>NC_055671.1:23534303-23847724 GCF_017976325.1 Chelmon rostratus | reverse complement strand
ATATAAACTGTTCATTAATTATTTATTAACTTTTGCATTTGACGTTGACTGAACATTTTGCTGATGTTTTATGAGAAAATAAACCCACAATTGTTTATTAGTGACTAAGCAGAACAATCTACTCGTTCAGTAAATATTGCAGAAGTGGAATGAATGTAAATGAATTTCCATGTTGTGTTGCTTCTACTTCCACTTCATTACATTTCAGAGGCAAATATTGTACTTGTTCCTACTTTATTCAGATGGAGATTTACATTGAAAACATGTAATCAGATCGTTAAATACGACACGCTGTGGTTTCCAGTGATTTTGGGTTTGTACCACCTTGTCTTTGACATCAAGTTTGACTTTTGAGCGGTCAGAAAATGAACTCAGGTTTGGTTTGTTGCCGCTCGGTTGGCAGCAGGAGAACCACATCACCACTTCTGCTGATTGCTGCTGCAGTCGCTGCCAAACGGTGGCGAGATGCATAAACTCTGGTTTCAGTGGACAAGGCGCTCGTTCTTTTTTGTGGACTGAAGAAACGTGTCGGCTTCTAGTCAGACATCAACACAAAATATTGACTTTCTAACCACTCAAAACATTTCCAGGCGGTTTTTATTGTCAAGTGTTCTTCCTCTCAAGCTCAAGGATCATTTTAACAACTATATTTTCCTGATGTGGGATCAATAAAGTCTTATCTTATCTTAATTTTGTGCCATTTGGACCAGTTTTATACTTGATTCATCAGAACTAAAGCAGAGGCCCAAGAATGGCAGTTTTTCCTCTATGACGTTTTCAATAATGCAAGATAACAACTTCCTTTTGCATAATTTAATAGCTTTAATATCTTTAATACACAAACAATTCCTCTAAACTCGAAAGGCTTTGACGGGGCTCGAAAACCGCTGAGAAAAGGAAAATAATCTGAACCAACTAAAGGGAGCAAGAGGCTGAAGAAAAGCCAGAAAGCAAAACAAAAAAAACAAAAAAAAAGGCAACCATATGGGGCAAATTACACCCAAGAAGAGGACATATATAATTAATTGTGAGGATATTAAAGATGTTTTTTAAGCACTGACATGTTCTAATCAGTCTTCTGGCTTTGAAAGATGCTTTTGGAAAGACAGAAATCAGCTTTTTTCACAGCAGACTTTTTGATTTGTCAAAGCAGAAGTAAAAATGAGATGAATTCTGGTGCCGACGGCTCGGTCCCGTCAACGGTGAGTCGGTGTCCACAACCTGATCATTCTCATTCCAAGGTACTTTCTGCCAGTCTTAGAGACGCTAAAGGGTTAGCGATCTGTATGAGACGCTGAGGGACCTGATAAAGGTGTCGGTGTTTGATGGCAAAGGAATGAGAACGGTCCGGCTGTGCGAGCTGACTCACTGTGGTTTGACACCACGCTTGAACTCAGGAAGAAGCTCGCCGACTCCTGAGCTTACCCTGCTTTTACCCTGCCAAACCATCTCCTGTGAAAGAGTTCTACAGTGAGACAATTCAGCTTCCTGGAGTGCTTCATATCCTGCAGAGAATTTCAAATGTGCAAATTGATCAAAGGTTACGGTCAGTTCACAGGAAGTGAAAGACGAGGTTTTGTGATTGGTGCAAAGTGTCCGTGACCCCTTTAAATTACAGCCGTTCCCTCCTTCAAAGCAGTGTGGTCCATGACGCAGCAGAGAGCAGACAGGAAATCCACCAGAAAAGCTTCTCTCAGAAGGAAAGTGATCAGGAGTAAATCCACAGCAGGACATGGAGGTTCAGGTGACATCAGGTGAAAGGCCAAAGCAGACGGCAGGAGGCGGTCTGGTGACAGGAAACAGTCCCTCCTCAGCTCTCAGGTCGCGTTCAGCAAAATCAAGGCTTATTCTATGCTGCTGTAATGCCCAAATTTCCCCGGCTGGGTATAAATGAAGTTTTATCTTATCTCATCTTATAACACCTACATGCTCATTAAAGTCATTGCAATAGCAAACGAAGTACTTTTGTGCAATGTGTTTTTTTCCTGACCGAGTGGACTATCTTTAAGGATGTCAACAGAATCTCGCCAGCGTTATTCTAGTTTTTGCTATTGTCAACAAATCAATGGAAAAATCTGCATTAGTCTGTCATTCAGTACTCTGTGACTTCCTTACACTGTCTGTGCCGTTCAGCCTCACGTCTTTGTTCTTAGTGAAGATGTTAAATTTTCAAAAATACATCACAAAAAAGGCTAAAAAAAAAGGCTTAATAATCCCCTGAACCAGCTGGGCACTGTGGTTTTTAGCAAATGTCACTCAAAGAGGAGTAAATTGTGCATCTGTTGGGGACTATTTTCAGCTGTGGATTAATACATATTTTGGAGCTCTGGTATTTCTGGCAGCAGGTGACTCAAAACAATCCACAGCGCTAGTGTTAATCATAAAGGAGGAACGGGTCGGCCAGCGCAACAGTGTGGCTCTGTGACACACAGGAAGTAGATACATGTCAATACTTGTTAGTGGGGTCAATTCATTGCTGCTTCTGGATTTGTTGACAATAATAAAAATATATATTATAAAATTTAAAATAGTAATTCTGTTTTTGCACAAATTAAACGGACGTAACATGTTGGACAAAGCCTGGCTAGCTGTCTGCCCCGCTTTCAGTCTTTATGCTAAACTAAGCTAACCGCCTGCTCAGCACAAAAACAAAGGCATATTTTTAAAAATATCAAACTATTCCTTTAAATGGAGTTTTTAAAAACTTGAAGCATTTTTTTTAAATATACCGATATTAAATTAAAATAATTAAAAGTCTAGTTTTATTCTGATAGACCACCGCTGTCTGATCAGTTAGCCACATTTGTCAATAACTGACAAATACTGCTAGTCGAGTGTCCAGTAGGACGACTTTCTGTGGCGTATCTATACGGAGACTGTTTGCAGCCTGTAAACAATGTTGGCTAAAGGTGGAATAAATTAGCTAAAGGTTAAACCTTTCACCACTTTAACTTCCAGCAGATCTCTGCCTCTTCAGTGCTCTTCTTTGTGCCTTCCTGTCTAGCTGGTGCACATAAAACACAGATAACTTCATCGTTTTTTTCCTTTCTATGATTAATATCAAAAAACACAAATGTCAAAAGGTAACGTCTTTCTGGTCTCTCTGATCAGCAGGATCCAGATAAGAAATGTCTCTTAGAATAGTCTCCTATTTGCTCTCTTGTGGTCTTATCCCAGGTCATCGTAGTCTTCTTCGTCCTCGATTTCACCTTCACCTCCGATGTCATCGTAGTCCTCCATGGAGGTGTTGTCTGCTGGGTCTGGATCCTGGTATGGTGGTGGAGGAAGGAGAATCTTCTCTTCATCCACTTTCACATAGTCAGGGATGCTCTCCTCGTAGTCAGGTGTAGTCTGCACATAGTCAGGTGTGGTCTGCACGTAGTCGGCCACGTCCTGCTCGTAGTCAGGTTCGGCCTGCACGTAGTCGGCCACGTCCTGCTCGTAGTCAGGTTCGGCCTGAACGTAGTCAGGTGTGGCCTGCTCGTAGTCAGGTTCGGCCTGTACGTAGTCGGCCACGTCCTGCTCGTAGTCAGGTTCGGCCTGGACGTAGTCAGGTGTGGCCTGCTCGTAGTCAGGTGTGGCCTCCTCGTAGTTAGGTGTGGCCTCCTCGTAGGCGGGTTCCTCAGCCAGGTTCTCGTAGCTTTGAGCCTCTAAAACAACAAATTTCACTTTACTTCACTTCAAATCCTTTTCATATTATTACTTTTCAGAGTTACAGCGCACCAGTGTGAAGTTTGGTTAATAATGGACAATGTGATGGCAGTTTGATGGCTTCATTGTATGAGTTGATTGACTATAACTGGCTAAACATGAGAAGTCATTTGTTGCATTGATTATAAACATACACAGATTCACAAATTTTATTTGTCTCCATAAAAACACACATAAATACTTCATACGTGGCAAAAGCTATTTCTAATCTAATTCTTAAAATTATTCTTTATGGCAGCTGTGTGTCTCAATTTCATAATACGTACTATACAGTACGTACTATATAGTAATGTGGAAAAAATAGTGTCCATCAGCCGCACAGGTGTAAAACACACTTGAAGACACAATGAATAAATGTTATCTTTGACACCATCTTCACCGAAAATTTGAACTATCAGCTTTCACTTAAAGGAATAGTTCAGGATTTAGGGAAATACGTTTATTTGCTTTAGCCGTAGAAGAAGATTGAGACCACTATCTTGTAAAAGTCTGTTAACATGAAGCTACAGCAACAGTTTGCCTAACTTAGCAAACAAAAAGACTTAAAACAGGTGGAAACAGCTAGCCTAGCTCTATCTGAACAAAATCCACCTATCAGCACATCTAAAGCTCACGACTTAACATGCTATATTTTGTACAGTTTTACAGGAAGTTATGTGGCGGACTTTTCTTGGCCAGGCACAGTAACTTCCTGGTGTCTCCAGTGGTTGCCGGGTAACAGCTCCAGAAACCAGGAAGTAGCCAGCCACTAATGTGGCTAAAAATTACTTTTGCTTTTTTCAAAACTTTGTTGACAAACACAATATTATTCTCAAGCAACAAGGTAATCTTTATCCCACGTTAGCTTACTAACTTTAACAATGATACGTTTAGAGTTACGTTAGACACTTCTTTGTGTTTTTTACGTTAGTGTCAAAGGTTGCTATAAAAGACGCAAAGTTAAGCTAAATTTTCTTGAGTACTTGAACATTTCAAAACTTATAGCATCAGTCTTATACCGCAGCCAGGTCAAACCCAAGCAGCTTGTTCTTTTCTGGGCATTTAGCCCATAAGTAAATAACAACATCTACTGTATAGCCTATAGGCTTTTACTGCAAACTATTACTTATGTGCTTTTATATGCAGAAGTTAGCTAAAGCTAATCAAACTGCAGGAAAAACAGGGTAAAAGCTGCTGTGCATCCCTCCACAGTTTGTGGATCAGTTGCAGTTTTTTTTTTGGCGCGTCACTGCGCCAAAAAAATAATGTATTTTGGTCTGATTTGTAAAGAAACTGCCACTTGCTTTGTTTGGCCCGTGAACATCACTCAGTCTGATTTCATGACGCACGGATGAACTGATGGACTGAAACCTTGGATCAGAGTTTGTGGTTGTCTCTTGGACATGAATTCAGTTTGTGGGATCTTGCAACAGCAACAAAAAGAAGTCAACGAGTGATCTTTAACTGCCCTTCGTGTTGTCTAATTTCAATTGTCATCAGCGGTTGCATGTTTGTTTGGTTTGTCAAGACATATTCATTTGATACCAGAAATATCGGCCCATTGTTTTAGCCTTTAGATTTTGGGCTATTGTCAGATGGCAGATGAGGTTTGTTGTGATAATGTGGTGAAAGCGGGTGGAGGATGTGTGGTTCAGAAGAGGAAGGGGAATTTTCAGGGGAATCACTGTCATGTGATCCATTCTGAGAATCCACAGAGTCTTGCCTGCCGTGAGAAACTGTGTCCGAGGAGGTAAAGGTGGAGTCCCGGCTTTAAAGCTTCTCTCCTGGTATTTGTTGCTCCTGAGAAGTCGAGAAGACAAAGAGTCTGAATGCATGTTCTGCAGCCTGGAGTGAAAATTGTGACCTAAAGGAACGGTTCCACAATTTGGGAAATCCATTTATTAGCTTTCGTGCAGCGAGTTGGATGAGAAGATTGATACCACTGACAGATCAGTCTGCTACAGCAGGCAGCTAGTTAGCATAGCTTAGCATAAGGAGTGAAAACAGGAGCACACCTGGCTTGGGTCTCCTACCAACCTCTAAAGCTCAACAATTATCAAGTAATGTCTCAATTGTTCAATCATAGAAAACTTTGACGGGACGTAATGTGGGAAACCTTCATTCTCCCGCCCAAGAAATAGTCAGGCCCATAATAAATAACCACAACTTGATGTTTTACACTTCAGCTCTCGATTAATTAAACAGACAAGACGCTGTCTGACGTGTTACTTCACTGTAGAGGTACAGGTAGGATTTATCCTTTTTTCTGTGCCTTTATCAAGCTAGCCGTTTCCCATTGATTCTCCAGTCTTTATGCTAAGCTAAGATAACCACTTCATATTTAACAGACGAATATGAATTCGGCTAACTTTTAGCAATCCTGAGAAAATCCATGGATTTAATATCAAAGGTGAGAAATATATTCATGTATTACTTGATACTGAAGTCAGATCCTTTGTGGAGCTGTGAGATTCTGTGTTTGCCTGTGGAAAAAACAAAAGAGCATGCAGTTCAGCTACAGGAAGAACAATCTTTAATTAAAATAAAATAAAACTAAAACCCCAAAACACTTGATGTGAAACCGTTGAGGACAAAAATAAATTCAGGCCATATAATGAGGTTTTTAATTTACTTTCAGCTTTAAGTAGGACATAATCACAATAACAGTCAACGGTCACATTTGCACGTTGGCTGTTCCCTTAAATCCTGTTTACATCTAAATCCATGCACATGCAGGATTCATGGTTTCACATGTGCAATCTCCTTTTGTCTCCACATGTGCTGCTACTTATGATGATGAGTTGTGTTATATTACGTTCCCTTTATTTGCTCTATGTTTATCCATACCGTAAACCATCACTGAGCCCCCCTCTTTGCTGCTGCGGCCCAGTTTCCCCACAGGGATCATTAAATTTTCATCTAAGCTAATCAAATCCAGAGGGTAACCCTAATAATAGCAATTCATACAATTATAATAGTTTTTCCTCTGCTATGCAATGAATCCCTCAGATTAATTCTTTCACATGACAGCCTGGTTTGGTTTGGTTTCCCCTTTTTCCTCTTAATGTGCCTTGTGGTAACACAGTACAGTATATTGGTTTTTCTGTTAACTAAAAACAGGTAGTTGCTGACTGAAAATGAAACTCACTGCTCTCTTCTTTGTACTGTGAAATTTACTTTTTCATGGAATTCTTTGTGAACATGGAGGCCTGATGAGCACATTACATAGAAAAGTGTCTGATGGTTTGCCACCACTGTTCTACTGGCCATCGGTAGAAAGTAACTAAGTACATTTACTCAAATAATTCAAGCTACTTTATACTTCTACAGCACTACAACTCAGAGAGTTTAAGATTTTACAGACTACAATGAACAGTTTATAACATACGATGCACTGTTATATCCTAAAGTATCCAAAAATAGTTCCAGTTAGCTCAACTTCGACCAACTCTAACAGTAAAATACTGCTATCACATTTTTATGTTGCTAATAATATTTGCATATTTTTACATGAGATTTTCAGAGCAGCATCTTGTCATAAATTATGATATATGCTGCTGGTTTGTGCAGTTTATTAACAGCTTTTCAAAGCAAATGTCAATATTTCCAATAGAAATTATAGCTACTACTGCTATTTATTAACTGTATTATACTACTGTACAAAAAGCTAAAGAAACAGCAGTACTAGAACTAATAGTAATACTTCCTCTGTTAGCACAGGTTATAAAGGAGAATATATGTGCACCAAATCCTGGTGCACATATACTTCTCATATACTTATCTATTACTACATTATTTCCCACAAGAAGACTCCTTAGTTTAGGTCATGTTAACACTTCAGTACTTGGTATTTTCAGGATTTAAGACTTGTCGGGTCAGTAATTTTAAGTTAGCATCACTTTATTTAAACTCTGAACGTTTTGTTTATACCCTCTCTTTCACGGAGGAAATGTGCACCACAGGAGAAACACACTCTGTAAGAAGTGGTCTAGTTTTCACTGCATGTTCTGTTTTTTGTTGTTTTAATATTGCACATTTTATTGGTTTTGCTGTCTTTCGCACAGTCTAGCGTCACTTTACATTTCCCTTCATAGCCTGCCGACGCATAAGAATCCTTGAGTCCATGAACTTCTGATCAGTATCAGTATCAGACACATGTTGTAGCACGTTTCATTGGTGGGTATCATAACATTGGCTAATGAGGTGTGAGGTAATGCACGCCAAGACCTACAGTGAGGTTAAGAGCCAGCAAGAGCCAGCAAGTTACTAAAGCTTTATATTGCTGAATAGGAGCTATACGCTAGTGCATCCTAATATTACTAAGCTAACGCTGTTTTCCCATTAGCTCACTATTCGCACTGCTGCCTAGCTGGTTAGCTCGTAGCTTGAGCTAGTCTGACTAATTTGATCTAAAGGTCGGCACTGGCCTCCGTTAGCCCGGCCCAGCCTTGTCAGTCATTATAACATGGATCATATGGATCTTATCAGTCCATTACAATGTGCTGTGTATGGCCCGCACACTCGGGGGGTTGGACCATAATACAGGAGGCTGATCCTGCAGGAGGTTTCTCCCTCTGGTTCTCAATCATTGGTCCGGGGACCATTCTAGGGTCCTGCAGGGATCCTGTGCTGTAGCTTTAAGTCAGTGCAAATTATGATTAGGATTTTATTTTGCAGAACAGTCACATCTACTAGACAGCAATTTATGGCTAGTCATTAGTCACTGCTAAGAATTGTACTCATTAATATAGTTGATATAAGCAGCTTTTAATGTTTTGGTGGCAGTGAGCATAATTGTAGATTGTCAGAGATATATAATTATTATTTATTGTTCCTAGTTTTCACTCAGCACACTAATATTTAGCTTTACATTCAATGCTATAGCAGCAAAATCTCTCCATATACATCATTGGGACTAAAGTAAGATCCCATTTTCATCCTGCAGTTTCACTGCTGTGAACACATAGGAGAACCACAAAATAATGTGATTTACTGGTGGTTTTTGCAGGACTTCTACCAGCATTATTGAGCACCCTCTGGCAGTCACTCTGTCTTTGTTTGTTTCAGGGGTTGCAAAACATTTTCATGCCATGTACTATTCCTCCATTTGGTCATTGGAGTGAGCCCTATTCAACAGTGTCAACGTGAAGTTTGATTTGTGGTATATAGAGTATAAACACAGTATAATGACATAAACTTTGACAAACCGAAGGTACTGACCCCCAGCATATTCAGTAATACCTTATGTCCACACCTCAATGTCTTTCTAAATATAGGAAGACATTGCAAATGGAAAAAAACGTATAGATTTTTGGCCATTTTAATCAATATTTGGAAATGGAGTTTGTTGTAATGGTTTTAGTGTAATATAATAATAGTTATTATTAGGATGCTTTTGATTATTCAACTGTAAAGACTGATTCACCCTAACCCCCCCCCCCCCCCCCCCCCCCCCCCCCCCCCCCCCTTTTTTTTTTTTTTTTAGAAACGGTTATTACATCTAAAAACACTCTATAGGATGAGGCCTAAGCTAATCAAATCCAGAGGGTAACCCTAATAATAGCAATTCATACAATTATAATAGTTTTTCCTCTGCTATGCAATGAATCCCTCAGATTAATTCTTTCACATGACAGCCTGGTTTGGTTTGGTTTCCCCTTTTTCC
This sequence comes from Chelmon rostratus, assembly GCF_017976325.1. Taxonomy (NCBI): domain Eukaryota; kingdom Metazoa; phylum Chordata; class Actinopteri; order Chaetodontiformes; family Chaetodontidae; genus Chelmon; species Chelmon rostratus. The sequence continues at coordinate 23,838,369 of NC_055671.1, read as the reverse complement.
TCTTAATGTGCCTTGTGGTAACACAGTACAGTATATTGGTTTTTCTGTTAACTAAAAACAGGTAGTTGCTGACTGAAAATGAAACTCACTGCTCTCTTCTTTGTACTGTGAAATTTACTTTTTCATGGAATTCTTTGTGAACATGGAGGCCTGATGAGCACATTACATAGAAAAGTGTCTGATGGTTTGCCACCACTGTTCTACTGGCCATCGGTAGAAAGTAACTAAGTACATTTACTCAAATAATTCAAGCTACTTTATACTTCTACAGCACTACAACTCAGAGAGTTTAAGATTTTACAGACTACAATGAACAGTTTATAACATACGATGCACTGTTATATCCTAAAGTATCCAAAAATAGTTCCAGTTAGCTCAACTTCGACCAACTCTAACAGTAAAATACTGCTATCACATTTTTATGTTGCTAATAATATTTGCATATTTTTACATGAGATTTTCAGAGCAGCATCTTGTCATAAATTATGATATATGCTGCTGGTTTGTGCAGTTTATTAACAGCTTTTCAAAGCAAATGTCAATATTTCCAATAGAAATTATAGCTACTACTGCTATTTATTAACTGTATTATACTACTGTACAAAAAGCTAAAGAAACAGCAGTACTAGAACTAATAGTAATACTTCCTCTGTTAGCACAGGTTATAAAGGAGAATATATGTGCACCAAATCCTGGTGCACATATACTTCTCATATACTTATCTATTACTACATTATTTCCCACAAGAAGACTCCTTAGTTTAGGTCATGTTAACACTTCAGTACTTGGTATTTTCAGGATTTAAGACTTGTCGGGTCAGTAATTTTAAGTTAGCATCACTTTATTTAAACTCTGAACGTTTTGTTTATACCCTCTCTTTCACGGAGGAAATGTGCACCACAGGAGAAACACACTCTGTAAGAAGTGGTCTAGTTTTCACTGCATGTTCTGTTTTTTGTTGTTTTAATATTGCACATTTTATTGGTTTTGCTGTCTTTCGCACAGTCTAGCGTCACTTTACATTTCCCTTCATAGCCTGCCGACGCATAAGAATCCTTGAGTCCATGAACTTCTGATCAGTATCAGTATCAGACACATGTTGTAGCACGTTTCATTGGTGGGTATCATAACATTGGCTAATGAGGTGTGAGGTAATGCACGCCAAGACCTACAGTGAGGTTAAGAGCCAGGATTTTAGAGACTCTGTGATCATGATTCCACATAAAAAGACATTTTTTACTTTATATGTGACATTGTATGTACTTTATTTCCCTATGTTATGGTCCAAATGCTGCTCCAACTGTATTATCATTCTGTTAATGCTCACACAAGCTCTGCATGTGTTAAACATAAATTACATAATGTTTTGTCACTCAGCTTTTCTTAAGATCATCAGTTTGTATGAGTGGCATTTCTTTTACACTAAAAGGAAAAGAAGAAGTGTGCGACAGAACAGGAAAAAGAACTAAACATTTTTATGTTGGCATGCAAATTGTGCCACTTCCACTAACTTCTGATAGATGTGTTGAGCAGAGATTCAACCTACCTCCTCTGGATATGCACTTGTTGATGAGCAGGAAGATGAGGCTGATCACCAAACACACAAAGAGCATCCCACCTATCACCCATACCCACATGTATTTACGCAGAAGGTCCATGTGCATTCTGCTCGACACCACCGAAGATTAAAGAGAGAAAAATGATCACATCAAAGCAGCCAAAAACTTCACAACGAGAAAGCATGTGAGCTGCTGCTTTTCAGTATACAGCACTGTGGATCGGAAAGAAGACCATTCACCACTTCCCCTTTTGTGCGTTGACTAAGTCACAAGGTTATTTTAGTGACAACTTTAGCATTCTGAGAGGCAAATGAGCCTCTTTACAATCTCTAGGGAATATTTTTTGTGAGGAAGTCGACCTCCTGCACTGCAACAATCACAAAAATGTTGTAGCGTCTGTTGTCGCTCAGCTGAAGTATCTGTGCCTGCACTTGACATGAACTTGTAAGGAGAAGGCAGTTTTCAAATTAACTCGTTACGCCAGCAAGAAAGACGTGTTTATGTTCCCATGTCTCTGTGAACACAATGATATAAATGCTATTTTCTATTTATCTGTCTGCCCCATATCCTCTCTTTGCAACAGCTTCCTGTCATCTTTAAAGACGGCAGAGAACGATCTGACGAATACTGCTGATTCAGAATTAAGTCTGGCTGGATATTGTGATAGTGTTTTGGATGCACACAAAGCCGTCAAGTCATCTTCTTCAGTTCCAAGTGACTTTTATAGTTAAAGTTAGGCTCAATATTTACATTTTATGGTAAATTCTCAGTTATTCACTCAAATGTCAATACAACGATTTTTATAAGTAATAATTTGATCTTTAACGTTCACTTCTAAATGCATTCGTGCATCAAGTTCGGCCTTATTTTACCAAAGATCAACTTCTTCTTTCCAAATGCTCAGAAGGCACCTTACCTTTTCAGAAAACAGCTGATTGCTTCAGGGCTTGGTTGTAGCGGGATGATGATAGTGGATGGCGATTTATGACGGCATATATTGTATTTGGATGACAGTTTCTAATTTTCTTAGTTAACCGAAGGAACTCGGAGGGTGAGACTATCTCCTCCCCACCCTCTGCCATGCTCCAGTGACTACAGCATTTGTGTGTGTGTGTGAGAGAGAGAGATAGACAGTCAAACATACATGTTAAATTTATACATCTCTGTGAAGTAGTGTGTTCTGAGGGAATGTGTGATGTTTTTGAAGGAATCATGGGCCTCACTCTGTCTCTGTGATGTTAAAGATGTCAAAACCAATATTTTTTTCACTGATGTCAATGTCTTATGACACTTCATGTCAAAGCCGACACAGAGCATAACATTCATTTCCGAGTCTCTGTACATTTTCAGTTCCTCTTAGATTAGCATAATGTTACATTGGTTTTCATCACTGTTAAGAGATTACATAAAAATGTGTATTTTGTGCATATTTTTAAATAAGTTTTTTTAACTGTGTCTTTGTCAAAGAGAAATAACTTGAATTTGATTTTGAAAGCTGGTACTTTCTAGTTCTCAAAAAAATAATTTAGCGTACATTACATTTATTTTGAAAGGCGCCACCGGAATATCCAAGTTAGACAAATTTAGTAAGCGTGATACAGGAAACAGACAGTTTGTCCTCTAAACATTAGAGCAAAACGATAAATTGTGAAAAATTAGTGGGACTTGTCTATAGAACGTTGGCGTCGACTTTCAAACGATCAATGCAGCTTCCTTTTCTGTTATGCTGTTTGTTTTTGTATCCGTACATGTTATGGCTAAAAACAGGCGTCATCGAGCAGCGACACATATATTTTATTTTGAAAGTTCAATCGGAAATCTTGCTCTTTCCCCTCGCTAGCTTAATACTAGTTGTGATGTTAGCCTGTTTTCTTGGACGCTCCTAGCGCTTATCCCACTTCCCTGGTAATTGCCTCAAGCCCCCCTCAGGAAACCATGGCCGAGCAGGCCTCGGGACCTCCTCTGTCGTCCCAACATGACGGTAAATTTCTTGTGTTTGTGGGGTTTTGTGGTGGGAGTATTGAGGGCTGGGAGCACCGAAGCAAGCGGCCTCTGCATCCTTGACAACATTAGCAAGTTAGCATCATCAGGGCGACGTGTCACTGGCTGTCACTGGCTTATGTTGATCATTTAACACTACGTAGTTGGTGCATTTACGAATGTTGACTTGAGCTAATTTGCGGGAAGTTACTAAAGCTTTATATTGCTGAATAGGAGCTATACGCTAGTGCATCCTAATATTACTAAGCTAACGCTGTTTTCCCATTAGCTCACTATTCGCACTGCTGCCTAGCTGGTTAGCTCGTAGCTTGAGCTAGTCTGACTAATTTGATCTAAAGGTCGGCACTGGCCTCCGTTAGCCCGGCCCAGCCTTGTCAGTCATTATAACATGGATCATATGGATCTTATCAGTCCATTACAATGTGCTGTGTATGGCCCGCACACTCGGGGGGTTGGACCATAATACAGGAGGCTGATCCTGCAGGAGGTTTCTCCCTCTGGTTCTCAATCATTGGTCCGGGGACCATTCTAGGGTCCTGCAGGGATCCTGTGCTGTAGCTTTAAGTCAGTGCAAATTATGATTAGGATTTTATTTTGCAGAACAGTCACATCTACTAGACAGCAATTTATGGCTAGTCATTAGTCACTGCTAAGAATTGTACTCATTAATATAGTTGATATAAGCAGCTTTTAATGTTTTGGTGGCAGTGAGCATAATTGTAGATTGTCAGAGATATATAATTATTATTTATTGTTCCTAGTTTTCACTCAGCACACTAATATTTAGCTTTACATTCAATGCTATAGCAGCAAAATCTCTCCATATACATCATTGGGACTAAAGTAAGATCCCATTTTCATCCTGCAGTTTCACTGCTGTGAACACATAGGAGAACCACAAAATAATGTGATTTACTGGTGGTTTTTGCAGGACTTCTACCAGCATTATTGAGCACCCTCTGGCAGTCACTCTGTCTTTGTTTGTTTCAGGGGTTGCAAAACATTTTCATGCCATGTACTATTCCTCCATTTGGTCATTGGAGTGAGCCCTATTCAACAGTGTCAACGTGAAGTTTGATTTGTGGTATATAGAGTATAAACACAGTATAATGACATAAACTTTGACAAACCGAAGGTACTGACCCCCAGCATATTCAGTAATACCTTATGTCCACACCTCAATGTCTTTCTAAATATAGGAAGACATTGCAAATGGAAAAAAACGTATAGATTTTTGGCCATTTTAATCAATATTTGGAAATGGAGTTTGTTGTAATGGTTTTAGTGTAATATAATAATAGTTATTATTAGGATGCTTTTGATTATTCAACTGTAAAGACTGATTCACCCTGACCCCCCCCCCCTTTTTTTTTTTTTTTAGAAACGGTTATTACATCTAAAAACACTCTATAGGATGAGGCAGGGGCTGATTTGATTAAATGCTATGTAAAGTTATCTGAAGCTGGTGATGTATAGGTCGCTGCAGAGTTTCCATGTGGGTTTCTGTGGGTTGGACTGTGTGGATGGGTTATTATCTGCCTGTCTACTGTATCAAGATATGCTTGTGCTGTTCTGTCTCAACGGTATAAAACTAACCCTAAAGTAGTAAAACATTTGGCTTTTTTATGAGGTGATAATGCAGTAAGTGTCAGGCTCATAGCATGCAGCTTTGCATAGTTTTATATGCACACCTTTAGCACTACAAATGCTCAGAGATGAATTCAGTTCTTAATCTGCTGTCAGTCAGCAATGAAAGCAGTATTTCCACTTCAGTGTCTACATTGACCCTGTTTATATGTTATGTTTTCTTATGATCTCCTAAGCCTCTTATGCGTTTATGTCCCCAGGCTACTTTCATTTGGTATTTTCATTGTTAATTCAGCAAACTGATTGTAGATGTTCGTGTGACTGCTGGACATTGCGGTGAGATTTAGCTTCATCCGTATTTGCTTCTCAAGTGAACTGGTGTTGTCTCTTGGTTAATTACCGGCTTTGTTTATATAGAGATTCATGTGATCTTTGTGCATTCTGGGCGTAAATGACTACTTTTTTTTCACAGCAACGCAGACAGTATGACAAGTCCACAAAAGTTGGTTTGGTTAGTCATTATATTAAAACCACAGAAGTAAAGCCTGACTGTGCTTTGAGTTAAAGTGAGTTGCGACAGAGCAAAAGGGCTTAACATACTGTAAGCTAAATTCTCCGAGAGCCCATATGAGTGTATGTTAAGCTCATGTAGTGATGGAATTTCTGCTGTGGAGTCTGTTCAGCTATCACATGATCGCGGTGGAGCTGAATCGCCCTGCTGCTTGTCCTCGTAAATATTTCCATTTGCCCGTCTGTGATTGGGGATATCATCGTGTCTCTCCTCGGCCCAATGGCTATGAATAAGAAAGGAAATAAATGAGATCGAAGCAGCTCTAGATGCAGGAAAACCCTGTGACTTCGAGCCAGTTTCATAGTCATATTTTATGCTAAGTATATATTTTTTAAATCTAGATTTGTCTGAAAGTATTTGTATGAGAAGACTAATGAGTCACCTGATATGCACTGATGAAATGATAGTGTGTGGCTAGATGGGTTTGAATATGCTTGAATGGTCCTGAAAGTCACACCTGTTGTCCAGAATCAGGTCTGGACCTTACAGAGGCTGTGTCTGTGTGCTTCATGTCTGATGGGAAATTAAAGTAGTTCAAGAAAAATCCACTCTTCAAAAATGAATCAACACTCAGAAAAGAAACAGTTTGTTAAAATCATAATGGTTATTGGATTGTGTTCGCTTGTTTTAGTTTTTTGTGTAGTTTTTTATGTGTTTATGTATCACTGATGTGCTCATTTTCTTTATTGTATTTGTCTTTGTGGGGAACAAGTGTTGCTGTCCTCTTTATACTCGTTTCTTCTGTTTTACCTCCTTAAGACCTCAATATTACAAGACAACACTATTATTTGAGTTGATTTTGGTGCTTCATAGGGACGTTTATGTCGAAGGAAATATTAAAAACAATCAGTAATGGTGGATGTTATGTTGTAATGTGATGTTGGCCTAGCAGGTAGAGGGTTTCACTCTTTATTTTACTTTGTTAGTACAGTCTGATGCTGTGGTTCAAAGCCTGATGGGGGCCGAGACCCCTGCCAGGTAACCTAAACTAGAATCATGATTTACTCTGCAAGCAGCTACTATTAAAATTAGAGCTGCAAATTGTTTGATTGATATGTTTTTTTTTGATTAATTGGTTGTTCTGTAACATTTCAAATTCCCTGCATCCAAGCTCGCATCAAAACAATTTAGTTTTCTTTCACGGAAGAGGAAGAACAGCAGTAAAAGCCCACACTGGAGAAGCTGCATGTTCGCCATTTGTGCTTAAAAAAAATTACTGAAACATTGAGTTGTCTCTCAGAGTTGTTGATTATTGTTATTTTGATTCGTTTGGGTCCTTTCTTATAAAACATGGAGTGATGTAGTGAATGAAAGTTGAATTTGTTCATTCTTTCTTTTAATTTGAAGCTTGAAGCTTTGAAGTTTTTAACTTTAACAGTTGATTGATTGTGTGTGTGTGTGTTTGTTTTTTTTTCCTCCATCATCCAGAGGTGCTCCAGCAGCGAGTGGCAGCTCTGGAGCAGGAGAGGGCCGAGTTTATCAAACTCAAGCAGCAGCTGGAGGCCGAGTTCAACCAGAAACGAGCCAAGTTCAAGGAGCTCTACCTGTCCAAGGAAGGTATGGATCCAGTAATCATTCAAGCTCACTGGATAGGCACATAATGTATCTTCCTTTGCTAGATAAATAATTAAAGGGAGAGCTTAGATAGGTACGGTAATAACGTCTTGGTGAGGAAGGAAGTCTCATAATGCACATTCATTTATGCAATAATACAATACACAGGTTTTCTTTATCTGTACCCCCATTAATGTTGTCATCTTTGATCCGACCCGTCCCTCCTCAGAGGAGCTGAAGAGGCAGACCGTGGCGCTGGAGGGCGCCCAGGTTGAGCTGAGCTCCATCCAGGACCAGCTGGCTCAGGCCCGGTCTGAGATAGAGACCATCAAAGCCGTGGCCACCGTGTCGGAGAACACCAAGCAGGAAGCCATCGACCAGGTCCGCAGCCAGTGGCAGGAGGAGGTGGCGTCGTTGCAGGCCATCATGAAAGGTAAACTGTGTGTGTGGTGAAAACCTGAAAATCATATGGTATCATTTAACAAGGAGCGTGTTATTAAGTACGCCACATATCATCACTTTGCTGTGGAAATTTCAACTAAATCAAAGTGTTCAAAATGAACCATTAAGTCTTAATTCCTGCTGTAAATTATTTTTATTATACCCAGATTTTTCATTTCATTTATTTATTTCTAAGGACAAAACACATGAATCAGCTTTACTGTAAATGTGCCAGCATTAGCCAGCTGGCTAATTTTCAGCTGCAGTCCTTTGGCGAGATGTTCTGAAACCTATAAAGGGATAAAATTTACAGAATCAAGACAACCAGTCGTCATAAAGACAGCGACAGCAATAAAACACGAATATTCAAGACAGAACACAAGCCATGCAGAGTAACACGAAGCGACAACACACAGCCAATCAACACTCACCTCAAGCATCTTTTTATACAAGCAAACATGCAGAGTGATCTGATTGGCTCTCATAGCGTTATCAATGAAATGGTTCAGACAGAGAGAGACGGGCGAGGCTGATGTGATCCTCAGTGAGAAGTAAGAAAGAGATAACACTGTTTCCATCAGTAGCTGGCAAAATCTATTGACTGGTGTGAAATATGCAGTGCTGTATTTTTTTTATTTTATCATGTGTTTTCATCATAGCTCTGCTAAATTCATGTGGACAGGAGGAGCTGGTCTGTGTTTGGGTGAGCGAGGAAGGCAGAGACTGAGAAAGAGGAGGGAGAGACATAACTCACATTTTGTTTGATGTGGCATAAAGACAGCAGAGGAGCGGCTGAGTGAAGGAAGAAGGCAGTGACACTGTAGTAAAGTAGTGGAAGAACCACCAAAAACAGTCAAACAGTAGTGCTTCTATTATAAGTACATGAAATATTTTGAAATAAAATTGATGCTCCTGCAGTACTTTCACTTTTCAGCAGATTTCCAAGGTTTGGTGCATGACTAGATGATTTGTTATCCTCTGTCTCATCCCGCAGAAACAGTGTGTGAGTATGAGGTCCAGTTCCACCAGCGTCTGGAGCAGGAGCGAGCCCAGTGGAACCAGTACCGGGAGGCCATGGAGAGGGAGCTGGGTGAGCTGAGACGCCGCCTCACCGAGGGCCAGGAGGAGGAGAACCTGGAGGACGAAATGAAAAAAGTAGGTTTCATTTTCTGTCTTACTGTGGGAATTTACACCTCTGCAGCACTGTTTATGTACTGTTCCAGATGAGCAATCAAAAATGTTTTAATGTTTTACTGGAAGAGAAAAGAGAGATTTGAATATGTAGATACTCAAAAGGATTTATGACACATATCTGTCAGATAGAGAGAAGAGAGATGACTCAGGGTTAGGACCTGGAAATTGTATTTTTTATGTCAGTAACTTAACACCCCTCCAGTGGTTTAACTTCTCACCTTGCAGCAGTGATGTGCAGGTGTACTCCAGGACCCTGTGACATCACTGTTAAGGGTGGTTACAGGTGGAGGTGTGGTTGAAGGTGAAACAGTGAAACATTGCTTTCAGGCCTGGTGTTAAGTTACTCTTTAAGTTTTGTGTTTTTTGGAATAATTTCCTGCCTTTGCGTGTTAAAGACCAGTTCAAATCTCTTTTTTGTTTAGACGGAAAATGTTTTTCAAACTAAAATGCAGCATTGGTTTCTGTAACATGTGCAAGCACGTTAAAGAAGGCGCACACATGTACTATAACTTTTAAATGAGTGTAAAACCTTTTACAGGCTCAGGAGGATGCAGAGAAGCTGCGTTCGGTGGTGATGCCCATGGAGCAGGAGATCGCAGCTCTGAAGGCTAAGCTGACAACAGCTGAGGACAGGGTGAAGGAACTGGAGGCCTCGAAGGTTAGTGAGCACTAAATCAGTGATTCAGCTTGGAAAATGAGTCACTAAGATGACGCTAACTGGCCGTGATATTGACCAGCTTTATCTAAGCAAATTTCATTTGAAAATGTGTCATTATATTAGAAGTAGAAAACCTTTGGGCTGCGTCAGACATTCACAACTTAAAACAGCTTTTACAAGGACGGTAACTCTAACCGGAGGACGGTTAGAGTTACTCTTCTTCACTTTAAGCATACTTCAAGTTAAGCAGTCTTTGTTAGTTCTGAAAGCAGTACATCCACAGGTCTAAAAACTTTTGTATTCTTTCTACTCACAACAAAGAAATAGTTTCTCTTGCCCTCTGTAGGTATTAATGTTTACAATGTTGTGCTAGGTGACTGGGGCCTGTCTGCAGTGATGTTGTATATGCATCAGGCCAGAGAGACTGAACAGGCACAGTAACGAGTTTTAGTTAAAATATAGAATAAATTAGAATTAGTAAGATTTTTTTCCTTGACTTTTTTGACTTTATTCATGTTTTGCTGCCAACTTTTTCAACCTTTAATCTATGAAGTTTATATAATGGGCCTTAAATTTATTCAATATTTTTTAATTAGTTATAATTGAAAGTTCTGATTAATTCTATTATTTTAAGTTGTTGTACAAACAACCTGAAAGTTCCTAGTAAATAATTCTAGGTGTTGTCACTCCTACTGCTTTTTCTTTGTACCTACGTACAAGCACCTACGTGCTTTGGTTTTGATTGTGAAACAGGTATTAAGTTTAATTCTATTGGGTAATAAAAAGGCCTTAAGAAGTCAAGAGTATTATCTATATATCTAGAGTACAGATTTATTACTATCAAACAGTGTTTGTAAATATATACAGTCACAAAAAGTCAGTATTTTATTTCAGTTTTAGCACAAAATAAAAAAATGGTTACGCTGAACCTATAATCTATTTTAGTGTCATAAGCCACTTGTAGTTTGTTTTTCAGACAAAAAGCTTTGATTAAATTTTACATTTACACTACCTGCACCCACAGTAAGCAACTAGCTGCTGCAGAAAGTGGAGCATTTAGCAGCGAAAGTTTCCCTCCAGTTAGTGGAGACCAAAGCGGAGCTGTAAGGAGCACGATTTCAAATGGATAGCCACTGTTTACGACAACAGCTTTATAAGGTGATAATATGTCAGTGTTGTGTTTGCAGCTTGTTCTGCTGCCACAGAAGTTTCTAAAATGAATTTTGAGCTCGAGAGTTGCATGTTTGTCATTTTCTTTTGCAGGTTAAGGAGCTCAATCACGTTCTCGAGGCGGAGAAGTCGTGTCGTACGGACCTGGAGATGTACGTGGCCGTGTTGAACACTCAGAAGTCGGTTCTGCAGGAAGATGCAGAGAAACTACGGAAAGAGCTGCACGATGGTACTTTGTTATACTATATATGAAAGCCCTTTGATGATTGGCAGGAATGATGGCAGGCTGGTTTCAGGTAGATCTGTCAGGAGGATGATGTGTTAAGTCCATTTTTTAGTTGTTGATTTCTCAGGACAGGAACATTTCCCTTTTAACGTAGGCTGCTGTCTACACCAGCTCTATATGCTTATCTCACTTACATCGCTGCTGTCTGAAGTGTCAGATAAAAACTGGCACCTCAAGAGATGACCTGGAAAATTCTTATGTCGGTACAGCCAGACTTGAAATTGCTGCACAGGTTAACGATTCCAAACTGTCGATGCATTTTGATGCAGTGTCGTGTTACTGTTTCTGGCATGAAACCCTTTCTACCAGTGTAAAACAGTGTCATCTCCCCCTGCTGTCTCCCTCCCTCTCTCTCTGTCTGTCTCTCGCTGCTGTTTGTTGTCTCAGTCTGTCACAAGCTGGAGTTGGAGCGGCAGCAGCACAACCAGCTGAAACACACGTGGCAGAGAGCCAACGACCAGTTCCTGGAGTCCCAGCGCCTCCTCATGAGGGACATGCAGAGGATAGAGAGCGTGCTGTCATCAGAGCAGCTCCGCCAGGTGGAGGAGATGAAGAAGAAAGACCAGGTACCAGACACACACACAGACCCATCAGTGCCTCATTTACTTCAGTTTACTGTGTTTGAGTGATCAGAGATCTGCTCTGGAGAGACTTTCACACTTCATGGAAACACAGAATGTGAGTTTTTTTTTGTCCAGTCAGCAGATTAATGGTTTAGATTTAGTTCCATTTCTTCCAGTTGAGACCTGTAATCATCTTAGCAATAACAGAACGAATTAGATGAGCTGTTGTGTGATCGGAAAAGTCGCCCAGAAGTGAGACGGCTTCGTTAATGGTCAGTTTGCTGGGCGGATGTGAGTCTTTGCCTCTAGGTCCATGTGGGACAGTTTGGGTGGATGGTGATGTGGACTGATGCAGGATCTTATTCTGTATTAACTTTATTTGGAGTTATAAAGATGTGGATGTTATGTGATTTTCTCAGTTCGGGACACCCTATGACCCAAATAATTGCTGCCAAAATAGTCTATTTATGTCCACATACTCACACACGGACCAGAAATTTTAGATGTGGTGCATCAGCTGAAGCAAAGCTCGTCGACTTTCCAGCTCAGGCTGTGTCGATACATCACCGTATGGGGGGGTTACACTTACCTGCTGAGTTACAGCGACAGTTGACAAAGATTACCGTCAAACTGTGTGCCGACATTGTTCAACTGAAATCAGGTTTTTCTGCAGAAACGGTTCTCGTCATAAACGGTGGCATCACCCAAATGCTTTAATTAGGAGAATGTGAGAAAAACAGACTGGAAGGCGAGTCCTCCTCCCCTCGGTGTTCAGACAGCCTCTCACTGCAGCTTCAGACTGAAGCAGTAACTCAGGCTCCAGCAGTGTTTGTCTCTGTGGATGTGTGACCACACTCAGTGTAAAGAAAGCAGGATTTAAGCGTCAGGTCAAAGTGTAAGTACAGTGTGCGGTCATGTGTGCAGTCGGTCCGCTGTGATGCTGTGTGTAAACAAGTTGGAGCGTTATTGACAATTGTTTAATTTATTGTTGTTATTCATTTTTTCTTATTGGCGTTATTTAAGTGCCTGTGCACTGTTCACATTTTCCACAATAAATGACAAAAATATTGTTTTCTACATTTTTTTCTTTTCACTGCTGTACTGAAAATATACTGATCCATAACCCTGAAACTGAGTTATACTAAACCAACTGTTACACCACTATATGGGACTGCATATGTATTTTCAATTAATTTGAATTATTGTAGACTAGGTTGTGTTGTCAGTTTGATTGGTATTCAACACAGAGACTAAGAACCAGAACCCACCAAGTGGGAGGTGTCATGGTTGTGGGGTGGGATGGTGTAATACAGTTCAGTCCCAACACCACTGCAGAAAGCAACCTCAACAATAAACATATAATTAGATAAATTTTCTTGAAAAGGTAGAATTTATTTGGATTGTATTGTATTTTTACAGGTGTGCCTAATAATGTGGCCACTTAGAGTATATTTAGATGGAACGGTGATGTGACAAAATCCTGATTAAACCTTTTTTTTGTCGTCCATCCAAGGAGGAGGATGAGAAAGAGCGGCTGAGCCAAGTGAAGGAGCTGCAGGAGGAGGATGTGGGAGACAACACCGAGCCTTTGGAGGATTTATTCCTCGGGCTGAGCGTCGAGGAGGTATGAGCATCATGTAACGCGATATGTCCTCGGAGAGTACAGAGCAGGCTATTATCGTCTTACGTCATCTTATATTCCCTTTGAGTAATGTGAGCCTCAAACCGGCAACACGGCACCTTCACTTTTGTCCTTGGTAATGTGTTTCCAGCAGCCATAAATTGACGCTGCTGTAACTGTTGAAAACTGTTTTCTGCTGTTTTCATATAAATTTTACAGCAGCAGGATTTCATAGAGATTCTTTTTGTTGTTGAATTCTAAACAGCTGAAGCGATAAGTTGAGATTTTGTTCGATACCAATTAAGGTATAAGTGTTTGTTAACCGAAAGAAAAAGTCTAAAGTCACTGCGACAAATTAGTTGATCTCACTGCAGAATATAAAAATAATGTTTCAGACATCCTGGAATCCACTTAGTTATACTGAGACTCTCAGAAATGTCATAAACGGTATTACTGTTATGCATAAAGGATGTCATAGTTGTGTATGCATCGAGCCAGGCAGACAATGCACACATTAAACCAGATTTTAACCTTTGTAACCATGGTCTATTTATAGAAATTAATGGGATTTACACACAAAATATGTGAAGTGTGTGTGTGCATGCTGTGACTAGTTGATTGAGCTGTACACTGTGAGCATACAAGTCACACGTTTCAGCTGGTTTAAAGGTGCCTGTGGAGTTTTCTTGAAAACACTTAAGTTCGGTGTATCTTTAAAATAAATTTTAAAAAGTGTTGAAAGTTTTTCCTTCCTCGTAAAACATCTTGAGAGCTTTTCTTTTTACACTGAGATGTACATTTTTAACACCCATGATTACTTGCAGTTTTCTTCTTCCTTTTTTTTTTTTTTTTTTTGCACATTGCTGTGTGTCTCTATGCAAAACCGCACCTCAGCAGAATGGAGTAAAACCATTGGTTGGAAGTGTATGGTGTCACCTCACCCACTTGCATACATGTTCGTCCTTGTATGCATGCATGAGACAAATAAAACTGAGATCCACTCATAAAACAGCTGCTCCATAGCTTTACCAGTGGTCAGATGTCCACTGGGGACCTTTGGAAACACGTGGTGTTAGTTGACACTTGATGAATAAGAAACTTAAGAAGCACCTTATTCACAGATTTCTCAGGACACTAATTTGCCCTCTCTCTTTCAGCCCCATGCCAACCACAGCGGCCACGGCTCCATGCACTCCTTAGACACTGAGGTGGTGGCGGGGGGCCCCATGGACCCCTACAAGGAAAACCTGCGGAGAGTTCAGTCGACAGACAGCCTCGGCTCCTCGCTGTCCGTCCAGCAGGGACTTGGCGGCCACAACCACAAAGCCAAGTCGGCCAGCCACTTGGACGAGTCGGACTTTGGGCCCTTGGTGGGGGCCGACTGCGGGGTGACAGACAGTAGTTTTGGAGAAACTTCGTCCCTCAGCTCCATCAAGCTGACGGCGAGTCACTTCCTCCTGACTAAAGACCAGGAGAAGGCCATCAAGGCCATGACGCCTGAGCAGGAGGAGACGGCGTCGCTGCTGTCCAGCATCTCCCACGCCCCCGACACCGCCTTCTTACCGCCTGCCGGCTACAGACTCGTCAGCGACAGCGAGTGGAACCTGCTGCAGCAAGAGGTGCAGCACAGAGGCTTTTACAGAGAAGTCTTCATAGTTTTAATACAACACTGGCAAAATACAGTCCAAATAATTTAGAGATTATAACAGGACATAAAATTTAGGTGAGGTTGAAGGTTTTCTTGGGAATTTCTCACCATAAAGAGGATTGATGGCATTTATTGTAGTCTAATTTTCTTATTTTATGCTTTCATATTCATTTATTATTTGTTTATTATAGTAATACTTTACTATAATCAATCTGAGCAGTTGTATGGACGTGTGTGGCCATCTTTAAAGGGCTTGTCTGAAGTTATTTCTGCGTGCAGTGGGAAGGAGAAGGTTGTAGCGACAGTTAGGACAGTCTTCTGTACTCAACACTCCACCTGTTGAATGTCTCTAAAATCAGACTTACTGGTCTAATTCTGGGATGGAAAGCTGCACTGTTTGTCTGATTTAGACACTTGTTGAACCGTCACAACACTATTGATACACAAGTAGACGCATGCTGAAAATCCTGGGAATGTGCTGTTATTTTTCCCAGAAATGGGCCCAAATTTAGGAAAGAATTCCTGGCACATACTAGGATGATGTTCCCTGTGTTTGGTCCTATCATTCATTAAGAATTGTTTTGATTATTTTGCCAACATCGCACACCCTGTTTTCAGTTTGAAAACAACTTAATGAACCAAAAGCTGTTTTAAAAGGTCTTTTTCAAGTGTTAGAGGAGTGTCGTAAAACCAAGTATATCGTTAAATTAGGTGTCAGGCATGACGTTGTCAAACAGCTATTATTAAGTGTTTCATGGTTTTCTTGTTGGCCATCAGGTGAAAAACGCCGGCAGGAAGCTCGGCCGTCGTTGTGATATGTGCTCCAACTACGAGAAGCAGCTGCAGGCCATCCAAGGACAAGAGGCCGAGACACGGGATCAGGTTTGTGTCCTCGCTGTCGCTTCTTTTCCTTTTTCCTACACATCAAACCACAGATGTTTTTAGAAGAACGGCGTTGTGTTCACACTGTCCTCCAGGTGAAGAAACTGCAGGTGATGCTACGTCAGGCCAACGATCAGCTGGAGAGGACGATGACTGAGAAACAGAGTTTGGAAGATTCAGTCAAAGTTGGCAACGAGGAAACTGCTGCTAAGGTTTGGACACAGAGAATGTATGAATACGTTTAAAGCAGTGAAAATGAGATAATCCTGTTCCACTCAGAGATCTGGTTCAGTGCTTGACGTGGAACGGACGTAAAGACTTAAAGCCTGAACTTTCAGTATGTACTCTGAAATTAAATTTGATTGTATAAAGTAATAACTAGAGGAATATGAGACCTTTGCTTTATTACATTTGCCGTCTATGGATTTTTTTTACCATCTCACTTTGTTAAATTCTCCATGAACTCTGCGGGACTGTCTTCAGTTCCCACAATGCTTTGGGGATGTAAACAGGAAATATAATGTTGCCATGGTTTCAGTGATTTTTTAAAATCTATATTTGTTTAAATTTTAGCTAATTGGCAGCATTAAGAGTATGCTGAATTAGCAATGAGCAGCTCGTTTATTCACGATTATTCACGATTATCCTTGGAAAGTTTAAGTCACACTGAATCTAAGAACCAAACTTTAAAAACTTCAACCTTTCACCTCACGCAGTATCTTTACCTTATTTCTCTCCCTCTTTAACTCTCCCACACACTCTGACTTTGAAAACCTCCGAGGGAGAGAACTGACTCACGTTTTCTTTTTTTGATCAAAGAAATAATCATGTATTGCTGTTGTTGCTGTCCCTCACTTTGAGCTAGTCGGTCAAGTCTCTTGATCATCATGGTTCTGCTCGGTCGATGTTCATTATGTCTATGTTATTTATATCAGGCTGTCTGCCGAGGCCAAGAACATCTATTTAGATCAGTACTTTAAAAAAAGTTTATAAGGAGTGAAGGTGTAGACTTCCTGTTTAAGAGCGTGCAAGAAAATGAGCACCATCCATGTGCAGGTGCACTACCTGGAGTGCAGCTCAGTGCACAGTAAGAATAAAGTTTTAGTCTAGTCGATGCAATAATGATGATCTGTCAGTTAATTGATTAGATGTTTCGGCTCTAAACATATGGCAGTTATGCTGCATGACGGCCTTGCCTTTCAGCCGATTACCTCCCCTTACAGCCACCCGAAAGCAGCAGGTGTGTTCCTCCTCTGCCGTCTCTGCTTTCAGTGATTAAATCATGAGCTGCTAGTCACAAAGTAATTGCTAAATAACCGCAGACTTCATGTAAACACAGTCACACATAAAACATCACATGAAAATCATATCACAATTAAAAGTCTGTCTCCTCTATACATCCATTCCCATCATTCCTCTCTCCTTACACAACAGCAGGTTACCAGGGCAACAGCCAAAGCATGACTCATCCTCTTTCCAACAGGTCTGACAGAAGTACTGCCTGAAGCATCACATTTTTTATTCAGTAGACCTGTGGGTGCGATGACGAGCAGAACGTAGCAGCGCAGAACCATAAACCGCTCATGTAGCTGTGCTGCTTCTTTTTCACGCTGCTCGTTAAGCCAGACTAGCAGTTCTTAATCTAAAGATGTTCAATTTATTCTCACGTGAGACAAAGAAAAGCTGAGATAAGACACCTGAGAAGCTGAAACCTTTTCCTTGAAAAATTACTTAAACAATAATTTAATTTGTTGTACAATCCTAATTCCAAAAATGTCTGGACGCTGTGTGAAACCTAATTAAGAACTGCATCTTAAGCAGCTACAGTCCAGAGCTGTCAGCAGCATTACTCGATAGTCACATATCAAAGAATTGCCCCAATAGCCCCAACTCCTAAAAAGAACATAAACATAAATAAGACCAGAATGCAATCATATAGAAATGAACATATTAAAAGCACTGTGATGCAGCTGTAAGCAGGGATTTTTATACTTAATTTATTAATGCATTTGACAATAACTGGAACTCCTTCTCTGTGTCTAATAACAGAGAGAGCAGAGTTGCAGCAGTATCCTGTGGTATGAAAACCATGTACATTTGCTTATCTACAGTATTGAACTGTGTTTTTATATCAAGTTTCACGTCTGTCAGGACATAATATTTTGTGAATTTATAATAACACAATGTTCAACCAAAAAAAGCTGTTTGTTGTTACAGAGTCATTGTAACTGATAGCTAGAATAAAAAGAATAATTGTGTATTACCATAAGATGTGAAACTCAAATCAATACAGTACAAGACACCTGTGATAATATGAAGCGCAAGAAGAGAATGAAATATGTTGTAAATGTTCTGAACGAGTGTGGCGTCACTGGACAAACTACATTTTCCTTTTACATTCTTTCACACAGACGTTTATATAAGTGTGAGAACTGCTTTTGGCAGTTCACACCCTCGAGAGTCATTTTAGACAGAACTGGTACCGACACTGTGCTACGTGTGAAACTGCTCGAAACAGGAAGGTCAGCAGTGCGTGTATCTGCTGACTCGTGCTGCGGAGTATTTCCCAAGCTGTGGTATCGGCCTTTGATTGCTGCTTGGCGTTGATCGGCTGTCAGGCTGTTCCTTCATGCACGTGCTGCTGCATGACTTCTTCTAGCATTCAAACAAACCATCCCTGGATCCTTTAATGCATCCTCACACACCTAATTCAGTAATAAAAGACGATGCAGCTCTGTGATTCATTTTCAGTGTACAACCTTTGTAGTGTAGATGGTACAAGATGAGCATCGTAATGCACAAGCAAGATCTCTGCTCTGTATTTTATTGTATGCATAATGCATATCCAGTATTTCTGACCACAGTCTAAAGACCTGTGAGGCCTGTCTCTTGTCTTAGTGATGTTTTTCTGTGTTGTAGGTGTCTGCCCTGTTGCAAAGAGTCCAGGAATCAGAAACGCTGCTCAGCACACTACAACAGGCCTTCAGTGAAGCTAAGAGGAACACCCAGGAGCAGATGGTGAGCAGCATATTCTCCCATCAGCCCCACGCTGCTTGTTCTTGCCAGCTGTGTTTGGTTCTGTAGTTCCCTCTAATGTCAGAATCAATTAAAGCTGGCAAGGCTTTAGCGCTTCAAATTAGCACATCAGTTTTTTGTTTTGACATCAGGCTCCAGCGTGATTATCGGACGTGCCTCCAGACTGGATTGAAGCATGTGGATACTCCCTGTTTGTGCCTCTGAGGCAATAACGTCACTGTTCCTCTCCTCCGCAAACATGTGCCGACACCACGGAGCTCTTGGCTGCTTGTGAAAATGACGTTAAACGTGTTCAAGAGTTGCGCACGCATGCATCACTGCAGGAATGCCATATGCATTGCTCAGTGAAGTAAGTGTAAAATGTACTTGAATAATGCCCATCACAAGTTTTGAGAGCCGAGGTGACATCTTTGTATTGATTTGTGCAACCAACAAAGATATTTAACTGAAAATAATATAAAACAGAGAAAGTGTTCACATTTTAGAGGAATAGTGTAACAAAAGTTGATTATCCAAGTTTTAATAGATTGGTTTTCTGTCTCGGACCACTAATTGATTAATGGCAAGTGTTTCAGTTTAAAGCTAAGAGAACAAAATCACTTTTTTGGAAGTAAAATGGAACCATTACATAACATCACTGTTCCTCTGAACCGCAAATATGTGCTGACTCGGAGCTCTTGGCTGCAGGATTTTTTCTTGCACAAATTTAGTTGAATATGTCCAATCGTTGCTCATCCGCTACAACAGAAACAAACAGATTAATTAGCTGTCCGTCACTGAAAAAAATCCCACACGCATTAGCCAGTAATGTAAGTGCACTTACTTTTTCTAGCAGATCATTTTCCAAATTGTGAGGGAAAAACAGGAAGAAGTGAGTGAGACAGAAACATTCTCAATAATGAATGTGCAGCTGCAAGCTGTATCGTAACACATACTTCAGTGCGCCTTTAAAGTCTCTGCAAACAAACTCGTCTGCCAGAAAAGTGAGGCATTCCTTTTGCTGCAGGTGGCTTTGATCTAAAGAAATATGGGTCTTGATACTGTCGTGAACGTAATGTTGCACGCAGCAGAAGTGCTAGCTCTGCGGGGAGAATCAGATGGAGTGTGGCTCTAAAAGTAGACGCTGGCTGGTGAGTCATTCTTCACCATGTGTTGAAATGGTGCTGGTTCCATATGAGAGACAAACTGACACATGATGAGGTGGAGAGATTTATTTTCTTTCTGTTTGTTTCAGGCGGTGCTGGTGAAGTCGAGGGAGCAGGTGGCAGATGAGCTAAGCCGACTGCAGAGAGACAACGACAGCCTGCAGGGAAAACACCGGCTGCACGTAGAACTACAGCAACAAGAGGACTTCCAGATGCCCAACACCGTGGACGTACGTCAAATCACAGCTTTCAAACTCAACATTAGCATCAGCAGAAGGGCTCGATGTCAAACCTCAAAACTTCATATGAACTGACCGAAATGTGTCGAGTACCAAGAGCTAGCACTGAATATTTTGTCAAATGTATAGTCTTATTTGCTTTTACTTATTGTTCCATATTTATATAAAAATGTGCCAACGTCATAATATTTAATCTGTGTTGAAGGATAACTTTCGTTTTTTACAACCTGGACTTTATTTGTAGCTTTAAATACGACCATTTACTCACCCAGACAACTTTGGTGGCATTTGGAGTCGTTTTGAAGAAATTAGCCCCAGAGGAGCGGCGCGTATATCCGTATAATGCGAGTACTCGGGGCATCCATGCGCAGCCTCTATATAACGCATAATCTGCGGCGAAACTCGTTCATATTCCAATATTTTGTTCTGATATGCTGGTGCTATTCCCCTCTGAGCGTGTGGTGGCATGTTATCAACATCCGGCATCTCTAGACAACTACCTCTGACGTGGATGATGTCATTACTGAACGCCGCGCGCTGCGAGCAGCCAGCCACAACACGGCTGACTCTGCGGCGGTCGGCTACGAATACGCAATAACGAACCACAGCTGTGCCAAACTACAGCTAAACTAGCCGACCGCCGGCTCAGAGGGGAATAGCACCAGCACATCATAACTAAATATTGGAATATGAACGAATTTCGCCGCAGATTATGTGTTATATAGAGGCTGCGCATGGATGCCCCGAGTACTCGCATTATACGGATATACACGCCGCTCCTCTGGAGCACAAAATACAATATTTCCCTCTGAAAAGTGTTGGAGTAGAAGCATAAAGTACTATATAATGATATTCAAGTAAAATAGATAGTAAAAAAATTTCTCAAGTACAAATACCTAAAAATTGCAGGTCTGAAGTAAATGTACTTCAAAAACCCGATAGATGATAGAAGTTAATGTGACAAAGGTTCACTCAGTAGCCTTTTTTGGAGCTTTCCACATCATCTCATGGTATTCTTCAGTGAATGACGCGATGTTCAAAAGCAGCATGGAAAAGGTCCAGAAAAGCTGGACCTTGAGTTGAGATCATTTTGTCACCCATACTGGTCCCAGCATCAGATTGCATTAGTATAATCTGGGTTCATACGAGGAGATGCTTCTGGGTTCGCTTCATTTGTCACTAAACTCCATTTAAGAGCTGTCACAGCATGGGACAAATGACAGAAGAATAATCCCTGCACTCATTGCTCCACTGTCACACTGCACATTTTAAGTTTTCTGACAAGGTGGGATTAGTTTTTATTTATTTATATTTTCACAGCCGTGTGCTCTCCTCCCTCAAACCTGCACACACACACACACATCTGCTCCCACACACACTGTTAGTCTTGGCCTCTTGCTGAATCCTGCTCTGGTAGTATATCTGGCAGCAGAGTGGGCCTGTGCCTAAGTGGAGGTGGAGTAGCACTGATGATCCAGTGACATGATCAGCTTGTTGGTGGTTAAACAAGCAGCTCACACAACATTTAAATCTGTATTTACTGTATCAAGATATCAGAAATCCTGGTGATACGAGGGAGAAGCTGCAAAATATGTCATCATTCGATGCCAACCAAGACTGGAAACACAACAAATCTTACCATTAATGTACCATTTCAGCTACCACGCCGTTATTTTAAGAAGTTACAAGCTAACCTTTATTCATTTGTTGAGGCAGATAAAACAAGTTAAATGTGTATATTAAGTTATCCTATTTTTTAAGGCTTATTACCTATATTCTTAAATTAAAATTTAACTAATGAACCCTCTGGTTTTATCAGTCATTATCTGGATACTCTTCAAACTGGCAGCATTATCAAATTATATTTTGTGATTAATGATGATATTGATCATTATTGAAACAGTTATTGTGATCTTATTTATTGCCATATTGCACAGCCCAAACACTGCACAGCAGTTTATAAAAATCTGAGACAGGATTTAATAACTCCTTGCATTGCCAGGCTGCCCTCATTGAAATGAATGAGAGGCTGTTTTGTTCTCGCAGGGCTGAAGATGGACTGAAGTCGACTTTAATCCTAATTAAACAGGTTATGGTTCAGGCTGGCTTTGTTTTACATATGTAAACATCATATCCTGGTTGCAGAAACCTGCATTGCTACCTAGAGTTCTCTGATAGAAACATGGCAGCTAAGATGCTGAGAAATCAAGACACAGCTTGTAAACAAGATATTCTGAGTTTACATGATGAGACTCGAAACCAGGATACTAGTTCACGTGTAAACACATTCATTCTGTCGACATTTTTAGTGTAATGGTAAATACTTTGCATATAGTGTAACAATCTTTATTTCAGTTAAGATGTATTTATAGATATAGAGGTGTATATCATCAGCATACGATCACATTTTCCAGTCTTCACATGGGCACTTCTTGCATATTAATGTCGTTTTCTTTGTGCTTTATCTTCACCAAACTGTGATGATGATGACTCCACACTTTGATGCCTGTAATGTAGTTTCATTCTTCCCCAGGAGCTACATGGCCTGGTGCTGCGTTTGCGCGAAGACCTGGTGGCGTTACGGACGTCTGCTGACCACATGGAGGAGAAGCTGAAGGCTGAGATTCTGTTTCTGAAGGAGCAGATCCAGGCTGAGCAGTGTCTGAAGGAGAACCTGGAGGACACTCTGCAGCTGGAGATCGAGGGCTGTAAGGAGGAGATAGGTGAGGCTCATACACGGTAGATAACTAACCAATCGCTTGTAGTAAAACTTCAGCAAACATGTCAAATCTCTGACCTTCAGTGGGGATTTATCCAGCACACATATTCTCATTTTCTGGACATTTTTACATTCTCTTCTGTTTCTGCTTTTGTTTCTTCTCCATTGATCACTGTCATTCAGACATCTTGGAAGGTATGACAACAATTTAAACGAGCTACTTTAACTGCTTGTATGTTTGTGTGTGTGTGTGTTAATTAGCTGTAAGACTAATAACCATAGTGAATCTACGACATAGTGCTTTCCCTCACACCTTTTGAACTTCCTTAGAAAGGCCCAAATGTGCATTAACAGATAATTCACCGTACTAAATGTTGTCTTGCCCCACAGATCGCTCATAACGTGTTTCACTGTTAAGTCAGATGTTAAATCAAGATGTTTCAGTATCCTGTTGCGCTGTTTGTTAGCGTAGTAAAATGTTTGTGTTCACTCACAGCCTAAGCCTTACAAATGTGTCGTTGTTTACTGAAAGGAAACCACTCACTTGTTTGGAGCTTTAGCTGACTGGTCACCTCTCCTTATTGGTGTCCAAATTGTCTCTGTTTCTGGTTAATACGTCTGCCTGGTGTGACATTAATATGATGGTTAAACTTGGGCTGCAGCTAACAGTTATTGTTGATTAAGCTGACACTTATTTCTTCAATATATTTTAATCAATTAGTTATTTAGCCTATGAAATGTATAAACAATGTATAAAAATATATATAGATATAAAATATGGACACTTTATTTACTAGTAACCTACGTTGGTTATCAGAATCGTTACCAGTTATGCAATCGACAAATTATTTGACTAATTGTTTCAAAGCTAGTTTAAACGTAGAAGATGATGTTACTGAAGATTTTTCTTCCTGAAAGACGTTGAAAACAGAAAATGCACAACACAATTAAGTGCTTAAGTTGTTTTCTTGCTGTTTTTTTAATTGGCAAATAATAAATAATCTGTCATTTTTGGATTACTAAAAGGTTCATCTTCATTTTGGATGCTAAAGCACCAACGGTCACACCTGACAGACCCCCTGGAAACACAGACGGGACTTTGGTTCCACTTCTCTGGACTTTAAAGTGACCCGTGAGCCGAGCTCTTAAAAAATCAATGTAGCCATCAAGCTTGAGTTTGATTGTTGTTTGTGTTTTATTTCAACACTGACTTGAAAGCTCAGTGGGTCTGTTAGCTTTTAGGGTTTGTCATGTAGATCACTTACTGCCTGTTTCACACAAGCCAAACACGCAGCAGCTTTCAGCAAAGCAGCTTTGCCGTCGTCACAGGTGCAGCTTTGTTGCATTATCCACGAATTGCCAAATAATTTTCCAGGGACCACGTAACGATCCCGGAGAGACTATCTGGGCTTTGAGATTCAGATGAATGATGAACAGTACGATCCTCTCATGATGTCTCCTTCCCACAGCGTCGTTCTCCAGTCTGAAGACGGAGCTGGAGCGAATAAAAGCAGAGAAGGAAGAGGTACTTACTCTACAATTACACCTCCGTGAGGAAAGGAAGTGACTCACTGAACTTTCTCTAATGCACATGTCGCTCATTTTGTCCAATGAAAACACTGTCGAAACACTTCCTGTGGTCAGTGAAGGATTATTGATTCGGATTTTCTTCAGCTGTATTAATCGTCAGATAATTAGTGATCTGATCTCCTTTGCATTCTCACTCTGTTAATGTGTTGTCGTTGACCTCATTGAGATCAGATCGCTGTCCTCCAGAGCAAAACCTGCATGAGTAATTTAAGGTGGCAGCAAATCAGGCCCAGAGTTTTGTGAGTAGTTTAATTAGAGGAAACTTGAAAAACTTTGTGAATTCGTCTGCGACAAATTCTTAATTATTTGTCCCCTCTTGTAAATTCAGCAAATACACCCAGTTACACCGTGAATTAACATGTGTTTTCCTTTTCCGGACAACATTTCCTTTTGCGGATCGCATTCTAATTCCAGGTGTAAATGGGGTCTTTGATACGACCACTGGGGGGCAGTAGAGGACATTTTTAAATGATAAACATGTGGCTTTAAAAAACATCCTAATTGTCAACGATCCTACAAATCACTTCGTCCCTAATTGCAACAACTCTGCCCTCTCACTCCCTTCAGTTGTCAACTCTTGATGTAAAGTATTATTTGCAGTACCTTTGCTTATTATTGATATATATTGGTTGAACACATGTTGTTCATGTAGTTGCAGAGCAGTCTGACAGAGAAGACGGAGACACTGGAGAGCATCCAGGGCCTGAGGATCTGCCTGGAGCAGCAGCTCAAAGAGCTCAGCACTGCAAAGGTGAGCGTCGTCACGCGCTCACCTGCAGAGCTCCCACACCAAACACCCACAATCTTACTGTAGTTAGTGTGAATATCACAGTGTAACTGATCCTGCAAGTTTATCCTGTTTGCTCATTTAAAATTAAAGCGATCTTCATCTGTTAAACGAAGCCGAGCACGATGATCTTTGCACGCAAGTCTGCGCAATATGTAAATATTTCACAGCGTTTCAGAAAATCTGAAGCCACGTGTGATCTGCTGTGACCACACTAAACTGTTCATTCAGCCAGTAATGTGAAGTCTTCATCCTTTTAAATTATTCAGTAAATGTGATTTAGTGAAATATTTATTTCACTTCATCTTTAATGGTATCGCAGTTTATTGGCTCCATTTAGCCTTTCTAACTGAATTCATCTTCTGTGTGTGTGTGTCTGTGTCTGTGTGTGTGTTCACTGCAGAGTGCACTAGAGAGTCAGGTCTTCGATGAGCGAGACAAAGCCCAGCGGCTGCAGACGGAGCTGGATGTCAGCGAGCAGGTTCAGAAGGACTTTGTCAAACTCTCTCAGACCCTTCAGGTAAGGAGGACTCGTCAGAGCACGGACAGAAGTTTGCAAACGAACTTAAAAAGGCAGAATCGTTGACTAAAACCAACAATGAACTGATCCCTCTAACAGGTTTTGTCAGTGTAGCCTCGCATGTTGTCTACCTTTGTGCCACAGAGCTCCTTTGTTGTCTGAAAACTGTTAAAACACTCTGCTGACATGTTCCTTCACTACCATGAACACACACACACACACACACACACACACTGCAGTTTATTTTGAGTCAGTCCCACACACACTGTCCTGCTGCCCCAAATACTCACTAGAGCACCAAATGAGGATTAATCTGCAGCTGGAAATAGTCCCCAATAAATGCACCATTTCTTCCTGTTTGCTTAAACTGACCGTGAGCTGCAGTTTTAGGAAACTTCTGATTTTTTTTTAATTTTTTTTTACAAATTAAACTATTTATTCATTACCTGTTTTTAAAGATTTAGGTCTTATGTTTCAGTAGGAACAAATAATAAGAACAAATGAGGATTTTAATGCCAAAGTATTGACAGGCGGACTTATTCGTTGTTGGTTTTGGTTGTTTTAAGAGATTTGTTGATGTGCATCAGCAGAAAGTTGTAACTTTTGTTGGGACTTAAATTCAATCAGTATTTTTTTTTTTACTTTTTAAAGCCAGTATTGAATAAAGGCTTTTTAAGTTGCATTAAAGGTTGAAATGTG
This sequence comes from Chelmon rostratus, assembly GCF_017976325.1. Taxonomy (NCBI): domain Eukaryota; kingdom Metazoa; phylum Chordata; class Actinopteri; order Chaetodontiformes; family Chaetodontidae; genus Chelmon; species Chelmon rostratus. Next base: position 23,811,899 of record NC_055671.1, on the reverse strand, counting down.
GGTTAATAGAGTTGATCTTAACCATCATAAAGAGTGTTTGGTGTATAAAATGTCAAGTGATGTCACTTGAGTCAGCGTCCGTTGGGGCTGATCACTACAAGTTTTTGAGTTTTGTAGCCCACCCCTCTTTAGCAGCTGCTAGCATAACTCAAACCCAAATCTTGAACAGTCAGTGAGTTGCATTCTGGGTAATGTAGGCGCCGGGTTGTGACAAAGAGGGAGGACGTGTGGGATAAAGCTGACGATATCTCTGGTTCTGCTGCATCGATTTGATCTCTGCTTTCCTTCCATCACTAGTCTGACATGTTATAGGAGGACGGTGCTCATAGCGACAGTTTTATCAGTTCATGTTTGTCCGTGTCTGCAGGTTCAGCTGGAGCGAATACGACAGGCGGACTCTTTGGATCGAATCAGAGTCATCCTCAATGACACCAACTTGACTGACATCAACCAGCTTCCAGAGACATGATACCACTGAATGAAAACTGCCTTCAGTTTCATTCCCCTCTTTCTCTTATCACTGGCCCAATAACATTATTGATCTGACCCTTCCTCCTCCCCATAACCACAGAGGAAGAGTCTGGAGGGACGAGGACAGACGCGGCATGAGGAGCCTTTTGTGTACATTAAGAGTCTTGGATCATGGGTAGAATAATGAAGAAGAACACTACTAAAAAAATGTAAATAACTAAATGTGCGACTCTGGACGGAGGGAGTGGATAAAAGTCTGTGTCTTGTTTCTACTGTAGATATGACTGTCTGTATTAGCTCAACCAAAAAGGTTTGTCGTCTTCTAAAGCACTTTCCATCTGCAACTTCTCTTTCCAGGTAAATAGAAAACGATTGGATGCATAACTTTTCTCCTTCTGTTCTCAGAGCGGTTGATAATCGCTTCCTTGTTCCACTCGCTTGTTCTTTCCGTGTTTTTTTTTTTTTTTTTCTGCCTTTTCTGGCTGTTTTTCTGTGACATTTTCCACCTTGTTCTGGTCATTTCACCCCGTGACAAAGACATGATGAAGGAAATTCATGGAAAATACTTGCACATAACTTAACTGGGATAAAAAAAAACAACAACAAAAAACAGGAACATGACACAATTTTAGCAATACCCTTCATTTCTTCAACATCCTCGACTGTATGTCGCTTCGTTGTTGTTCTTAGCGTCTGACAGAAGCCTTTTTCTTTCTTTTAAAGCTGCAGAAATACAGTGAAGAAACATTCAGCCATGTCCAAAGTTTTGTTTTCCAACTTCACACTTGTTTGACTGTCGAGGAAACCACTGACACACTAGTTGACCCAGTTTGAGTCAGGTAAAGAAAGGGTTAGCTGAGGAGAAATAATGGATTTTAATACACTCTTTGCTCCTTTTATCGATCGCCTTTTTGAATTGACCTTGGTTGGACTTTCTTAATGTAATTCTAAAGCTCTTAAATTACAGTGGGCAGCTTTTAAACGATACACGATGGAAGAGCACACTATGACAACACAAGGCACAAGCAGAGGCAGCAGCTGATTGGGTGACGTCTTATTTAAGGCCACTTCTGGATGGTGGGGGAAAAACTAGCCTCTAGCTAATAAACCACCTGCTCCTTCATAAGCTCTCTGCAAACCTTCTCCTGCCTGACTGGTGTTTAATCCCACTGTAACGTTCATCCATCGCTACAAGATTATCTGTGAGGCTACTGATGGATTTAATTTAAGGATTTCATTACAAGCAAACAGTGAATGACATGAAAATCAGTAAAAACAGGAAAACTAGATGGAACATCCTGAAGACTAAAATCAGATGGACGAGAATTCACTGAGTCTTCATCGACTGAAGCTGCCACTGTTTCGTAGGAAATGTCAGATGGTCGAAAAGCTTCAGAAATCTCTGACCATTTCTGTAGCTTTCCGAATATTCCCGCCAGGGTTTGAACTTCTCTCTCCAGCTCTCTGTTTTAAATTCTGTCACACCTGAAACACCACAAATACCTGACTGAAAATGACATCACACTTCTCCACCCACCTGGTTTTTATGCACATTCTCAATCGTTCCCACTATTAGAGGTCGGACTGCAGCTCAGTGTTTCCTCTTCTTCTGTTTTAAAGACACCTGACCGGAGCATTATCGCCACCTACTGTTAACCCTAATGGACGAACTCCTAATATTAGCATAAAAGTAGTAGCACATAAATTAACTTTTTTTTTTTAATGCTGATTTTCTGAAATTTCAGTTCAAATTTGAGCTACATTTGGCTGGAAACCTGGTTTATGATGGCTGGCTGTTCACTTGTCGTCAAAGCTTTGAAGCTGACGTGGTCAGACAACACCAGGTCTTTTCTAGTATAACCTGATCCTTAGACAGTGACGTAAAGGCCTCAGTGTGCTTCATAAGAAACCAGGTCGTACAATGTGTGGTCCGTCTAAAGGCCAAAGTGTTTCTACCTTCTCTGAACGACTACACTCACAAGAACTCCTGAATCTCTTCATGACAAAATAAATCTCGTGAATGTGGACGACAGTCACACTTTCAGAGGGGTCCTTTGTGGTGTTTCACTCGGCCGTTTTATGTGAAAACGCGACAGGAGAGAGAAAAGTTTAAACCCTGCCTACGTTCACACCTGCCGTTGTTGTATTGTCTGTTTTGGAAAGACTAAAAGAAGCTTGAGATGCTGCTCGACGATCAGCGAGGCGCTTCGCTTGAAGCATAGTGAGGCCACAACACGTTCTGTGGGTTGTGTCTTTTTTAATTATCCATATCAGATCCAGGCAGTTTGATTAAGATCAGGATTTCGACCTCGGAGAGAGGGATTACACAGGCGGTGTTCAATAATCAGCCACACTGCAGCTTTTTTTTTTACTTCCTACAGGGATAAATAAATGCAAGAATATTCATAGGAAGTAGTACACGTTGGAATAATTGACCAGTTAGACAACAAGTCAAGAGGTGGCACATTACCAGCTGCTGGATGCCCACGTTTGAAATGTTCAGGCTATGTCTCCATGATTTTGTTAAAATCAGCACAGAGGAATATAATTTTAGGTATTAATAGAAAATAGAAAATAAGTCTAAAATGGCAACAAAAAAAAAACCCAAAACAAAACCAGTCACTGTAGGACCAGAGAGATTTCACCAAACAATGTGGAGTTTTAGAGCCCCGATTATCAGTGTCAATGCTTTCAAACGTGAACATTTCCCTGGAGCCGACAGTCTTGATCTCCTCTCATTAAAGATTGTGACTCACTTCAGATGTTTTCACACACGAAGCTTCTGAATGAATTTCCTTTGGTTCCTCAGATGGAGGCGTCGCCACTAAAACAGCACAGAACATACCGACATGCACACGGCAGCGTTGTGTGATTTAAGGACATTGATCACTGTGGTTTTTTTTTGTTTTTGACTTGCATGTATTACATTTCCTTATGTTGCATATGTGTATACTGTAGATATCTTGAGTTGATATTTATGATGGAGTCACGCAGTGTGTTATGAGATAATGTGGATGTGTGGGCGAGCCAGCCTGAGTTGCACTGACAGAAAACTGTATGATTGTGGGCTGATAACTGAGAACTGGTGAACTTAAAGTAGAAATTTTACAGTGTGAATTCCTCCGAAGGCCTTATTGCATTATTGGCTTGGTGTGTTTTAATTTTATTGTTGACATTTAGCCTCCCTCTAATTTCATGTCTATTACAGTGACTAATTGGCCCATGTGGCATTAATACTAGGATTCCTCATCCCTTCACAGACATCCACTAATTAGTTTTGGTCATGTTTAACAGTTGATTTTTATTGAGTCATTTCTGATCTAACATCGCTGGATTGAAAACGATGAATCCTGAAATATCTGTTGATTGGAGTAGATGTTAAAATGAGACCAACGTTCGTGGTCTGGAAGCTCACACTGTGTACTACCTGCTGCTTAGTTTTTAGTATAATTAGTTATAAGTCATGATAAATAAAGTGCACTCAAAGCCCAAATTTGTTTGTGCAATCTAAATATTGAGTAATGATTTGTTTTTGAGGAGTATGACTTGTGGGAAATGTGCTTTTTGTAGTTTTCATAACCTCATGTATACTGACAAATGCACCTGTTTCACTGCAGTCTTTATAGTGACTGTACATGTAAAGTGAAATTTCACAGCCTCAGAATATATGTTAAGCTGTAATACACCATCAGTTCTGGCATCATACGCATTGACAATAAATTATTTAAAAGAAGTCTTGTTTCCAGTAAATCACAATATTAAACAGAGACTTGGGTTCAGCCTTTTTAAGATGTTTTTGTGCTTTACTGGTTATTAATATTTACTGACTCAAGTGCACAGTTTGAGCTTTCAGAGGCAGTTTTTAATCCTTTTAACTGAAGAATCAACTCCTTGCTCATGAGCTCTGTTCTAGGGTTAGACCGATATTCTTGTTTGCTGATAATTTGATGGAGTTTCTACCTTTTTTAATGAATAATATATCAGCTGCAGGAGATGCAGTTGTGCCACTTAAATAACTGTGAAGTATGGGCTTCAGCAGAGATGGGAATGTGTCGAGAAGTCTTGAATGGTTTTATTTTATTTTGAATTTCGGTGCTTTTATGCCATAAAGATGGTCAAACTTTAGTACTCAATATTGGCTGTTAGCGCTCCAGAAAGAAGCCATATCGGTCGAATCCTATTGTGTGAACCTGCAAATCCACGTGTTGCATTTCAAACTGTCTAAAAAAAAAAAAAAAAAAAAAAAAAAAAAAGGTGAAATGTTGACTTGTACATTTACCCATTAGTTGAGAGAGAGGCATGAGCCGCACGCTGAATGATCAGTACAATGAAATCTGACATATATTTACCATAAAGTTCTGCCCACTGAATTTGTGTGTTGAGTTTTAATCTGAACACGGTTATCTTACATTCTCATCTCTTCCTGTCATGCTAAACATCATCAGAATGAAATATACGTCGTTCAGATGATGTTCAGAAAGTTCACAAGATAAGTGTAAACTTTGATCTGCTAGTGGAGCGACAGGAAAAGTATTCCAGTTGGATGAAACAGGCATTTTGGAGGTATCGCTCTGACTAGTTGAGATGGGCATTTATCACTCTTTTCATCATGTTTACAAACTGAACAATAAATTAGTTAATGGAGGAAATAATCAGCAGATTAATCCATAAAAAATTGGGGTTCTATACTAAATAGTTCAAAATGAGCACCACATCAACCAACTACAACAGTAAAATCCTGCTTTTATTATAAAGCATGAGTAATAATAATAAGATTATATAATATTTAATAGTATAACAGTCACAGGGGACATTTTTCTACTCTGGGTATTTTATTTTTAATAATATAATAAAAAATAGAACAATAAACATAAAAATATAATGATAATAATTATAAGTACATTTTCCTTAATATACTTAGATTATTTTTTAAAGGGATGTTTCCTCCACTGGTTAAAATCATAGAGTACAATGCAAGCAGCAGCTGCAAGCCGTACATGCACCTGTTGACCTGTTGACAGGGGGCAGCAGTTGCGCTCAGGACTGTGGACCCGCCCCTGCAACTTTCCACGAAGAAGAAACGACTCGTACGATAGAGGGTGGAAAAAAGCAGAGGGGCTACTCCTGTTTACAACAACATAATGGAGCCAAAATGGTCAACTACCCTCTGCAAGCGTGTTTTATTGACTGGATTTACGATATGTGTTGCATTAGGTGAGTGTTGAAGCCCAATTTGGCTTAAATTTCAATTTAGAAATGTTTGATTTTGAGCTCATTATTTGAGGTGGGATATCAGGTTAGCAAGCTAGCGATGTTATATCGCATCTCATGTACGGGAGACACCTAACCTCTGTTCACAATCTTGCTAATTAATGTAGCTACCTTTGTCCACCCTCGTAGCTAGAGACGAGATATAGCAGTAATGAAAACATTTTGCTTGGGATTGTTATCAAGACCCTTCTTCTTCACACATCGACATAACGTTACAGATAATGTGTAAAGGAATAGTTAAATTAACTAAAATGTGAGTGAGCATTGGTACAGAGTGGTGGCTACCGCCCTTGCTAGTGTCGTTTTGTAGAAGGTGACGGTGGCACTTAACGTGGAAGTAACGTTAAATGGAGAGGCTAAACACTTGGCACACGTTAATATTTAGCTGAAAGAGTGATTGCTGGGTTTGTTGGGTGTATGCCGATTTGAAGAGTGTCTTCTAGTATTTTAGAAAATGGTTCCAAGTGTGTCATACCTTTAGGCATTTTGGCGATAAACAAAGCCACATCAAAGTGGCAGCTTTTTCGAATAAGGTGTCGATAGTCGTGAACCTCTACGTTCACTACGTGTCGTCCGGGGGATGGTCATGTCGTAGGGCGAACCAGCACTCCAAGTTAACAATAATTACAGTAAATTACATCATAATATATATGTATAATTAACATTATATAACATTTACTGTATTTTATTAACACACAGTAGCTAACAGTGCCAACGCATCTTTCTCGACATCTGCGTCGACTAGCTTAGCGTCCCAAACACCTAGTTTTCTTGTTGGCTAACCTCTTCCTGACCCAGATAGTGAAGTTACCACCATGTATCAGTATACACTTAGTGATACAAGTAGCAACACAACTGTATGCATGTGATTCTGTTCAGAGTTTCAGATATTTATTGTAATGTTATGGCAGTAAGCGAAGTAATGTCCTCGTCTTTTAACTACGTGTTAGTGCTGCTGCCTCTAACGTTACTGCTAACGGCTGCAGCACAAAACTCTCAGCTCAGACACGAACAAATCTGGACTTTTGCACAAAGTAATATGTTTCGCTCAGATACTGGGAAATTATTTCCAGACTGAGGAATTATGTGGTGATTTAGGATGTGTGCATAAAACCAGGAAGAAACGATGGAGCAGATGCAAAAGTCCACCAGATGTTAATTTCCTATTTAACACCGGACAGTTTAAAGCAAAATAAATGTATAAAGGGCAGCAGCACACAGTTCACAAACACACTTCCCTGCACCCATTGTCAGGAAAACCACAAAATTCTGCAATGGATAGCAACATCCTACCCAGGGAGAAGTGCACTGGTGGCTTTCTGCTTCGAATCTCAGACTAATAACATCTGACAGGAAGAAATGGATGACGAACGCTTCCTTCTTTTTCATTTTGTGAATTTATCTTCATCTGATTATGGACTGGCTGCTGTCGTAACAGTTTGTTTAGTTTTTAATGCACAGTATTCCCTGAATCTCAGACTGTCACAGTGCATCAGACAGAGCATAGACAGAGACTGTCTATGCTCTGGGTGTATTTACATCACGTCTAATAGATCCTCTTATTGTGGGAGGAGACGTGAATGTCATGTGTCTCCGTTTGCCAAGGTTGTGACTTGGATTTTCATAGATGTTAACAATTGTACAGATCTCTGTTAGTTTCTGACATAAAGGTCAGTGTACTGTCAAACATTTCCCATTCAGAGCTGTCCTGTACCAGTTATTAATCGTTAAGCTGTGCAGCCAGTACTTTACATTGATAAACATAGTTCTGTTTTCTGTGTCCTGTACACAGTAACTGTTTTAGTCACTTATAACAGTGCACAGAGACACAGTAACATGAACACCTGGACAATATCACACAGTCAACAGTAAGATTCTTTAACAGACTTGTTGATTTGTTGTTGAAGATTGTACAAAGCGTTTCAGGTGTCACTTTAGAGAATTTGGGTTTATCCTTAAATTAATAATTTGTACATACAAATGAACAGAAACACATCAGCTAATATATTAAAACTGTGTATGTGGCATTAAAGATAACATATTGTTGTGTTTGCCATCAAACAACCCAAAACACATCCACATGTTTCAGTTAGAAATCAAACTAAACCTCCATTAAGCCCTATCTACTCGTTTGGATTGTCCGTGATCTGACCTCTGCTGTTTATTTTGCACTGCGCAACACAATGGAGCATTTAGCCCACAGCTGCCCGGCAAAGAGTAAACAAGAAGTACTGAAACAACATTCAACGTCGCAACAAAACAGTGAAAAAGTTCAGAGGCTCCGGGACAAATGGGATGACGACCGTTAATTAAACATATTAATTTGTGGGAAATTCAGTAGTTTGTGGGAACCTACACGATAAAACACAGCTGCTGGGCCACAACAACCTGTAACCTCACTTCTTACTGCTGCAGTAACGTAATGTAATGCCATCGATTTGAGGCAATTAATGAGTAATTTGAGGGAATGGTTTAGTGGATCGAGGGCACATGTTAAACATTTAAAGTTATGAATTATTAAGGCTTTATTATTATTATAACATGTAAATAATTAATATATGCACATTTTTCCCTTGATATTTGCTGGACACTGTGTGTGTGTGTGTGTGTGTGTGTGTGTGTCAGGGAGCTGCAGATTAATCTCTTTTGCTTATTTGATAAGTCAACAGACAGTTTTGATAATCAGTTAATAGGTAATTTTTTAGGCCAAAGAGCCCCAGATGTGTGTGTTTGAGCTTCCAAATGTCAGAATCAGAATCATCTTTATTGGTTTATGTGAACACACCACAGGGATTTGACTCTCGCTGCTCTCAATGTTCTTACAGTTCCAAGAACAATTTACAGGAAGCTGGAAACAGGCGCTCAGCTGAAAACAAGGACAACAAAGCTGAACAAAGACAGATGAAAATAAACAGAGCTATTATACATATACAGACAGGTGTATACATAACAAAGACCAACAACCTACAGTGTGTATGTACAAGTCAAGGGTTTCTGTAAATTGTAAACAAATACAATTACTGCACAAATAAATACTGAAAGGGTAAAGTAACAGATTGTATACAGGAAGTCGGTGCTTAAGTACAGTATGTAGATTAGAATCGTGTGTTTAAAACTAAATATATAACTTATAATTTGTAGGTGGGTGGATGTTTTAGTGTCAGAGGGTTTATTGACACCTGACGACTGATTTAGCTGTTCATCAGCGTGTTTGCGTCTGTCTGGTGTGAGTGTTGTCAAAGTCTCCTCAGTCTTCTCTGACGGTAAATTCTAGAAATACATCCTGATAAAATATCAGACAAAACAAGATCTTTGAAAATGTCACTTTGGCCTCTGGGGAATCCTGATGCGTGGTTTGTGATTTATTGACCAAACCATTAATGGAGAACATAATTAGCAGATAAATCATTAATGAAAATTATCGTTGATTGGCCTCTAAGGCCACATTCAGAGCCCCGAGTGAAGAAACGAAGCCCTCTCGCTGCTTCAGAGTTAACTAGGCTCAGCTTCTGCTGCAGAGCTGCGTCATCCGGCAGGACGCTGCATCGGCCAATCACATACACACAAGACACATTTCTGATTGATGGCTTTGTAATGTAAACTCACCGCTCACCTCCTGATCATTGTGATGAAAGTCGAGTTGTAGCATCTGTCTGTAGTGTTTTAGCATCTGAGGAGCTCAAACTTAAACAACATGCCCCCACCAACGCCGAGTCCCCGCTAATATGGTGACGCTGCACTCCTAGTTATGTTGCACAGACAACGGTAATACCAAGAAACTTATTTTTATCCTCTCATTCATTAACAGTCACAAAACCTGCATCAGCAATCGACATACACACCGACCCTGAAGTGATGATCCAGAACGGCACCTCAGGAGTCCTTCGATGCACCTTTAAGTCGAGCGAAGTGGTCAGCAGCTCCACCTCAGTGACCTGGAGCTTTCAGTCGAGTCAGCCCGACAACCAGTTCTCCAACGCTCCGTACGTGGTAAGTCCTCGCCGGTCGTATCCGCTCGGGGAAGGTTCCCACAGCTCCGGGATGTTTTCCTGCGATTGTTTTATCTGCGCTGACACGAAGAAAGGCTCAAGCTGCTCCTCGGGAGAGACGCTCGATGCTTCCGACACACACGAGGCTGCAGATTCATTTCTCCCTTCAGTCTCTGTGCCAGACGTTCATTCACATTCTGCTTTAGATGCTCCTTCCTGTTTCCACCTTGTGTCTCAATAACTTTATTTCTATATTTTCATGTGATTTGGGGCTGTGCTTCCATCTGTTTCTCTCGTGTGTCCACCTTGCTTGAGCGTCGTAATGTAATTTCACAGTGTTTTTGGTACTTCTGCTTATTTCTTGCTCTTGCAGCGCCCTGACAAAGCGAACACTAGCGCCGGAGGTTTCAGACGAGAGCTGCAGCGTTTACACGGCAATTAAATTGATTTGTCTCCGGCAAAATGATTCATGAAGCACTCGATTACCACAGATGTCATTTTCAAACAATCAAGATTAACTGTCAAGTGCTAAAACTGTCTCGGTCAGCTCCAGCAAACATAAATAACTGCTGTGACTCTATTAGCGTGGACTACTGGGCTCTGAGAGATTCATGTTTAACTGAGCTTTAGGTCCCACTGAAGATTTGTTCTTAGTGTTACGCTGAATGTAAACAGTTCATCCTGCAGAGCAAAGCCTGCTGTGCAGCTCACATCCCGCCCACCACACCTTCTCCATGTTTACAGACAGTCGGGCTGGACGGGGCCTACCTGCCCGCTGTGATCTCCTGCACACATAATGACATAGCCACAGCTGTTAAATTGCAGAGTAGTCACGCCAGAAGAGATGCACGCAGCCAACATTCGGAGTGTGTCGACACTAAGCCGGTTAATTTTCTGAGCGCGTCTTTTTCTCCCCGTCCAGACAAAACGCTCTCACGGCGTGTGAATCTGAAAACGTCAGCTCGGTGTTTCAGCTTGTTCGGCTTTGTGGTGATTCTGTCAGACGATTATGAAATAATGATTTCATCAGCGCAGTGCAGCAGCTGCAGAGTGACTGCAGGTTAACAGGTTGTCTTCATGAGATCTGGTTAAATCATCGCTCACGCTCGTTCAGAAAGGAGGGAGAAGAACGTGTGAACGAGAGCGTTTACATTAGAGGTCAACTGACGGCTGATACACTGATGATGGTTCGGAGCAGGAAGCTGATATCGCGGACGCTGCACAGCCATTGTGACGTTCTGACGAAGGCGTTCTCTGAAGTGGCTCTGCATCCTCCCAGATCCACATTCTTCATGCGTGTTTACAGTCTGTAATTCTGTCCATGCTGTGTTTTCACCGCGCTGGTCTGAACACACTCCTCTGTTGTTCCTCCTGAGGTTTCGTTCATATTTTCCTGTTAAATCAGCTTTTGGGGAGTTTATCCTGATCCAGGTCGAGGCTCTAAGGACAGACGGTGTTGGATCCTGTACAGTTTGTAAGCAAACTTGTGATATTGGGCTATTTAACTAGAACTGATTTGACTTTTCCTGTCAGCAGGTCAAGCCATGTGTTAGGCCATAAAGTTTTTCCTAGCTGGGACTTCTGGCGTACTCATGATTTGACCAGTCGCCTCAGCGGCGGGCTGTTATTTCCAGAGGAAAGCCGCCATCGACCTCGTTCCCTCACAGCACAGCAGGAGGGAGCTGAGCAGAGGTGAAACACCACATCTGTCTCTGAGGTCCAGACTGTGTGGCAGTGAAGTCAGATTTCTACGATCTCTCATCTGAAGTGTTGATTAAGGCGACGACACAGCTCATATTTAGACGACGTACTAACATGAACAATGATCTGTCGCACCAAGACCAAAGAAGAAGAGAGTCATCAGGCTTTGTTATTGCTCAGGTGTTTCTCTGAGGACACTGTGGTTTAATCTCACCAAAAACAGCGTTTGAAACTTGCAGTCGAGCTGAACAAACGCTTACAGGATGTGTGGAAGTGATATCAAACCAAACTGCTGAGCAAAGTTACAGGAAACTATGAACTACAGTAGAAAACTTTCTTTCTTCAGAGCTCTGTTTGCTCAGCTGACTCCGAGGCCCAGAGCCAGATTACTGCTGATGATGAAGGACGCTTGTTTCATGGTCCTGCCCTCGCTGAACGCCCTCGTTTTGCTCTTCGTCGTTGTCTCATAATAACTGTTGTTCTAGTTAACGTCAACGTGTTTTGAGTTTTAGGAGCGAGGGAACATTTCTAAAAGAGTTTGAGAGGAAGCAGGAAGCAGTGGTCGTTCTGACATGGCGACCGCTGTTTGTTGATGTTGTGTCTTGCAGCCGTTGGCAGGAAAAACACTCGGGTGTTAATGATGAAATGAAACGGCGGTGGCGTTGTGTATGATGAGTCACTGTCACACTGTCATGACTTACTGGAACGCTTGAATATAACAGAGCCATTGTTAATGTTATTAGTAACACCTGTTTTCTGCTGCGACGAGTCCAAACGGCTGCTGTGGAAAAGGACTTCCTCCTCTCCTGTTGGCACAGAGCAGCTTCCCGCTTCTCCGCGGTTCAAATGACAAACGCTGGCGGCGGCGGACCGTATCAGCTTTCGCTAATTAGTGTTAATTCTGTGAGTGCGTTGATGAAACTTGGCTGCGGTTGGTCTGCGTGCACGTTGCTGCGGTCGTGTGTTGTGTTTTTGTTGCTCCATCGGCTCCGACAGACGGATGCGTCTTCTCCGCTGTCGATCACTTTGTTTCCAGTTAAACGTTCATTCATGTCACGTCGATAATTTACAACAAGAGAGAACATAGAGCAACTGTCTGTCAGCATTTGGCTCAAGTAGCTCATAGAAAATAAGGTGGGCTGATTTTAGAAGCTTTCAGCTGTTCAGTATTTCATTAACGATGTAAGCATCTGATTGGATGAATGATGAAAACTGATGAGTCGATTATGAAAATAATTGTCACTTAATTTTCTGTCAATTGACTAAACTGATAATTGGCACATATACAGATATCTAGTTGTCACAGCTCTAATAATAGATGTAATTGATAATGATCTAATATATTCAAGTAATTTAGCATTAAAATCCAAAAGTCCACTCACAGCGACATTTCCTGACCTGATTTTCCTTCTCTCTGCAGATTTTCTACTATTCCCATGGGAAAGGATTCCCGGGACATGTTGAATTCAAAGACAGAGTGCAGTTTATCGGAGACATAAACAAGCGGGACGTGTCAATACAGCTGAACCCGGCTCAGTTCAGCGACAACGGTACCTTCTTCTGCGATGTGAAGAACCCACCGGATGTAACGGCGACACCGGCTCGAACGGAGCTCCGGGTCGTCCTGAAAGGTGAACCCTCTGGTTTCTGTTCAGACAGAAATCAGACAAAAGCTGCAAAAAAAGTGTTTATTCTAAAGGACCTGTGATGAAAATCTGCAGGCGGGAACGCTTTAAGATCGTGATTACACAAGATGCTTTTTAAATGCACCTGCAGCCTTGGCCAGACACCCACCCACTCACCGAGTCTCTCCACACACTCCACACACGCGAGCTGATTGGCTGGCGTGTGAAAACAGCGGAGAGCGGTCGGCCTCGTGCTGAATCTGTCATGTTTCCAGGCAAAGAGTCGTCTCTTCTGTCAGGGGGGGCTTTTCTCTCCAAGGTCTATAATGTGGTTGACTCGACAGCTGCCAGTTTGGACACAGCGGGCGAGTTGTGCCAGCTGGAATTAGTGAAAACCTGGATTAAATCATAACTGATCTTAAACTCCTGCTGCTCCAAGCTTTATATATTTACCTTTAAACCATCTCACTTTAGTCATCCCTGAACCCAGATCACCTCCTCCCATAACCAAATGTTCAATACGAAAGACTCAGGCAACAGGTCAATTATAGTTTTAATTCTGGGCGGGGGCAGCTGCGGCGCTACGAGCAGTGCGCACATGGAGCGAGTGTTTTCCGACCAGCAGCATGGCGGACGGAGGTGTTTACCTCGGTTGCCGTGGTGTTGGAGGCGTGCTTGTTCTCACAGTTGGCAGCAGAACTGGTTGTCTGCATGCAACTTTTCATCTAATCAGCACTTTGTGCCTGTTTCCTCTTGTCCTGTTCTGCCTGAAACACCCCCCCCCCCCCCCCCCCCCCCCCCGTGAAGCAGTCACAGTATCAGTATCAATACAGATATTTGCCTTTAGAAGGCTTTTAATGTGAAACAAGGCGAAGGCGTGGTTTTTAACTTCGGCTCTTGGAGATCGTTCTGATGGTGAGGATTGAACAACCTCTTAACCTGAATGTTTTGTGATTGACAGGTTGACATGTGAGTTAAATTCAATCTGACTTTAGGTTAAAAATTAGTTTTTAATGTAATTTACCATCCCTGGCGTGGTATTATACTCGTCGTGTCTCTTTCCTCCAGATTCAAACAAATGTAAAACAGATTTTAAATTAAATTTGCTTGGTTCATTTTGGATAATACATGATCTTTAGCTAATCATTACAGTGCAGTTATTAAAATGAATCGATACCTTCCAGCCAATCAGAACTGAGAGTATCTAGTGATCGTTACATAATTAGCATTAACTTAAAAGAGCTCTCCCAGCTCCTCTCAGGCCGGCTGTGTGTTGGCACTGTGAGACCTGGTGAACATATAAAAGCAGTTCCAGCAGGTGCATTCTTGTTGGTTGTTTTTCAGGTACACGAAGCCCACACGAGCATGTGATGGCTTGTCATGTTGTAGCCCAGCGGTGGTTGCCCCACCCTCCAGGTGGGAGCTCGGGCTACATCTGGCATTTCTATCTCTGCAGCAGAGAGTGTTCACCGGCGCCGTCATCTGTTTCCCGAACACACACAGACCTTCAGATATCAGCGGCGCTCGCAGCTGTGCTCCGAGTCTGACCGTGACCTTAAAACCCAGCTCAAACTTTAAGGCCGTGTTCGATCTATAGCAACACAACTCGATCCGTACATCGTGTTGAGACTGAAAGCGCTGATACGAGGCTGTCATGCAGCGCCTCACTAATGTCTGCAGACCAGGAACGTGTTTGTAGAAGTCAGGAGTCAGTCAGTTTTCAGTAATCGACAGACACACGCTGAGTGAAAAGGTTACACAGTGAGTTAAAACCACTTCACACATTCAAAGACGGCGTTACAGGTTTATTTCTCACATGTTTCTGTTTGTCTGTACTGAAACTGTATTATTTTACAATCATGAACCATCATCATGGTTGAATCATGGTTTCTGGGTTTAAAAGCATTTAGAAATGTCAACTTTATATTTTAAAACCAACCCTGTGTGTGTCTGTGTGTCTGTGTCCAGAATCTCTTCCTCAGAGCAACACGCCTGTTATAGTCGGAGCAGTTTGCGGTGCTTTACTCCTCCTCGTCCTCATCACCGTAGCTGCCTGCGTTGTCATGAGGGTGCTTTACAACCGCCATGATTATGAAGGGTGAGTGTTTCCACATTGCTGACGTTAACAGCCACAGTAAAACGACCCAGTTTCCAAAACAAGTAAGTCCATCAGATCATGGCATTAAAATCGTATGTAAACAGCATTTATAAGCAGTATATAAACACTTAATAAATCTGGATTGAGCTCTGACAGAAATGAAACTGAAACTTGACATTTTGGCTGACCTTTACTCCGTCATCTGCACTGTCTGATTGAAAAGCAGAATCAGACGTTAGCGGCTGGGCGGTGACGTTACATTTCGGTGTGTTCCTTCTCTTTTGCCTGCTCAAGCGTGATTGGTCAAAACTGCCAGAACTACAGTCGGACTACAAATGGAAACCAGAACGCTTCCGATATCAAAATCACTGTGTAGTTGTAAGCAGATAAAAGTGTTTGTTAATCTATTTGTCAACAATTAATTGTCCTCCAGTGGGCAGCAGTGAGTACAGACAGGTGTATACACAGGTAATGATGACAATATAACAAAAACACAGTATTAGTATGAGATGTCTTCAGAGAGGACGTGTGAATTGTGTTGTACACTAATTTACAGTGAAAATGTACATCAGTGTCTTATAAACCATTTATTAAAGGTTTGTGTACAAATGTTACACAGCGTCTTGTTAAAGATTATTTACATACAGTTTTAATGCCAGTTTTTATTATCAGTATTTTTTACTTCATCACCAAGAAATTTATACTTAATGATTCACTCTAAATGATGAGGATGCTGCATCATATGAACCTCTTGGCCAATCAGAAGTAAGTATTCTCAGAGGTGACTGGATCATTCATTAACTGCTGTCATGTGAAGATGTTTGATGTTGAATTGTTGAAGGTAGGTTTCTCAGGTGGATTTTATGACTCGTGTGACTGAGCTGGTTTCCTGAATCTTTAAAGTCACATTCGAGTCCTTCAGAGATTTGATCATCAGCCTGTAACACCTCGCTAACTCTCTGTGCATGAGAGGCTTCACTCTCTCTGTCTTTACCTGTGGAGGACGAGCTGTGTGTTCTGCACTGATTGGATGATCTCATGTTGTTACTAATTCTTAATACGTTTATTGAAAAAGCTAGACTTAGTTTCCTTTGTGTGTTTGAGGTAGTTCGACCATGTCTGCCTCGCATGCTTCAGCTTGTTCCTTCATGACCACATATTGACCATAAATCAGAGAGGTGTCGCACTCAGCATTAAGACTGATTCTGAAGTGAGAGCAGCTGACGGCTCCTGATTGGCCGTTGATGGTTTGAGTCTTTGAGCTGGAGGACCAGCAGTCTTTGGGGTTCCTGTTTGCACTGGTGCCAGTCACTTTCCTCCATCACTAATCACAACACCACTAATTTCACTGCAACACTTCCTACGAACTCCATTGATTAGCTCGATGTGGGCATGTTCTCGAGTCACCGTTCATCATCTTTTGTCACTAACGCTCAAAACTAACCGCTGTCTTCCTCATCTGAGTCCCTTCATCACCAGCTTTTTCTTTAATTGAACGTTTGTCAACATGACGCCTCAAACATTCGCCTTGAAATGTTAAAAAACTCAATATTTTGTACCTGAAGGTCTTTACTAGAGGTGCACTGACGGCCTGTTTCATTTTTCTGTCTTACTGAAGTCTATGGACTGAAGTCGAATGGATGGTTTATTTCTGTAGTATCAACACACAGAAGAATTTAGGATGATGTCCTAAATGTTGATTAAACATGAATCCGACACATTAAGATAATTTAACCTGAACTTCCTTTTGAATTGTCGTGGTTTTGTTCTTGGAAGCTGCAGTAGCCTCGGTCTGGTATCTCTGTAAACCCCCGTCGGTGCACCTCTAGTCTCCAGCGTCTGTCGCTGCCTTCAGGGTCTCTGCAGAGCATTTTATTTGCATCCACTGTTTCACGCTCATCTCTCACTTTATTTTTGTCTTGTGCCTCATCATTTGTCATCTGACTCCATTGACTGCGCACCACTGGTTGCTCGGCACCACGGCAAATCGTAACCCTAACAGATGCACGTCCTTGGAAAGCGTGAGCTCTCAGGCTCCGAAGCCACGAAAGAAGGTGGAGTCCAGCCTGGAGGGCTCCAGGTCTACCAGTCCCTCGGGTCCACTACAGGTAGGAGCTGGGGGACAGAAAAATGCTCCATGAAGAACTTTTATTAATATCGCACACGTTGAAGCAAAAAATAAACCCGCCAAACAAACTGCATCATTAAACAGTAGAATTTACGATCGTGTGTAATAATATTAAAAAACACAGCAGGAATAAAATGACACACAGATAAAACTGAAACGGTTCAGAACATTCACTACAATGAAGCATAATGAAACTTCAGATGTATGAAGTTTAGGGAAAGTTTGCTTTTTACAAAAATGACTGACATGACTAACGCAGTTATCAAATTAGTTTCCCCGACGTATCGATTAATTGTCTCAGTTCTTCTTTTTATATAATCGCCTGTCTGCGTGTTTCTGCTTTCCCGATGTGGTTGCTAATCACTAATTAAGACAGACACAGGTAAACTGTAAAAAACTCTATAAAAAAAATGGATCAAACTGTCTCGACCTGACGCCTCTTCATCCTCTTCGTATGTTCCAGGGCCCGGTGATATACGCCCAGTTGGATCACTCAGGCAGCAAAAACTCGTTCCATAAGATGGAGCCGGTGGTCTACGCTGACATCCGTAAAAACTGAAGAGGAACTGGGGACCAAAAGAAATAAATATAACAGTAAAGTATCAGACCTCTCTATCAGCTGCTCGTGGGAAGGGTGGGAATATTTCAACAGGGACAGAGAATGGTGCAGTTTTGTTGTTTTGTTTTTTTTTCATCTTTTGTCCTCTGAAAGCATGATGCTGTTATACGATAAAGTGATGTCTCTTTGTGCTTAATTGTAAAGACAAAAAAAGCAAAGAAACACTCTAGTGGACACTACATTACCCCATCACGTCAGCCGTGACCTGTCCTCCAACACAGGGATCAAAGTAAAGGTCAGAAAGCCTTCACAGATATCATTCCACGTGGAAGATTATTTTATTTTAATCATGGAAGCTTTGTGTCTACGAAAGGTTCTGCAGGCTGTTGCACCAGCTGATCAACACTAACATTTTAACCTCGTTTCACACTAAACTCACCGCTTTGTTCTGCTGGACCGTCACTACTGCATCAACACTACTGCAGCATCACTCAGATCTGAACTAAGATGACATTCATCAAAACCTTGTTGCAGAAATGAACGTGACGGACTAGCAACTAAAAAAAAAGATCAATTCATCCTGTCAGGTGAACTATCTAATATATGTCCGACTAACAGCCTCATTGTTTATCCATCACTTCTGCAGAAGTCTGGAGTTCTTGTTACAAATAACAAGTTTGCTTGTGGTAATTCCCATCGCCTTTGAATGCAGCGTGAAATCACATTAATCGTCTATTCCGAGTGAGGTTCACTGTCCTGCACTTAGACAGTGTGTGTATGTGAGTGTCAGCATATATGTAAAGGGATGTGTTCTACCACAATGTGCTATAAAATTTAAAAATAAAGTTGGGAACGACACTATGAACAGATTCTGAGTGCAGGATCTGAAGGCGAGGGACAAGATTTTGATATCGGAAGCGTTCTGGTTTCCATTTGTAGTCCGACTGTAGTTCTGGTAGTTTTGACCAATCAGGTTTGAGCAGGCAAAAGAGACGGAACACACCAAAATGTAATGTCACCGCCCGGCCGCTAACGTCTGATTCAGCTTTTCAATCAGACAGTACAGATGACGGAGTAAAGGTCAAGTTTCAGTTTCATTTCTATCACAGCTCAATCCAGGCGACAGTCATCCACCACATGTGAAACACCACGACATTAACCCTTTCATGCATGAATTATGGCAGCCTCGGTCAAGATTTTTTTTTTCCTCTGTTTTTATTAGTCTTTGACATTTAAAAAAAGGGTTGAACTTAATTTTTTTCAAACAAGAGTTTTTCACATGTCCACTCGGGTGAACAGCATGTGTTTGAGTTTACAACTGAAAAAATATGTATTTAACACACCAATGGAAATGGAAAACAATTGTATTACTCCTTAGTTGTTACTTGACGTTACCTAATTTTATTTCCCTGCAAGGGTCTCTTGTTATAGAAGGAACGGCAAGGTATTCCTGAGCCGTTTGAGCCGTTTGTGTTGCACTTACAACGGCTGGCCAGTGGGAGGCAGTGTAGGGGATGACGCACTAGCGACCACTATGCGTGAAAGGGTTAATATTTAAACCATCTTACTACAGTGCATGATGGATCTAAGTTACTGAGACCACAGAAATCCAACCGATCGTCCGACAGCTGAAGCAGTTAATCTGATAAAAGATTTTAAAATGAGTGAGAGGAGGCCACTGCAGGGTTACAGGGAAACTAATCTGCAGTTAGAAAGGAGTTTAACTGACTCTAACTCTGCAGCTGCTCCTCATCTCTGCTGGCATTAGCCGCTTTAAGCGAAACACACCTGAATCTCACACAGTGCAGTAGTCAGACATGTAGGATAAAGAAAAACAAAGCTTCTGGTGCTGCATTAACCTCATCGTGAGTCTGACCATGTTACACCACGTTACAACATTAACACTTTAAGCTACATTTAGACTCTAAAACTGCGTTGAACCTAACCTTTATTTGTCTATCTCTAAAATGACTTTGTCTGAATTTCCACCCAGCTGGTGCACCTGCTGAGGCCTCGGCTCATCTCCTCGTTGGGCAGTTCCATAGTGATATCTTGTTTTGTGGGGGCGTTTAATGTAGAGTTAGATTTTACATTGCCTTCAGTAACTTTGCATGCAGCTCTAATGTCATCTACACACTAAAGTTGGTACTCCTCAGATGTAAAACAGAAGAAGCCGTCTGACATTGTTTTACTGTGAATGCTTCAGTTTTCTGCAGACTTCTGGCATGTTGTTGTGGTACCTTTAATGAAACTGCCTCCCATTTGATTTTCACCTCAGTGGAACGTCTCTGAAAGCTCCTGTTTCTGCATATTTTGTTTTTTTTTTTAACTAAATTTGGCTGCTGTGTGTTTATTTTAATTTGTGCATATGAACACACAGACAATGCAACCTGCGTCACACTTTAAGGACTTTTGTAGGTGTGACTGGAGAGAGTTAAAACGTTTGCTACCAGTGGTAATCACCGGGGCAGCTTTTCTTTTCAGCTTAGTTTTGAGTCCTTTTGAAATATGCATTTTATATCTAAATGTTCAACTGAGGTGAAATATCTCCTTTTATGAAAACTGGGAGCGCTCAAATGCTAAATACACTGTTTGCATGCAATTTACTAACATAACAATTATTATTATGAAAGTATCCATCCTTTTTCATGTATTGTATAAAGCTCTTTTTTTTAACTAATGGACCAAATATATTAGGTAAGTTCTTTTCAGCTTTAAAATGCATTCCAAATTTGTATGACAACTGTTTTTCTTTAAGCATTTAAAAGCCAAATTTCTGTTCTAGTTTTGTCTGTTAATGGTTCGGTGACCTATGAGAATGATATTTGTGTTGCAGCCAGTCTAAATGCCTTGAGCTTCAGCTTGTGACTCTGAATGCAGTAAATTTCCATGTTGACCAGTATTTGTATATATCTCCTGCTCATGTAAGATATAGTGCTGTTTACTGTAACTCATTCCAGTGTGTTGTGGCTGCGGATGTCTCTCCAGACAAAGAAAGTAGTTTGCTGTAGAGGTCTAGAAAGCTGGTGGCATGTTTTCTCTCTTAGTCTTAATCATTTGTCACCGTACGCAGTGCCTGCAGGAAGTGTTGAGTCTGTCAGTTCAAAAAGGGCTTGAATGAAACTTTCTTTAGACAAAAGTGTGCACAATAAAAACAGAATTATTGTGATGTTTCTTGAGCTGTCAGGGGATGTTTGTTTCAGTGCTGCATTCATATTAAATCCAAAAGGTCCATCATCAGAAAGAGATCATGATAATGTTGTTCAACCTGCAAAAACATCTTTTTGGCCACAGTTGCTTATTTGCACATCCAGAACAGTCAAAACTGTGAGATCAGCGAGAGTGAGCCAAAACGGCAAAGCTGTGCGTTGTACAGATTGAGCAGTGGGCTGAAACTCACTATAAAGCTCCATAATGCAGAAGAAGTGACCATTCTGATGTTCTCTTACTGTCATTTTATAAAAATACAGATCCTAGCTGCAATATCCGAGATGGTACTAAGTAGGGTTGATTGTATCATCACTGATCATGTGGGGGTTTCACTGCGGTGCTCTCAGTTTGTACCTTACAAGACTAGAAGCCATATTTGCTGCAACGCTCATTAAACACCTGCAAACACAATCAGTGGGTGGAATAGAAATGAAGAGTGCTAGAAATCCCAGCATTTAGCACGCTACGTTAGCAATAATCTTAAAATATAGCCGAGGCTGGCAGGACGTCAGTCATCAGGATTCATCCTCTCATCCTTAAATCATAAGTGTTTGCACCAAAAATCACAGCAGTTCATCTAGAAAGTGGGAATCTTTTCAGTTAATTCTAAATAACTGACATGAATGCACAACTGTGGCCAATATTCTGTGTCATGTGATTTTCCACCATCTACTGCAGACCGACATTAAACTCCAGAGTTATTGTTTTAAGTTATGCTTCAACTTATTTCTGAGGGCTGAACTTATTTCCTGACCATATTTCCTTTCATAACTAGCTTCTGACTGAAGAAATGTGAATTCAGTCCATTTTGACTTGACCGTGGCTGTGACGTGCAGGCACTGTAGTCTTCCAGATTTCTCTGTAATGTTCCGGCCTTTTCTGTTGGTTTGTTCTTTTACTAGTTAGCATGTATTTCAACGTATTCGCCAAATGAAAAAGAAAACACCGTGTATGATACCGACAAACCTTTACCGCTGGTCGCTTTGCTCCTAATCGTGACTTGTCGCAGTGCTTAGTGCTGTTGTAGAAATTGTGATGTAAACTATAAATTATGAAAGATTTCCAGTTTGACCAAGCTGACGTGCAACATTTGGTGTCTTAAAGTTTGGAGCGAGCGCAGGTTGCCACGTTCGCTCCAATCCTGACGAGTCTTAAAGTGCGTGCTTAGTGTTTTTCGATGGTAAATAGTTGTGTGTTATTTGAGATTTGTTTGGTATGTTATGTTGTAAAATCTGCACTATGTCTTGCATATCAAAGACAACAAATTCCCTGTGATTTTTGTTTTTATTTTCGTTCATCTCGGAATGACCTTGGCCTCTGTTTAACGTCTTTAAAACTGGAATGTTGTACATTTAGTGCCTTTCACATTTCATCAGCTAACTTGAACATCTGCTCCGAATAGAAAAGATAAGATTCATTTATTTTCCTTTTATTGTATGTATTTTTTTATACACATAATATCGCCTCTGTATCCACTGTTCAAATTTTATATAAAACCTATTCCTGGCCAACTACATGTTTGTGTGTTCTGATTATTCTACCAAACTCAGAGCCGTCTGTTTGTTCAGTTTTCCTCTGAATAAGATGAAGACACAAGTATCAAGCTATTAAATCATAATTGATATAATCATATTTTCTCATCTTGAACACAACATCAACATCAGAAAACCAATCAGAAATGAATTTAGAAGAAGAAGAAATACCAGTGCAGCGAGGAGAATCTGCTGTTGGTAGAGCACAAATGTCAGAGAAAACCTAGCTTAGCGTTAGCAGTTGCTAATCACAGTCAAACATCAAGACGAAAATGAAGCTGGTTCCAAACCCAAAAACAAACAAAACACAATAGATAATACCGAGCAGCAACACAACCGAATAAATAATCAATATAATTAAATGGTTTAAATTAGCACTTATCAAACAAAATCGAGGCAAAGAATGAACCAAACAAACATACAAAAGAGATGATTACAGCAAAACAAGCAGCCACAAAATACACGACAATCCATGAAGTGAATGAAAGCAACATCAGACAGAAAGATGTGTTCAGTTAAAGTCTGCCTTTGGTACATCTGCACTGTTTCTTAAAAATACAAGCACTCGTTCAGTTTCTGATACCGATCGATAACTTGCTCCATTTCTGCATAAAAACTGCATGTTTAAAAAAGATCAGTTTTTAAGGATAACTGTCATTTATCCACATGATGAGAGAAAAATTCTGTACAATTGCTGGATATATTTACACAATCCTCCACAGAGGAATCAAGCTGGAGTCATTACATTATATACAACCTGTAGGCCACTAAAACAGTGTGTGTGTGTGTGTGTGTGTGTGTGTGTGTGTGCTGTGCTCAGCAAACTGTCACTTCCTATGTGCTTCTTTCATGTTCTACAGCCGTGGTTCCCAGTGTTTTATGGGCTTGTGATAAATACTCTGTTAGAAGTAAAAGTCCTGCATTCAAAACTGTAGATAAAACTATACTTAAAATACCAAAAGGACTCTTTATGGGGAGCTTTTTCAGAATAATATGTATTATGTCACTGGATTATAATTATTAATGCATTCATTTGTTTGTCACTTTAATGTTGTAGCTTCAACTATTTTACATACTGTCAGCTTGCTTATTACATATTTATGCATCATAATTCCGCTGTTGACTTTTGTATTAATAATAATAATAATAATGAGTAACTAGTAACTAAAGCTGTCACACAAATGTAGTGGAGTAAGAATACAATATTCCCTCTGAGATGTAGTAGAGAATGAAGTTCTATAAAATTGAAATGTTCATGTAAATTACAAGTGCCTCAAAATTTTACTTAAGTACTGTACTTGAGCAAAAGTACTTAGTTACTTTCCACCACTGCAAATAACAGAGCAGGCGGTGATTCAGATTCCTGGAACGACCTGCAGTGTGTGAGTGTGAGCAGCAGGAGGCAGAATTGATCTAACTGAGAATTAACAGGGTAGAAAAACTACACCTCCCTCTGGACTTGGTAAGGCCCTGATTAAATACTGGTCAGAAAAACATCCAGCTGCATCACCGTCTCCCTCCAGGAAACAAAGATCTGGAAAACCAAACAAAGCGCCACGAGCCCAGCGGCGGTGCTCAGCTGAGCGGCATGTAAAGGAAAACAAAAAGTCTGGGAATCCCGGTGAATAAAAGGGGGTAATCCCCCAAGCAAGGTGTGCATCATGTGGTGTGCTTTATTTGTAACATGAAGCCATGAAGTGCTGTGTGTGTGTGTGTGAACACATGACACCACTAATAAAACCTAATGAAGGATGAGAAGATGAATGTGAAACCAGAGCGGCTGCAAAGGTTCAGACACTGCAGAGGAGAGCAGGTAAGACTTCCTCTTATACGCGTATTTGATCATTTCTACTTTAATTTGAATCTTTCTCACAGAGCTTTAGATGCACGTCAGCTGTGCCGGTGGGCTTTGAGGTACTTTTACTCCCTCCACCTCATTTCAGATGGAGATAATGTACTTTTTTATTATTTGAAAGCTTCAGTCACTAGATTATACACAAAACATCACGTCATGACATGACTTGATGTTGGGAACAGTTCTTTGACTCAAGGCTCACTTACTAGCTTTTTCCACACATGAATGAAGTCAGCTTTGAATGCAGGACTTTTACTTCTAACAGAGTATCTGTCACAGTTCTCAGCCACATCACACTGTTTTCATCAGCACATGACCTTTGCTCAGTCGTCCTGCAGATGGATTTATCCATCCAGCTTTTATTATTGCGTTCGAAGCTTTTTTTTAAGATGTCTCACTCGTGTTTTCTTACATCAAATGTATCAAAGTTCAGCTGTGACACTGGAAATAGTAACAACTCAAAGTCCACTTACCAGCTTTTACTGGAGCTTTCAACCATATCACACTGCCCTCATCAGCAGAGGAAGACCATCTTCTTCATCTTCTTCTTGAGACTGTTTCTGTGAACGATGTAAAGTCGTTAAAATCGGCTCCAACTCGACCAAATACATCAATAATTATGATAATAATATGCAACAATCATGGGGAATGATTCTCTGCATAATGAGTACTTTTACTTTGATACTTAACGTTCATTTTGTTGAGGAAACTCCTGTTTTAGATTACACGCTCTGATCTAAAATACGTCCTCCACCGGTTCTGAACATATTTGTAAAATAATTCAAGAGAAGGAGTATGAAGAAAATATAAGAAAATGGAAAACAGAGTATTTTTACACTGTGATTTTGCTGCTTTTACCAAAGGAAAAGATCTGAATACACTGTCCACTGCTGTACGTCAGTAATAAAAAGGGTACATTATCTTCGAGTACTGTACTGATGCACCTGAGGTATAATTCTGAAATACTTGTACTTTAACTACTTCCATTTTATGCTACTTTATACTTGTACTCCTCATAATTTCAGAGGGAAATATTGTACTTTTTACTCCACTACATTTATGTGAAAGCTAAAGCTCAGTTACTTTTTAAGATAAGTACCTATGAAACGTTATCATATATGTAAAAGCCAAACGGCATTAAAAAACAACTGTAAGCACGGCTGTTCTCGGCTTCCATAGTTCACACATTAATGATAGCAGAGGCAAGTTTCCTGCAAAGTGAACACTTTTACTTTTGACACCCTGCACTGATGCACGAATCAATGTTTTTACATCATCAATGGCTTAAATGAATACTATATGTAGCATCTGTAGTGTGGATCCACAGAGGATTTTCACTCAGCTCTGCACAGTGCTGCAGCATCTTTAAGCTCTAACTGCACAACGTCACTGTTTCTTCAAGGTTGCTGCTCTTTTTTCAGCGAAAAAGGTTTCCCTCAGGAGTCGGTGGAGATCAAAACAGAGCTAAAAGAGAGTGGAAGCTCGTGTTGCTCTGTTGGTCTGCTGGATGTGTAAAGAGGCCACAAATTCACCATATGACCCTTTAAAGTGACATTATGTCAGGGTTGTGTTTACTGATTAAACTTTAGTACTTTGACTGTTGAATGTGCAGGTTTTATTTTAATCTTCTATTTATTCTATTATTTTTACACTATGTTATTACTATTTATTTTACTGAAGTATAAGAGAATACTTCTTCCACCACTGCATGTCAGCTGCGAGCACATTTCTATAGAAACAGCAGCCTACCAGAACATGAAAATATTAAATACCTGCTGTTTAAAGCTGTGAAAAATGTGAAATGATGTTGAGTATAAACAAGATTTTTAATTCCTTATTAAAAACATTTAACTTTAAGTAGAATCTATAAAAACAAGTCGGCCCATCGTGACACAGCCAAATTAAAACGGTGATTTCTGGTGACCTCCTGCTTCAGATCGTCAAACGTGGAAGCAGTCAGAGGTTCAGGCTCCTCTGGCACAGATTCCACTAAAGGAAGAGAAAGTTGTGCTCATTGATGTTCTCAGCTGGTCCAGACGTTCACACAGTTGTAGTCTGGAAGCTAACTGTTTGTATGTACTAACTGGCCTCACTCACTAGAGTTACGGTGTTGTTTGTTTACAGTGGGGCGAAACAGAGAAAAGCCACATGACAAAATCACACTCACTCCCACAGTCTTGAAAAGGATGTGTGATTTTTCAACACACCCACACGTATCCGACGGGCGGACAAATTCTTATAAATCCATCAATAACTGCTGCTGACGTTTTGTTCTCCCTGGGTGGAGATGTGGAGCGACCACACGTTCTCTTTTTATCCATAAAAGGTTGTTTTAAAAAATAATGAACATATGGAAGGCTGAGCATACTGTGAACTTTTGGCTTTGTGGTCAAACGTACTAAAATGGCCCAAATTCCAAATGGAGATTGGTGTGTGAGAACATCCAAACTATTTCTAAAGAAACGGTCCAAGTTTAGGATTAATACAGGGTATTCTTCCTCCTCTCCTTCAAGTGTCCCCTTGAAGTGGAGCATAAAAGTTGACTTCCCAACCCCCTTATAAGGCATTTCCCTGAGAACAGTGGGAGGGGGGACGAGGCCGAGCGATGCAGGATATTCTCACAGGATGTGATGGCTGGACAGCAGCCGGAGCCGTGAGATGTGGAGGGAAGAGTCAGCTGAGAGGAGCTTTTGGCTTGCGGTGTTCGCTCGGTTAATATCGATCTGTGAGTGGGTGGGTGTGCGCGGCGAGGATGTGAAATCAACATGGTCAGGAGGCACTACGAAGATTAGTCATCAGCTGAGAGTGAGGTAAACGTTTCAAGCATGTTGTTATTGCATGGATTGGATTGTGGACGCTTGGACTGGACTGTGGGAACAGATGCTGCTTGGTGGAGTACGTGTGCATGGTGACAAACGCAGTGGTGGAAGAAGTACTCAGTAAAAGTACCAGTAAAACAATATAAAGAAGGTCCTTTACAATTAAAGTTCCACATTCTAAGAGTTATCAGTTATCAGTTACAAGATTTTACATAAACATAATGTAAATACATATTTCAGATACAAATCTCTTATCATTGTGCTGTTACCTTAATTCAAGCAAAGGATCTAAATACCTCTAGTTACTAACACAACTGTACATTAAGTGGCCATAATTGAACAAAGATGGAAAATCAGCAGTTAAGAGGCAGGAAAGTGTGAAAAGCTTGATGTGTAATGAAGCCGTGTGTACACAGCAAAGATATTTCACTTTAAAAACAGGCAGCAAGGCAAGTTCTACTCACCGTATTCCTCATCCTCTGGCTTCAAATTTTCAGCTCCACTGAAAAAAAAGAGTAAAAATACACAAGTATTATCAGCAAAATGTACTCAAAGTATCAAAAGTAAAAGTACCTGTTTCTGTAGAAGAACATCTGCTGTGAGTGATGTCTTATTATAAATGACATTATTAGATGGTTAATTGTGATGCATCAATGTGTAAACAGCATGTTACAGCTCCAGCAGCTCGTGGAGGTGTCAGTTTTAACTAATTAATATGCAGTTAGTTTAGTCCAGTGGTCCCCTGCCTGAGGGTCGGGCCCCTTCAAACAGTCACCAGATAAATCTGAGGGGTCGGGAGATGATTAACGGGAGAAGAACAAAGAAAAAGTTCTGCAGCTTAACTTGCTTTTTAACTGCCAGCAAATCCAAATGCTTTTCAGTCGCACTAAATAAAGATGTGTGTAAAGATGTGCACTTTATGCAGCTACAAGCGCTCTTCATCGGCTCAGAGTTGGCGTTTGCTCACAATCATCACGAGAGAGCACTGCGATCTATCTGGAAGAGCAAATCTGTGTTTGTGTGAAGGTCTTACATGAGGGTCGAGGGAAAGTTTCACATGAACTGAACTCAGACAAAAGTTACAGGTCACGAGTTTTCAGAGCGACATCTGCCAACATCTCAAATTTAAAAACCTGACCGAGTCTTTTCTTCTGTTTGACCTAATTTTCCACGTCCTTATTGTCCCCACGGGTATTAACATTACCGCAGTGCTAATTACTCCCACACTGTCTGCCCTGCAAGGCTGCATGTTGTTGTGTTTTGTTCAGGGGAACCTATCAGGAAATATTTTTGTGACTTTCCACAAAATAACGAGGCACAGAACTTGTGTCTCGTAACAGATGACTCACTGAGGCCCGACAGAACGATCTCTGCTTTTTCTGTTTCCAAACAATAACCTACAGTTCAGAATTGATTACATTTACTCAGAACTCACGGAAACCCTTTAGCTTCATTTGCTTAGTCATTCTTTCTCAGTACTACCAGTTCTGCAGCTAGTGAGTGCAGTACAGTACACAGAAATGTCACAAGTAACAAAAAGCCCCTTTTGTATCAGCGGGCATAAATAGCCCTGTCACAGGTCCGCATGTCACACAGAAGGTAGGGCTACTTCCCTCTTCCTTCCCTTTTGAGTCGTATCACCTCCAGCACGCTTCCTGCATTCATGTGTTTCTAACGCCTGTGATCTGGACTCTCGCTGCTGCAGCACCATGGCCGGCTTCCAGCTGCTCTTCCCGCTGTTGGTCAGCTGCGTGGCGGCATCCACGCATCCTCCCCGCCACCTCCCTACATGCCAAGTTGTAAGTACAGCCTGATAAACAGACACGTCTAGTCGTGGTTCAGCAGTGACAATTTGACATTTAAGTACAGCATCACCGAGACACATTCCTCACACTTCCAGTTAAATAAATACTGAATACGTGTGTTTTTTTTCATCCGCCGTTGGTTTATTTTCATTGGTTGCCCACAGCAACTGAGACGAGGCACCAAATCCATCAGGTGCTCGAGGTATGTTCAGATTATCTGCAGGCAGAGAGTTTATTTGAAAGCTTTTGACCTGTGCAGATCTGGTTTATTAGTTCTAGCTCTTGAACCGTGCTGCCGTCAGACCTTCAGGTTTTAATATTTGGACAGTGAAACATTATTTGGCTTCACTGGAAGAAAATCTGGAAGTGTTTTTGTATTACGCTGCAGGGGTGACCGCAGTGTCAGTGCGTACAGTAGACCGTGACATCTTTTCCTTGGAGTTTCTGGTGAATCAGTTACTTTTGGCTTCTCGTGCAGTAGTTTGAATTGTGTAACGAACTTGAGATGTAAGAAGCATCACTTCCTGTGATGCTGGAGGATTTTCTTTTCCCAGGAAAGACAAACATTGAAATATGTCGAAGAGCTTCAATGAAGTGGCTTTTGGCTGAATCACTGCAGCAGCCGCAGTGATAGGAAACCACTCAGTGACGTTAGGTGTTACTGAAACTGGCCACAGACTCGGCTGTGGCCGAGCAGTAGTGTGTATCTGGGTAGCATGTCATTCACCATCTCTGCATCATTCTCTGTCATCTATGAACTGTTACTATCTAATTAAGTCAGAACATGCCCAGAAACTATAATAAGCACAAAACAAAGGTCCTGTTCAGCCAGTAGTGCCACAAGATTTATTTCTATTTTCATTTTCTTAAAACACAAAAGAACGACAGCCACGTATGACTGTGGCTGTCAAATAAATAAAAAGCACTATATTGTACTCCTAAATTAAGTGGAGGATGAAGTAAAAGTACCTCAAAATTGTACTTGAGTTCAGTAGTTGAGGAAATAATAAATTATGAAATAAGCATAAAGAAAAACTCTTAACACTTCATTCTAAAAATCTCTGTTTATGTGCAATTAATGTGACAGCTTTGGCAGGTGATGACAGCTCATTGGTTGGCAGTTGTCATAGTAACACGTCGTCACAGCAACGGATGGATAGATTTGGCGTGAAAAACAGAACCAGGATTTTTAGTGTTATTACCTGCAGGCTGAACTTCACTGAACTTTTTGAACAAAAACAAGGATTTATATGAGGATTTCATCCCCCATCTTCTCACACCAGAGTCACGCTAGGAAGAGGTCTCATTTGTTACAGCAGTACTGTGACTAATGAGACGTAAACCCACACACATATATCAGATGTTAAACATACAAAGGCTTACGTTTTAGGAATGTAAGCAGTTGCACTCCACACGAGCAGTCTGTATATATCACCGATAACACCAGAAGTCACACAGAAAAGACAAGACAAGTTTTCAACAAGACTTTCTCAAAGATAGGCCTGATTCGTTCATAATACCAGATACAAGACCTTTCGCCCTGCAGTAGTTCTCGAATAAATCAGTGTGTTTGTTTATGGCGGGCATGTAAGCAACGAGGAATGCCACTTTCAGGATACCACAAATATGCCAAGAAGCTCAATGTACTCTGCCTCAGAGAGAAAGCAGAGGAGGACAGTTTTATGAGCTGTTTTTGGACAGGGGGGGGGTCTCTGGCCATATGGTTTCAATTAGAAACTAAACTTAAATATTGGAATTTATTAAGGGAAAAGGGAGAGAAGATGAGAGAAACTGAGTTGGTAATAAAGGTGTGGGGTGTAACCGAAAGATCTGTGTTTTAAAGCTGTTTTTGGTTGAAGAACTTGAGAACGAGAGCTATCACCCCTCATTAAATCCGGTTCAGAATTAATTTAAAGAGAAATATCCATTGTGAAAAGTTTTTTTTCTCATTCTAATAACTCACTATCATAAACCTCAGAGGACTGTGCTGCTGCCAAGAACATGTTGCAGATACACTGACTCATAAATTGACCCTCCGCATATGCTTTAAACAATAGGTCTGTATTGTGTCATGGTCAAGCAATCTGGCAGTACGCCGACATAATCAGGCTTGTGTGTTTGTCTTTGTTCGTCCAGGTCCAGATGGATGTGTTTTGCAGCGATCTGAGCCTTAGAAGTGCCCCAGTCAACCTTCCTCATGGCGTCCAAATGCTGGACCTTTCTCGTAACCAGGTGCAAAATCTCACGCAGGAAACTCTAGCGTACCACACCGGCTTCCATCATCTGAACCTTCACTCTAACAAGATCCACTTCATCCAGCCGGGGCTCTTCAAAGACATGACTGATCTAAAAGTCCTGGATCTGTCCAGGAATCATCTGAATGTTTTCGCTCTCTCCAAAATCAACATTGGGCCTCTTACAGCTGTAAAGTCACTTGATCTTTCAAGCAATGGGCTGTACACAGGAATGTCTGACTATTTCCTGGCTGATTCTCCATCACTGGAAAACCTTTCCCTCAACAGCAACAGCATCACCAAGATAGCACAAGATACTTTCAGTGGATCCTCGTCCTTGACGAAAATCAGCCTCCACAATAACGTCATCTTGGAGATCGAAGATGGAGCTTTTGACTCCTTGAATCATCTGACTGAACTCGATTTGTCCAAAAACTCAATCACGTGCATCACAGACTTCAATCTGCGTAACTTACAAGTGCTCAATCTCAGCAAGAACAGCTTGGAGCTTTTCCAAAGCACGAAATCAAAAGACTCCTACGACCTTGTGCGTTTAGACCTGAGTGAAAACAAAATGCATTACTTTCCTCTTCTCCCTAGAAACAATGTGCTTGAACACCTGGACGTTTCACGAAACCAACTGCAGAGCGTCAACATCACAGGAAGTCCAGGAAAAAAGACAAATGTTTTTTTTAATCACCTGAGATACTTGGATATGAGTTACAACCAACTTAAAAGCTTACCAGAGTCCTTTTTTTACTGTATGGGATCTCTCGAGGTCCTGAACGTGAGCAATAACTGTATCAGCTCGTTTTCTACAACAAATGAAGGTCTCCTACAGACAGTGAAGATCATCAATCTGAGCTATAATTCACTGCAGAGTCTGACGTTTGGAGAAAACACTCTGCCACTGCTGGAAGAGCTCTTCTTACAAGGCAACGACCTCACCACCCTGGACCATCAAATATTTCAAAGACTTCCAAGTGTCAAACACCTGCAGCTCCAGCAGAATAACCTGCAAATCTGTGCCTCAGACCAAAACCACCAGGATCCTCCAGATTGTGTTTCCTTTACTTCCACGCCAAACTTGCAGTACCTGAACCTCTCTGAAAACAATCTAAGGACTCTGCCTGCAAATGCTTTTGCCAACACCCCTCTGAAGTTACTGGACTTGTCCCTGAACCCGGGCTTAGACATGGACAAAGACTCTCTCTCTGGTCTGGAGCATTCCCTGGTTCACCTCCTCCTGAGGGAAAACAACATTTCCAATCTAAACACAGACCTGTCATCACTGAGGAGTCTCAAACACATAGACCTGTCCACCAACCAGCTGACCACTCTGCCTATGTGGAACAAAGAGTCCTCCATTGAGTCACTAAACCTGCAGAACAACAACCTGGTCACCCTGGAGTACAGCACCATGCTCGCTCTGGAGCACTCACTAAAAACCCTTTACATGGGCTCCAACCCTTTGAGCTGCTGCAGCAACCTCGGCTTCCTCCACATGGTGCAGCACTCAGCTGTGGTGGTTCCTGACATCGCGACTGTGACCTGTGTTCACGAGGAGTATTCGGAACCAGTCAATATCGAAACCGTGACCCAGGAAATGTGTCACAGAGCAGGCATCCAAAACTATATCATTGCTGTCGTCCTCGTAGCGTTACTTGTGATGATCGTGCTGGGGCTGCTGGTTAAATGCTGCCAGTCAAGGAAACGAAAGCACAACCGAAGCTTTAGCGCGTAATGTGAATGAACATGTAGGGCCATGAAGGAATTAACATTTGGGACTTTTCCAATATCTGTTCACAAGGAGGTTGGTGGTTTCAACCAAAGACAGTCAGAAAACATGAATATAGCATCTGATGTCACCCAAAGTCTTCTGAAGAGACAATTTTAAGCCTAGATTTGGGTTTCCCACTACCATCTTTGCTACTAGAGGGAATTAATCCAAATTTGGTCAAAGGCGAAGAAGCTGGGTGAAACTGAGATGCCTGAGAGGCAACCACAACAAATGGTCAACATGTCAAGACAACATGATGCCATGCCACAATATCCCCTAGATGATGACTATACAATAGACAAACAATTGACACGAGAACTTCTTGTGAAAAATATTTGTCTCCTTCTATTTCGAAAGAGAAGTTTGGACTTTTTAAATGGACTTCTTGCAGTCAGCAGTCTAGTGGCCATTTCAGGAACTGCAACCATAGAGCCTTATGGCTACAGCAGGGGTGTTTCCTGCGTGGTGTTACTATCAAGCCTCATGCTAACCATCATTTTATTGAATGTAAATGAAAAATCCACACTAAAGCATTTCAACATGTTGACATTTTTCTCCACTGACAGACCACACTGAAATACAGATGGAAAATGTTAAAGGAATAGTTTTACTTTTTAGGAAACACCCTCACTTGCATTCTTGCTGAAAGTTAGATGAGAAGAATGATACCACTCTCATGTCTGTAAATTAAATATAAAGCTACAGGCAGCAGCTGGCTATCTTAGCTTAGCACAAAGAAAGACAACAGGAGGAAACATCTAGCTAAGTTCTGTCCACGGGTAATAAATCTACTCACATATTAAAATTTTGTTTATTTTGTACACAGTAACTCCAGGAAGTTACTGCAGCTGAGAAATAGTACATAATAAAACTGCTATGAGATAATGCGTTAATTATTCTTGCAGATGC
Source organism: Chelmon rostratus (assembly GCF_017976325.1). Lineage (NCBI taxonomy): Eukaryota > Metazoa > Chordata > Actinopteri > Chaetodontiformes > Chaetodontidae > Chelmon > Chelmon rostratus. The sequence goes on along the minus strand of NC_055671.1, from coordinate 23,777,913 downwards.
TGGCAGATTTTGTTACCTTTGGAAAGATTTACGGTTTCCCCCGGCTTCTAGTCTTTATGCTAAGCTAAGCTAACCGGCTGCTGGCTGTGGCTCCATAGTTATTGCACTTTTCAGCAAGAAAGCAAATGAACACATTTAAGGGTCAAATTAAAAAGAAACGTTCTGGGAAATGAAGATAAATAGTGTGGAGTGGAACAAAGTCAGACGTCTTCACTCAATGACATTCAGTCAAATTTCCCTTCAAGCTAAGAATAAAGAACATAACACTACAAAAGGTCATGAAACAAAATGCTCTATTGATGAATGATGAAGTATGATTAGATGAAGTATACTGTGTGTAGGTTGAGAGTCGTCTGAGATAACTCTACACTGTCCACAAGAGTTTTTAGAAAGCAATCAAAGCCGTCCTTTTACCTTTTTATGTAATTTGCACTTTATATTTTCTCTGTGTCTCATTTTCTCATTTGTGTGATTGTGTCGTGTTCTGTGACTGTTAACACTAAGAAATTAATAATATTTTTATTACAAAAACTAAGATGGACATTTTAAATGGTATGTTTTCAGTACTGATCCCAGGCCTGTAGTGCTCCCCCCGGACACAATATCTATTGATTTGATATGACAATGTTTCAAAATGCTTTGAGGTTGAAGATAAAAGTTGGACTAAGCACTGACTGTGACACTCAGATACAGAAATAAAATAAAGATACTGTATTTTTCTAAATAAAGACATGAATATGAAATCCAGCGCTGTAATGTAGTGGGCTACACTGGGATCTACAGTTTCATGCATATTTAATGTGTTTATCCTAAAGGTATTATTGTTATTATCTACAAGTCAAGTTATCTTTTCTCATCCTGTGATGTTATTTTGTAATGTAAGCAATATTTTGTACCAAATGAATTTTCTACACTTAAACACTGTGTGAGACATTATTTGTGTAACAAAAACATGTAAACCTCTGAACACAACAGCCTAGTTTAAGTTTCTTTTCTCCTCATTATTCAGCTAAGGCCCTGAAATGATATTTCACTCTGTACATGTTTCTAATGTTCGGAGTTTGGCAGGTTTCCTGCAGTTAGACACAGACTATGGTTACATGTTTTTCAATATGGTGATGATATGGCTGAGCTTTCTAGCAGAGAGTTAGATGAGAATATTGATGGCACTGTATGGCTGTCTGTTGAATATAAAGCTATAGCCAGCAGCCATTTAGCTTAGCACAAGGATTGTAAGCATGGGGAAACAGCTTGCCTGGCTTTCCAAAGGTAAACCAATCTGCCTAACATGTAATTTAGAGACATCAGAAACAGGCTAGCTTAAAATAAGCTAATTGTCTTACATACAGACATGAGAGTGGTGTCAATCTCATTTAACTCTCTGCGAAAAAATGTATTTCCCAGAATGCTGAACTATGTCTTTAAGCACACTGTGAGTGCATGATGATAACTATCACAATAAAAAGCCAGCAAGGAAGTCTGTGAAGAAACAGCCCTCAACGACATGAGATTAAACTGAATGTAATTTTCTAACATTTGTCTCTTGATTACTGAACTTTTGTCTGCCTCGGACAGTCTAATATTAGTTTTTTGTATATTAATAAATTCTTCTTCTGTTAGAGATAAGCCATCATACAGGCAGGCTGAATATTTATTGATGCTTACCTGAACAATAATTAATACGCAACACAGAATATTCATTAAACAGTCTAATATCACATATGATATCATAAGATACTCAATTTACAATGATATAAAATAGAGCTGGAAACAAACATACTCATGGATGGTGATAATGTAAATGTGTTCTCAAACAAACAGTGGTGGAGTACTGTAGTACTGTACTTACTTACAAGCTTGAGGTACTTTCCCTGAGTATGTCCATTTTTTCTTATTTTATACTTCTACTCCACTACAATTCAGAGGCAAATAGTACTTTTTACTCCACAATATTTATGTGATAACTTTAGTTTGGCTACTTTGCAGATTCAGATTAATAATACAAAATATAATCAACAAATAAAGTATACCTTGGTACAAAAAATAAGACAAGGGGGGAAACTCACAAGTTGAAAGCAGCATAAAGTAGCTAAAATTATTAAAGTGATGTTTACAATTGTTAATGCATCCACAATCATAATACAGTGATGTATATTATTCTGAGATGAGCCATTCTGCACAATGAGTACATTTACTTTTGGTCTTTGATATATATTTTAATGCTAACACTTATGTAATCAAAGTAACACTTTCATACAGAGGTGGGAGTAAGTCACACATGTGCAAGCCAAGTCATAAGCAAATCTCAAATCTTCACTTCCGGGTGCCAAGTTACTGAAATGACAATCAAGCAAGTCGAGTCCCTGCTATAGACCCAAGTCTAAGCAAAACAAGACAAATCAAGTCATGGCTCAGATTAAGCAAATCTCAAGCCAAATCATACGAAATGCTGATAATTACCCCAGTTTCCTCATTGAAATCGGTGAAAAACAGTGGTCATGAAAAGTTGCAGCCTGCTAACACCTTACGAATTTTACTGATATTTGACATTTAGCGGCAATCAACAACAAGCCTCCGGCTTTCTAGGTGACATCTGCCCATCCAGCAAGTTAGCTAAACAAGTTAGCTAAATTAGATTAAAAAAAAAAAACAAGTTAGCTAGGTTAGCTAAACAACAAGTTAGCTCGCGCATTCACGTACCTTTCTTTGTGAGTTTTAAAGCGACGGATGGAGTTGGATGTTGTGGTGGCCGTGTCACTGCACTTCCATACCACCGTTTTCTTCCCACGACCATCATCGACAACATATTCCTTGAATCCAGGTCTTGATATTTTTGATACTAGCCCTCGCGCGCCGGGGTACTCTGTCCGGCTGCGTCCAGGGTTGCCAGGTTTGTGCGTACTGCACAGCAAATCACTTAATGATTTCTCAAAAATAAAACGTTACTTCTGAATATCTAATTTTTTAAAAATATTTAACAACAAATGGACGTCCTTTGCCTCGAGTCAACACCAAGTCAAAGTCAAGTCCAGTTCGTTATCAGTGCTAGTCAAGCAAGTCTCAACTCCTCAAATTCACGACTCTCCTCGCTCCAGTCAGGTCATGTGACTTCAGTCCGCCTCTCCGTTTTCAAGTCACGACATTTAAACTTACATTTAAATGTCCTATAATGTTCTCTGAATAGATTCAACATATAAAATAATCATAAAGTCAGTCTGTCAAGTTTAAGTTTACTCAGTTACCTTGAAGCTTGGCTCTGAGCGGTTGCGTGGCAACCATCGGACAATCCAGGAAGTGACTGGTTCTGTACACAAAACCTTCGCGACACAGCGAATCGTCGTTTTTACTCTGCGGTTTTGTACGGATTAAACAAACCACGTGTAGCGTGTTGATTTGTTATCTTTACATGTGTCGGTTGACAGATGAGCCAGGCTAACCGTTTCCAGTCTTTGTGCTAAGCTAGCTGGATGCTAGCTGCTCTTCACATTTAGCTAATGACAATAAAATAGAGTAAAAAAAAAAAAGTTTGCAAATACGAATTCATTTGAATGGTCGAATATATTCCTAATGTAAACATGTTTTAAATAACTGATTAAGTAATATGTAATATTCTCTGGTTCCAGCCTCTCAAAGGTGAATACTGATTCTTCATAGTCTTTGATAGTAAACTCAGAGACTTTGGGTTTTGGATGGTTGCTTTGGACTGTGATAAACATTTTTCTCATTTTCTGACATTTTGCAGACTAAATGATAAATATTGGTCAGATTCATTGTTGATCAAAGGAAACGTTGGTTGCAGGCCCACACTCGTCTCTTTATGTAAATAACAGGATGCTGTACTTTGACCAAGTGGTGCATCATGTGAAGTAGGAAATTTTTCATCTTACCAGCATGAAGCTGCTCTCGGTCAGTAATATGGTGACTTCCAGTGGTAACTGTGGACAGGTTTATGAGTTGTGATCTTTCACTTTAACACATGATAAACATTGCAATTTACCAGGCTAATGGTAATTACATCAATATAACTTCCCCTTAAATTTGTGTAAAATGAGCCTGACGTCATACATACAGCTGCTGATCCAGGCTGACATCCATCATTTGCATTTTACAGTGGCTGTGGCATTATAGGCCTACTGTCGCACTTAATTTAATATAGCTGCTACAGTCATGGTATAATAATGCAGGATTATGTGTACTGACGAAATGGGATGGTTTTATTGAGCCTGACTGAGTCCAGATGTAAAGGAAAAGTTGAACTTTGGGGCAATAAGCCTACTTGCTTTCTTAAGACTTAGATGAGGAAATCAATACCACATTCATGTCTCTATACATATTAAGCTACAGGGAGCAGGATCAAACAGCTTGTTTCTGTCCAAAGGTGACAAAATCCACCTGCTTGCACCTCTAAATCTCACTAATTAACATGTTGCATCCCATTACTTTTTTGTTTAATCCAAAAACTTCAGTTTATTCCGTTAAAGTCAGTTAATCCACAATTAAAAATCCAGACATTTATTTATCTATTTTTACATTTTTAATATTTTTTCTCAACCATCTCCTTACTAGAAGTGTTGATATCTATCAAGAACACAATATTTTTGAGGCAGCCTGGTGGTTAAGGAGCCATGCAAAGCAATCAGTGATTAGTTACTTTAGTAAACAATACCACAATGTAGAAATACTCAGCCGAGGCTTTTAATTTGAAAGTTTTGACCTTTCTCCAGCCTTTCTCTCGCCTGTGTTTACATTGGGATTAAGACGTAAAGACTGAGAAAGTGCTGTTCAGCATGAGAAGCTGTATATGAACTGTCTCATGAAAGCCTTTTACCCTCTGTGACTCAGACTCTCCACCCCCTCCTGCCCCCAGGAGAGAGAAACACACTTACCAAAGCTAATTTACCGTCCAGGGTGGTACAGGAAGCTGTTCACGAGCTGTTTTACGTCAAAGAGGAAAAAGCCTGTTTATCACTTTGAGGGCAGAAATGAAAACCTCACGGATGTTAAAAAGTATTCAGTTGTACATAGTTTTTGTCTTAATAATGAAACATCATGTTTGTTTAAACTTAATCAAATGTGCTTCATTTAAATACCTAATCTCATGGTGAAGCTGGTTAAACACCATGAAGGGTTTAAAGGAGAAGATGATGATTCACTTGATCCTCAGTGCTGTGAAGCTAAAGTAATAAATAAAGTTTTGTCTATATATTTTTGTTAGGATTTACTATAAAGATGGTTTGAGCTCCATAAATAAATACATCCATGATATTGTTAGACTTTGAAGCGTGAAGAAGGTTTTACCATGTGGCTCCAGCTCCTGTTTTAGTAGATCAACTGTCTTTCTGTCTGGATTTATCATTTAATTTGCATATTTAACTGTTGCTCTGTAGAGTTCACAGCGAGCGGAAACCCCAGAAGTAATCTACATCCTTTTTATCTCGTATCTAGAACTGTCTAGACAGTGTTTATGTGAGTGAGAGTTTGTTTGCCTTAATTAACAAGTGCAGCCCCTCTGCTGCTTCCAGGTTACATAACTGATGACCCAAAGTGTTCTGGACTGTATCCTGTGCTGTGTCCCACAACTTCATCCTGGTACCCATCAAATAAGCAGTATTTGAATTTTTAACTGAGGTGAAACAAGTTCTCAAATCCTTTCTTAAATGTTACCCGAGTAAAAGTACAGAAGCATCATCAGCAAAATGTACTTAAAGATTCAAAAGTAAAAGTACTCAGTATGCAGACAGTATATAATTCACTAACAAATACGTGTAAGGATATTTTAATGTAGTAAAACTGGGTAGATTAGTACCACAGTACTTCATCATATCATCTACTCAACCACCATGTATTCTGATCCTTAAAGACTCATGTTACTATATATATTAGTTATAATATCTATATATAATGTTATGTATACACTATCGAAATATAATTAAGAAATATTGTACTTCGAGCAGCTACAACAGTAACATGCTGCTCTAACACTGATGCCGCAGGATTAACAATCTAATACTGTCACATCAAATCAAATGCTGTCCATCCAGTCATTTCATTCTACCTGCCTGTCTACCTAAGCACCTGTCCACCTGCAGTGTGCCAGGCTGGGTAGCACATTCAGACTGAGATTCTCAGATTCTCATGATGGCTGTTTAGTTTGTGTTTAGATGATTGTTTTTTATTTATTTATTTATTTCAAAAATAAATAATTTTATATCAATAAAATGTTTTTGTCATCACTATGAGTCTTCAGGTGTTTTGGGGGAGGGGCTTCGAGGAAGGTCTGAAGGGAGGGAAGAGCACTTTTTAGTTTAATACTTTCAAATTCCAGTTTGCTTTTTTAAGCTTCTTTAAGCATATTTGCTGATAATGCTTATGTACTATTATCAGCACTATTACACTTTGGTACTTCTACTCGAGTAGGATTTTAAATGAATGACTTTCACATATAATGGAGTACTTGTAAAATTGTAGTTTTATTTATGTAGAATATCTGAGTACTTCTTCCTTCACAGTATGCATGTATGTATGTTTGTATGTATGTATGTAATATTTCTGGGGGTTTTGCCAGTTAAAGGAATGGTTGTAGTTTATGACCACAGAGTCATGGAAGGAACATTTTGGCCTGATGGCAGCCCCAGAGGAAGGATGGCTGACGGAGAGTCTATAATAGACAGTGCACATCCTTCTGGGTGCGTGAACATGCTCTGTACAGTTCATGGTAATCTGCCCTCCCCAGAGATGTGACAGCCTGGTCGTCTGCTCAGCAAACATCCAGACCAGAACCTGCTGCGGCTGTGCACACATCTGCTGCAACTGTCCTCCCAAGAAACGCGACACCGTCGTGTGTTTCAGCACATGTCCTAACACATATTGATGCTGTTATAAAGCCACATAGTCTGCAGAGGGAGGAGGTCGGGCTGGACGGATGGTTTCAATAAAACGTTGACGACTTGAGAGATAGCTGTAACTCCAACTCTTTCCCGTTTCCTGCCGTCATCTTTTCCTGACAATAACCGAGCCGTGTTTGTGCTGAAGCCTAAACAAAGCTTAAATTTAAAAATGACGCATTTAGTCAGTTAATTTTGAGGACTTGTTGATGGCTCAGCAGTGGAAGTGGAAATAGCACGATGTTGTTACAGCGCCATAAATCCTAGCCTCTGTGCATAAACCTAGCCAAACCTCAACCACAGTGGTGTGAGACTTGAACCCATTCTGACCTATTTTGTTGTGAACGACCTCAAATTTGTGCTTAATTACAGTACTGGAGTAAATGCACTTAATTGCATTCCACCACTTCTGACTACAGTAACGGTTTTTGTCTCGATGGATCAATAAAAGGGTCAGTGCGTAAGATTTAGGGAGCTCTATTGTCAAAAAAAAAGGCAGAAATGGAATATAATATTTATAAGTATGTATTCATTAGTGTAAACACTGACTCTAGAGAGACGTGTTTGTTTTCTGTGAGTTTTGCAGCCACTGACTTTTGCAGCTACCGTGCTTGGTAAGAGGTGAGGTGAGGGGTATTTAGTTGGTTGCAATCTGCAACCTCACCACTAGACACCACTAAATCTTACACACTGGTCCTTCAGCAGCAGTGACTGAATAACTGAAAGACTGAAATTCCTCCTTTGCTTAAATGGCTCCAGGAAATCTACTTAGGGATCGAATGAGACTACACTCTGACTTTATTTATTTTTCCAGCGTGGTATTGCCTCTCCAGGGCGAAGTAAAAAATAGACAGCGGTGGAAGCTCCTCCTCCTCAGGGAGACGTGGGGTCACGATCGTTCAGCCTCTGAAGGGAAGCTGTGTTCCTCCCGGTTCAGATCTATGTGGTCTACATGTATGCAGGAGACAAAGCTCCAGTGAAGTCCTACCAGCCCCTACCAGCTGCTCCACCCGGCCAAAAGCCCTCACTTCCTTTCAAAGACTTTTCCTGCTCTGTTGTAAAATTCCACCACGTTTTTTTCTTGTTTATGAGATGAGCACAGATAGAATCAGAGCAGGCCAACGGGAAGTATTTGTGGGTCCTTAATTGGAAGCAGACCTCAGTCACTTTTCCTCTTCTCTGTGACTGGGCAGTGAGTCATAAATGAAAATTAACCTGTATTTATCACAGTTTAGTCATACTAAGATGAAAAAAAGCTCTTTTATGAGGGGAGGCTTGACCAAAGCAGGATCAGGACACTTAGTCACACAGTTTGGAAAAGAAAGTGAGAAGAAAGAGAAAACACGTCCTGCATGTTCTGAACACCTGCTGTAAACAAACAAAGACGTGAATATTTTTCAGTTTATTCATGTAAGAGGTTTTTCTTCTAAAGGGGGAGGACGGTTAGAAACCCCTCCACTCTGACAGTACACCTGTAGATCACTGCTGACAGATAAAAACTGTAGTTTAAACATTTGTTTTAAAGAAATCTTAACGATAACATGGCTCTATGCAGGAGGGACAAGAATCTTGGCCTGCTGGTTTTATGAAACTCTCGAAAAGCAAGTGCTTTGAGCTAAATGCTAACATCAGCATGCTATCATGCTCACAGTGACAATGCTAACATGCTGATGCTCAGTAGGTTTAATGTTTGCTATGTTCACCACTTTTGTTTAGCGTGGTAGCATGCTAATACTTTCTAAAGTACTTTTGCAGGCAGTTTTGCAGGCATTTGGCCATAAACCAGTAAAAACACTGGACAAATTGTACCTGATGGCGAGACTCGATAAAAAGTTAAAGAATCACCAAAGTTATAACAAAACATCCTGAGAGGAACATGAATGCCTGAACCAAATATCACAGCAAACCATCTGCTGTTTCAGGCAAACCCAGGACACACTCAGCAGCTACTTGTTAGTTTTATGGCAGGGCACTTAAAACTACAAATGTCAACCTGATGGTGGCGCTACAAAGTCATAGGCTCACCAGAGCCGTTAGGATTCATCGTCTGGGAACCAAAAATGTCTGTACAAAATTTCACAGCCATTCATCCACTAACTGTCAAGATGTTTTAATCTGGACCGAAGCGGTGGGTCGTCTGGCTGACATGGCCTTCCCTCGAGCTCCTCTGAGAACACGTCTAAAAGGAGAAAATGGTCCATTATTTTTCCATTTGTTTGTTTATTTGGTGTCTAGTCAAAACAGTTTTTGGGGGTGGAAGTTGAACTCGTGACCTCAGCGTTTCTAAAATCCTGCCAACGGCCTTGTTTTCAGTGCGGATCATCCAGAGTAACAGGGACGCTGTTTCTCGAGACACATACCTCAAAATCTGGACCAGTAAAACCAGAACTACCTGTTCAGTACCATTAGGGGGTGAGCCATTTGGTGGAACCATCCCTTTAAGATCAGTAAACATTCAGGCTACGTTCTGAGAGAAACATTCACCGTCCTGTTGGAGTGCTGAGCAACCTCTAGTTGAATAAACCCTCCAGCATGTGCATGAACAATAAAATGGGGAATTTGGCATGATAATGTGTTTATCTCACAACCATATGCCCACGATCTCGACCTGCTCATAAAACAAACCGCCTGACTCCAAACTGAATCAACCTGGACTCTCAAACACAATGTTCTTGGAATAACCTCAAAGCAGTTGGAGTAAATATGGCCTTTATTTTTCAGCTGAAGCGGCAGATGCAGGATGTATGATCCCATTGTCCTGAGTGTGTGTCCTGTTTGCATTTTGTCTGCTGCCCTCCTCAAAGTTTCCACACAGCACAACAGCTGTTTAGTGGTACAACTCCAGATACAAGAGCAACACAAGGTTTGATGTAGAATACACATTCTATTAAGCATTCCATCAAATCCATGTAACTACAGGGAATAAACAGGGGTAGGTCGCCTCTGACCTTTCCCATGATCCTTGGCGATAAATCGGGATAGCGTGTGGGAGCACTGGGATCACTGTGGATGAATGATGGGGTGCTTTCTGCTCTGTTTGCCAGTCAGTGTGTCTGGAGATCGTGGAGGAAGGCACAGCCGATCGCACACAGATACACACAGGTCAACATGCACATCCATCTCCACTGAGATACTCCCAGAGACACTTTCTGGACTTGAAACAGATGGAAAAGGGACTGAATCATCATCACTCACATATTTGTGTTAGCATTGTCTGGTATGACTTATGAACGCAGTAGCGGTAGCATGGCTCACAGCAAGTCAAGATCTTGGGCATGTGGCTGTGAGGGAAACCAATTTCCCATTTTATTGTCCCAGTAAATGCTGAACACTTGATTTATTGATTGATGTGAGACTGTGATCAACCTCAAGGTGAGCAGATGACGAAAGGTTGCTCAGCACGTCTACAGCACGGTGAATATTTCTCTCAGAAGGAAAATTAATTGTTTACTGATCTTAAAGGGACGGTTCCCCCAAATTTCCAAAAAAAACAGATTGCCTAACTTCCCTCTGGTGCTATCAAAAGGATAGTTTTGGATAGTTATGTGCTTGTGGCCAAACCGCAGTGGATTGGACCAATCAATCATCCTACAAGAATTATTGGCAGCTACTGTCTGTTTGAAAACAATAATGGTGGCTCCTAGCGTAGATGCAGCTGTAGCTTCAGTTATATCAGAACTGGAGAGTATTTCCTCACACAGAAAAGCGAAGCGCACCACTGAAGGCTTTTATATATGGAAAAGATGTTTTCTGCTTCATCCCGACCGGCTTTGCCAACAGTTTCACTCTCCTACTACGTCATATGGTTTGCTGATCTGATTGGTTAAAGTAAGCCCATGATGGACATGGTTCATCCGAACACCTGCAAAGTATTTTTTTTTTTGCCTGCCAAACAGTTTCCATGAACGACCCCCAAGATGGTTCAAACCATTTACTGCTTCGGTTATCTGAGATTTCTGTCTTTAGGACCAAAAAAATTTAAGCATCTCTTTGCAGAAACTGTGTCCTTGTTCCTCTGGATGCTCTGCAGTCAACAGGGATGTGGACTGTCGGGATTTTAGAGCTCACAAGTTTGATTTTCCAGCGCAACTCCCACCCCAAAGAAATTTTTGACTAGACACCAAAAAAACAATTGAAAAGAAGGAGCCGAAGTTCCTCGTCTGCCCACGCTAGCGGCGTGGTTCTCCGGATGGAAACTTTGGTCGGCCCACCACTTCCAGTCCAGACTCAAATATCTCAACGACTGATCGATGGATTGTTGTCAACTTAAGTACAGACATTCATGCTCCCCCGACTTGTCCTCCGTGTGTCTGACATGCCGGTCTGCTGGATGCACGAATGGGCAACACTGTCACACTCTCTCACACGTTCGCCATATTAACTTTATACGTGAAAATAAGTCAGTGCTGTGTTTTCTGCCCCGAATGGGCAAAAAAATCTAACAGTACACATTTACATGAAGCTGCTCAGTTTCAACAACCACGCCTTGTTCAACTGAAACACTGAAACGTTGGAAAGTTTAAAGGTTTGCGGTTTTAACTAAACCACAATGACTCAGATTTCTTACAAACTGATCAATTATGATAAAGAACCATTGTGGCTCTTAAACACCCTGTGACGCATCATACAGTATAATCAACCTCCTGCAGAGAAACATTTCCTGTTAGTTTTATTTAAATAAGTGGTTATTTTGTTGAGTACTGACTACTCTTCAGACTCCTCATCAGTCTACTTTGTAGTTAAGACGAACCGTGTGAGCTTTCCAAGTAGGACCGAAGGACTCAGCCTGGACTCACCCTGACTGGGGTATAAAGAAGGGAAATTAAGTAAACTCAAGCTCCAGGAATGCTGCTCTGGCCCCCATGATAAATGACAGATACGTTGGAGGAAACTCCAACGCAGCCTGTTACACCCTGAATCTTTCCTACATGGTTCAACTGACTTTAATTGTTGACAACAATGCAAACAGACCACCAAACACGCTGTGGAGTCATCCAGTGAATGTCCACAATCTATGCGAAAGGCAGCCAGATTTGTTTGGTTTTGAGGTTGTTTCACCTCTTATCCAAAAAGTTTCATCAGCTCTATAAACTGATGAAGGGCTGATGAAGACTCTAGGAGCTTGTATGGGAAAATGTCTGTATGATTTATAACTAAACGTATCCTGCATATATGGATCTTGGCTCACTGCACATCAAGCAGGGCTAAACAATTAAATGTAATATCAGCAATATGTGTGTATAAGTGCAATATACAATGCTGTTGATAGCAATGATGCTATTATTACCCTGCTAACCAAGTTAGCTCAAGCAGTTTTATACTGGGACCCCTCCCAAACTCTTTCATGCTTTTTCCAATGTGCCGCTACATTTGAGCTTGCTAAATTTAGTCTGACTGCCTTACAGACTGAGAACATGTCGAGCATAAAGACCATGACCACACATTAGCATTAGCATTACTTGTTAACCTTGGTGTGTATAGCATTAGCATGTTGGCTTGTTATCAAGCGAAAATTGCAATGTTAGCATGTTAACATGCTAACATTTATACACACTTGAAGATGGCACGAAAATCCTGTCGTCATAGGGATAAAGTTGTTGAACGTAGCGGCTAAAACATCGGCAGCTGCCTTCTGGGGATGTGTCAGACGCCGTCGATTTGACTAGCACTCCCTCTGAAACGTGTTATGTGTTAGCATGTTGTCTTAGCATGAATCTCCACATGCATGTTACATACATACACATAGATGCTAATGATAGATTTCAAACTGCAGAATTAAATCTAGTTTTTCTAACCGAACAGCAGAGATGAGACATGCTGCTCCTTGCAGTTGTTTCTCAGTCAGGTGAGTCAGCACTGCAGCGTAAACTGTGTTATCCTGCAGGACTCTGGCAACATTATCCAAGCAGGGGTGCAGGGCGGAGGGACGGTAAGTCAGCATGCTCCTAAACAGAGCCACATGTCTTCAGGTTGAGGCCAGCCAATCAGATTCTGCGGGCTGGATATGAGCCCCCAGGAGCCCAGTGGATCACTTTCAACATGCGGAGAAAAAGCGCCTGTGTGGGGCTGGACTCTACCAGGGAGTGTGCATTAAGGCTTTTACAAGTGTGCAGAGCCAAGAGAAAAACCTCTAACACCACCACACAGCGCCCAGTAAACACAAAGCTTGGCTCGAATAGTCTTTATAACGCAATAAATATGTTTTTACATTTGCCAGTAGGAGCCACCATAAATCCCAGTTTTTTTGGCCGCCTGAGCCGATTTCAGGCCACGTGTAAGTGGATATATGACAATTGTATGTAGCCAAAAACGTCTCAAAACGCGCTATAAAACCTGATCTATGTGTTTTGAGAATCTGGATGTGTTGTAGCTCAAGAGTTGGGCGGCAGTTAGAGTGTCAAACAAGTCTGCGGCACATAAATGATCAATAATGAGAGTGAAACAGGTCAGCTAAAGTGCTTTTAAAGGTGATATTTTACATGCAGCATTTCTATTTCTAAGTAGAAGATCTGAATACTTCCACTACATCTAATCTAATGCTCCGAGCTGTAAAGACACATTCAAATGAAACTTTATTGCTTCATAAAACCATCCAGACTGCTCTGGGATTTCTGGACCGACATAACAAACTTCTGGTTTGACCTCAAACACGACTATCTGTTCCACCCACGAACCAAAGTGCTGCTCTCAATTTGTCAACATCACTACGCTCTTACCCGAACTTCTCCATGAAGGGACGCTTCTGAGGCTTCAGTGTGCATCTTTACATGGTATGAAGTCCCTCTTAAAATGAATGTCAGCAGAATTCTTGTTTAAAAGAGCTTCCTTTTTGACTCCACAGCTTTAGTTGGGTTGAGCTAAATAATAAATCCAGTTAATTTGTTTGACTTTTCTGTTTTAATGCTTCATACATTCCAGTATGGATCACTGGGAGCTGTGGAAATATTTACACCGACACTTCTGGATTACTGAGCAACACATGAGTTTAAGGTTTTTGTCCACCATTGGAATCAAAAGAAACCTGAATGTGAGGCTGCCTGACAAGCTGTGAAGCAACAACTGGTGGTGACGTGACCCGATTCTTCAAGGCTCTCCTCCAAAACCCAGAGTCTGCAGGTTCGTCCTCACGAAGTTCTAAGTTCTCCACCAAATTTACATATGAAGGTCAGCTTTTTGTGGCTCTGCAGGAGTTTGAGTCTGAAAATAACCCCAGATGATATCACAGTGATGTCATGGTTAAATCAGCCTGGGCCTGCAGATGACAAATTTCCAGTTTACAAACTGAAGGTGTGGACTTCAATAGACTTCTCAGGCAGGGAGGGTCAGGTGAAAACATGCTATCGGTTGCTTAAAGGGAAATTTGGGATCCAACGTTTTTGGACTTGATGCATACTAGAGACTTAAGGCTTGGTCACACCTCAAAAGTGACACAGGAAGATTCATTGGTGCGTCCTTGCCAAAACAAATGATGCTACAACCTTGGTGGCGTCGTGACTATCGACAGGGCTAGATGGCAAACTACTGCCCCTGGTGAGCTAACCGCTAGCACGTTAGCCAGCCGGCAACATGACAGCACTAACAGCTCCCACTGCTGCAGGATTTGTAAGTACTTAAACGCCTACTTGTGTGAAGTATTTCTGGTATTTGCCCCAAAGTGCGCTGTGACCATGATGTAACATCCTGTCACTTACAGAAATACAAAAACAGCAGCAAGAGCTGAGAGGAGTAATCAAATAATGAATTCAGCCTTTAAAACAGCAAGAGACACACAGATCTACTGCACACAAAATAGATGATACATGAAATCATTTTGAATGGTTTCTGTCTGATAAAAGATTTCTAAAAATATATCCTGACATGTATAATTTATCTTGGCAGTGCCAGATATGTGACATTAATCCTACCCGACCCATCACAGAGAACAGATTATTAAGTTATGACCTAATGAACCTTAAATCAGTTTATTCAAGAGTCGTATTTGTATGGTTGACCTCTGTCTGCAGACGGTTCCTCTTCTGTGGAACAGTTTATGTGCTGGTACAGGAAGTTCAGGAGTGGAGTGGATGAAGCAACACAGCTAATGAGCTATGATAACTTCTCTTGTTCTGGACTCTGCAGATCTGGCCTTCCTGAAAGGTCAGCGTCGAACCACATAAAAACTTTTTTATCGTTTAAAGCGGTGATTTTGCACGTCAACGTTGACACAAAAAGATGAGTAAAGATCTGTGGATCAAAGCGATTCCATAAAATACAGTATTTCATCCGCTGCTGGTTCCATTTTGACATTTTTCTTTATTGACAACTGCAAGAGATTTTGAGGCCCCCCGCCAGTCAAAAATGTGCTTTGCTGACTGTTAATTCACTTAAATGTTTAAGCTTCACTGTGCAGGATGATGTCTGACACTAAAAGGCCGTTTTCGGCAGACAGGGAAAGTTTCTCTGCTCACCTTGAATCTCAGTTTAAGACGTTTACGTATGAGCAAAATCTTATGAAATCTAAATAATCTAATCTGGAAGCTACTAAACTATTGTAACAAGGAAATGTGAAGCTTCCAGAGCTCAAACGCTGGGTCCAGCAGCAGGATTTTTCAATGAGGGGTTGAACTTTTCTGTGTAAAAACCATATCAGACATGAATTATTATTCAAATCAGAGTAACCTGGACAACAACTTGAACACCGAGACTCCCTCGTTTTGTCTTTCTACATCCAACAGTTCACTCTTTTTGCAACCAATCAAACTGTATAAACTGAGACATTCTACGCAGCTGATTTATTGTGCAGATTAAATGATTTTAACTATTCATCTAGTCTGAAAAGGTATAAAATGCATAGTTTAAAAGCCACTATGCAAAAAGCAAATGCATACTCAGTGAAATCCTCACAGCAACTTTTTGAACTCCAGAATATATCTTACAAAAAAAGCTAAATCTTTTTTTTCTTTGTTTTTTACATTACATCAGTTACAATGAACATTAACATGTGTTGACTCTTTCCTTCCTCCAGGACTCTTTTCTTTTATGTTTCAGGCAGCGATTAACTCCACTCTCATCTGAAAACTGAAATGCTTACAGGACTGATGTTGGAGATTCACAGATTTGCACTTCAGTCAAAAGAAAAAAAAACTGTTCATCTGGTGGTAAAACCTTCAGGTCATCCAAACAAGATGTCCATCAACAGCCTAACAACCGTCTTAATAAATGCAGGCCTGTGGTGGTCTGATCCGGCTGCTTGTTTCTGAGGCGACGCACAGTGGCACCAGGTACAGAATCCACATCAGTCTCATGAATGTGTAACTGTCCTGCAAAGTCCTGCAAGAAACACTTGGTCCAGTTCACACTGGAACAATTAAGTCTTGTATGTTTGGAGAGGCTGCTTTCCAACTGTCTGGGGCTGCACCAAAACTAATCCTTTCGCCTCGCTCCCACATTTGACACCCAGCGCTGCTCCCTGGCCATAAAAACCACACGTGTCGTTAGTTGTAGGGAAGAAACAATACTTGTTCTGAACAAACTAATATTTACACAAAAACAGAACGCATTTTTGCTCTTGCGCCATAAAAAACAGCCAGAAAGTCTTTGTCCACTGGGTCGGAGGCTAAAAACAAATCATTAGTCTGCTTGTTGGAGCCAAATCTGCTCAGCTCCCCTCAGCGCCTCCACCCCGGGGGGCTACGGTTGGTCCGGGGGACTGGCTGCCGTGGCCTCGTCGTTGCTGCTGTCCACCTCCTGCTCCATGGGGCTGTCCTCCTCCAGCTGCTGGCTGGTGTAGTTGGTGATCTCCAGGAAGCCGCTGGGCTCCACCACCACATTAGACTGGCTGGAGTCCGGCAGGATGGAGTACTGAGGAATCACCTGCATGTGTTAGTCACATTTGGGTTTCAGTCAGTTCGATTTCCAGTGAGGTAACAACATTTTTTTGTAATAGTCAATACTGACATATCGCAATTTAAATGAAGTTGATATTTTAGTTTAAAGGTACCTTTAAGCATACAAAACCACCTGCTTTTCCAGAGGATGTGTCTAATTGCTGGTGTTAGAGACTGTAAGTGCGAATGGTGAAGCTTCAGGTATTTTCCGTCTTTGTTGCCAAACATTTTCAGCTTCGAGTTGAAGCAATAGTTCAACCTATTTTGGAAAATCCAGCTGTTTGCTTTACTGCGTTATCAGTCGGCCGATAGATAGTTCCAGCAGATAAACCCCAAGTCACAACTTCTCGTTTTTACACTTCAGGACAGACATTAAAAACCTAAATTTATAACTTGTTAATTAGTGAGTTTTAGAGACGTTTTTTTCCCACCGTATCCAGTTTTTATGCTAAACTAAGCTAACCAGCTGCTGGCTGTAGCTTCATATTGAAGTGGACAAACACGAGTCAATCAAATTAAAGTTAATTCTAAAAAAACAAAATAGTCAGAGAGTAATGTTTTAGTATTTTCAGTTTATTTAGGTTTCACCTAAAACCTCATTTTGAAGGTTTTAGGTGAAACCTAAATAAACTGATATTATATCATATAATCCGGTTAAAGTATAAGGTCCATGTTGTTGTTTTTTCGGAGCAGTGTCGGGTCTATGGCTGAGAATTAACTCTTCAGTGAACCTAAGAGCATTTAAAGTGATGGTTTAGAAAACGTCAATGTTTATGAAGATGCACCAATTCTTTTAAAGTAAATACAAAAACTGTGACTTTTTAATATTTTGCAAAAATAACCATCTTTTGCCCTCTGCATTATTAGTGTGGTCTGATGCTTCCATCACATAACTCAGTTATAAATACGCTTTAATAAAGAAGAATATGTGAAAGAGACCTGGACAAACCAGCAGATCAGTCTGTCTCTGGAGCTCTGTGGGTACAGATAACTGTCTCACCTCAATCACCTCCAGGTCCTCTTTGCTCCTCTGTGCTGTGAGGCCCTGCATGCAGCTGAACTGCTGGGACTTTGTGTGGGAATGATGCAGGGAGGTCCCCGAGCTGCTGATGAACTGGCCCGAGTCCAGAGTGCCGGACACGGCCTGGACCTCCAGGGCCTTCCCCAGGGGGCCGCAGTCGCTGGAGGAATCCACCACCATGGGTTCTGTGCTCGGATCGATCTCCGCCTCCATCATGGAGATCTTCAGGATGTCCGACACCGAGGGCTTGTCTCCTGAGGGCCCAGAGCTGGACTCGGGGATCAGTTTGGCGGTGGCCTCGCCGCTGCTGAAGACCGGCGATGAGTGGTGGGAGCTGCCGAAGGTGATCTTCGTCACAGTGGCGCTCTGTGTGATGATTGGCTGCTGTGGTGAAAATATTTGATGAGGAAAAAACACATGTATAAGAACTGGAAACTGAGAGCTGCTGTTGTTTTGCAGTGAAAAGTATTTCTGTGTGTTTGGTGTCCGATTTTGTTCTCAAAGGAAACACAGGACGAGTGCCTTACAGAGCAGATATGAATACTTCAGCAGAGTATAAAACATGAAATCTGATTTCAGCTGAACTTCAGATTAACTTATTTTGGTTATTTATAGTCATAAATCTGTCATTTTAATGATCATTTAAAAATTAACCAATGCTCTTCACATGTAAGTAAGCGTGAAAATTATGTCTGAACAACTGTTACGGTTTTAGAAGAAAGCAGTTGCCACCAGTGGTGAAACAACCATAAATCAGTTTCTTGCTGTTATCAGTCTGTTCGAGGTAAACTTGACAAATGTTTTACTACATTTGACAGGAAGTCAGGAAAAACCCCTGCACCTTCACACGAACTGGTTATGCGTCAGGTGCCTCAAGAAAAAGCCATGACGAGTGTCGACTCCCTCAGGGCTTCTGTTGAAATTAATTTTGAAATCCAGTGATGCAGCTGAAGGCGTCACGCAACAGAAACAGAAAAGCCTGAAGCCGTGTAAGTCTTCCTCCTGGCAGTGCTGCCCGGCGCTGGGTGCAAACCACTCACCTGGCTGGAGGAAGTCTTTTCGGTGCTGACGGGGTGGTGCGCCTGCAGTGGGGGAGGGTGGGACATGGATGTGTGCAGGGGCCTGTGGTGGGACGTGGGTGCTTGCTGGAGCTTCGGGAGCTGCGGCGTCACCAGGGGCTTGGTTGGCGTGCCCGGGCTTGTGACCTTTGCCCCGGCTTGGGCTGGTGCGGTCAGGGGTCTGTCTTTGGGGCTCTGGGTTAAGGCCTGGGGTTTGGGCGGAATCTGCTCTCGTAGCTTCGGGAGTTTCTTTGTCAGAGGGGGAGTGGAGGGGAAGGCAGTGGAGGAAGAGGAAGGCTGGCTGATTTGAGGTTTGCTCTGCAGCTGTGGTGGCGGCGGCGGCTGGGTGGAGGCGGAGCTGTGCCGGCTCTGCTCGGCCTCTGCTTGGCTCAAGGAAGGCGGCTGAGTGCCTGCAGAGTGGGCGGTTTGCTTCACGGGATCTGCAGCTGGTTGGCTGGAGCGGTAGAACAAGCCCGTCTGGGGGTCCAAGGTGTCGCCTTCCATCTCCCCCACCTCCAACACAGCCTCCGTCTTACCGTGGCTGTCAGACGGCTGAGACAGTCACAAAGAGGACAACAGAAGGATGTTTTCAAAAGTAGGATGACACCCACCTCCAGAGAGCTAACCACATGTACATGATGTTCAGAAGCTCAGACAATCAAACACTCAAGCCGTCAGAATAAAACTTTGATTTAAAACAAACAGTTCAGATGATGAGTCTTCTGATTTATTTCTTGGTTTTGTTCATTTGCCTCATTTCCTGTTCTGCTTTAAAACATAAATAATAAAAAAAAAGACTTAATTTAAGTAACGGTAATTAAAGTAAGAACTAGAAATGAACCGCTGATCAGTGTTTATGTGTTATATGAGTGACAACACAAGCGTACATAACATGACTGAAAACATTTAGCCAACAGACTTCTCTGTGAATGTTTTTTACTGAAACTGCAGTACTTTTGACTGGAGAAATACTTCCTATGTAGACTAAAGGCAGCGTGCGCTGTGGGTTATCCAGAGTGGTTTGTGGTGCCCACAGTATTTTTAAATGGATTTTTAAAGGTTGTGAGCACCACGAACAAAATTCCACCTCCAATGAATGAGGGTGGAGGCAGAAATCACAAACATTGACCACATAAATCCAAAAAAAACTATTTATATGGTTAAACACCACTAGTGCTAAGTGAGAAAATGTTTGTATAATATGGGTACTGTGCACTCTGATGTATTACACGATCTACTGTTTTAGTTCACTTGTTGGCCAATGTGTCCTAAAACTGCCATTTATAAAAGCAGACCAGTTTGTATACACATGAGTATCTGCAGTCCTGCTCTCAAGTGTCCTCACCATGTGGCTGACGTGCGACACAGCGGCTGCAGACGAGACAGCGACCGGTTTGGTTACCACGGTGACCTGGCCGCTGCTGCTGGTTTTGTAAGGCTTCCCCATCTGCTGACTGGAGGACATGACCACGTCATCGTCCTCTGAGGCCACTCCCACTCTGCTTACTTTACCTGGACAGGGGAAAAACGCACAAGCACACACACGGGTGCACGCACCCACACCGACATACACACACACACAGGTTTCAGTTTGAAGTGTACTTTGTCCTGATGACATTTTGAGCTGCAAATAATAGGAAGTGCTTGGACTGATGACGTCATATATGTATTTCAGTGCTACATGTACATTTACTCAAGTACTGTGCTTAAGTACCATTTTAATGTACTTAATGTATGCGTGGTTCCACTGTATGCTGCTTTTTACTTCTACTCTACTACATTTATTTGACATTAGTTACTAGCACTAGACACAAAATATGAATAAACTAATAAATCCTGATGAATTATTCTGGATTCTGGAACAGCACCACCTTTATCAGCTGCAACATTAGTGATGTTTACACATTAATACACCAGTAATTACAACCCAGCAATACAATACACATTATTTTGCATAATGTAGTACTTTTACATTTAGTACTTTAAGTATATTTTGACACTAATACTTGTGTACTTTTATGACGTAAGTCTTAAATATACATAGTTTTGCCTCGCTATTGCCATTTCTATTGATGCTGCCTGTAACACCAAATTTCCCCAGCTGGGGATAAAAAAGGTTTATCTTATCTTATCTTATCTTAAATGCTGGACTTTTACTTGTTACAGAGTTTCTCAACAGTGGTAAAGCTAGAGTATTTCCCCTACCACTGTGACATCATGTCATGCAGCAGGCTGGAGAGACGTACCTGCCGTGACGTACTCAGTGCTGGGTTCAGCCTCTGAGGTGGAGGGTCTCGGGGACTCTGGGCTGGGCTTCTTCTCCTGGGCCAGCTGGATGGGCACGGCCATCTGGCTCAGGTCGATGGTGTGCTGTCTGGGTTTGGACTCGCCCTTTTCCTTCACTGCCCAGAGGGAAAACACTCAAACTCATATACCGATGCAGATCACTCATAACTTCTCTTTTTAACATGTTCACAAATTAATTCCAATTGTTTCTAATTTGCCATCCTTTCTTTTGGCATTAAGCTACTGATAATGAAACCCAACACTTCCTGCATGTGTTCCAAGTTAAAAGCCTACGAGGAAAGGAGGGGATTATGCCCTCTGACCCACTGGATTGCTTTTAATATGAAACATCTGTACAGGAAGTGTTGAGTTTCACCAGTGCTACCTTAACAGAAATAAAAAAGAGCAAAGTAGAACTAATTGATCATTCATTGTCAAGATTTCAGTCTTGGTTTCCAGCTGACTAGTTCTGACTCATATTAAGTGTTTTGAGAAGATTTTGAGACGTCTGTAAAAGGGGTCTACTTGATGGCCTTATTAACTATATTGTCCTAAAAGACTGAGACTTATGTGTCTGTGCCAGACTGAAGGTTAGCATCCTCACTACATGAGGCTCCATGAAGAGGACATGGAAGTAAAAAAACAGCATTGTTGGAGTTAACATGTAGAGCTAATTAATAATTAGTCAGATCAGATTTCTCTGCTTTTGGCTGCTTAGCCGAGGCCGTTGTTTTAAGTAGTAAGCTAGCCGGACGTGCTAATGATTGCAGCTTACATCAGAGCAGATAAACACAGTTGCGGTTGCTAAGCTGTGATTTGGACAAATGGGAGTTATTAAGCGGGTGAAAACAGTATTTGTAAGTCTTTTGTGATGCAGTTCTTATACGTGACCCAGTCTAACAAATTGTTCCTGCATTCAAATATTCCGTGGTAATCTTTATCTCTTCCTGTCTACTCATCAACCCAGTTCCACAGGTTTGGAGCCCAGTGAGCTAATGAAAACAAAGCCTCAGGCGGAAAACGTCATTACTGTGGGTCTGTGTCTCCTGAAAGGTCATGAACAACAAAGCATTGAATCTGTCGGAGGAAAGGGTGGGACGGTATGATGAAAGTTCTTTGGCTGAAACATTTCACCTCGCCCTCTATCAGCTGATCCCCCCCCCTCCCTCTCTTTTCAGCACCCCTCTACAGGCTTAGGGGCTCACCTGTCGTCTGTTGCAGCTCCAGCAGGGCTTTTATGGTGGAGGTGGCGGACTGGGATTCCCCGCCAGACACCTCCTGGTAGATAATAGTGGGGCTGGACTCAACTGATACTTCCTGCTCTGTCCAATCCTGCTCTCTGGAGGACACCACATGCACTACAGGCGGAGGTTCTGAGGAACGACGGGACAGTGTTCACAAACAGGCATCGTGTCAGGATTTTTCCAGATTACACTCTTTGCCACAGAAAAACGAAAAGGAAGTTAACTCTGAGCACATCCATAGGAGGCCTCACCCGCTAAGCTGCCCGACTCGTCCTTTGTGGACCCGTCCTGGCCTGAGGTCTGACCCTGCCCGATGTCTGCAGACCGGGTCACCTGCTGCAGCGTCTCAGTGACTAGCTGCCTGGTCTGTTCGCTCACCACCGCCGTCTGGAAGACCGGTTTGGGCTTGATGAGAACCTGGAAGGAAAACAAAAGAAACCTTCAGCGTCCTGTAAAGCAGCAGCTCCCAACCCTTCTAACTGCCTCCGCAGCCCCGTCAGATGAGCCCCCGCAGCCCCATCAGATGAGCTCAAGCAGCCCTTCATCAACACTAACAATCACGCTACAATATTCATTTCAAACAGTGACGTAGCAATCCAGGAATTGCTGATGGAGGGGCAGAAGTTGGATGTTTCCACCATTCATCCAGTCATATTAGGGATTTATTTGACGTCTCTGCTCACTAACTCACTCGCTAACAAGCTTTCACACATTCTCAACCATGGCAGGTTTTATAACAGTTGACTCAGGTGGGCTGGAGGCAATTCTAGTCTAATGGGCTCGCCGTAGCTGGTAATTGATTGGATATTGGTTGACTGGACGTGCAGCAAAGGGCTGAACCCAGGCCACTGCGGTTAGGACGCAGCCATATTACATATCTATATTACTCCAGTAACTACAGAAGTAATCCTGGGGTACAAACAGCCCAGGTTGGGCATCACTGCTATAAAGTAGGTGGCATGATGATATTGTTTTACTCATGACTTTCTATGACTAGGTGACATTTCTGTCAGCCTTGCTGTGTGTTCAGTAAGCAGGTTATACATTTTTTTAATACTTCAGCTGCTGGAAAAACATTTTATAAACAGGTGCTATTTTTGTCACTGGAAAGCGTTCAATAAATTGACTGAAAACATGCTTTCAGACTGCTGTTGCTGTTTTAGCAGATCTAGCTGGTGGTTTCCTGCACAGCGGCTCATCACTGTGGGCGTTCATAAAGCACTGTATATGTACATTAGACCTGACTCACCGACCTCAATTTCCTTTTAATAACTGAAAACAGAAACTGAATTCATGCTATTTTTAGCCTGGAGTGATGAGTTCGATATTGAAACTATGACATGCTGTTTGTGAATGGACTTGAAGAAGTCAGCACTATCTTGTTGCAGTAATTAAATATTTCTCATGACAAGTCGTTCTTTCTGACACAAAGCGAACAAACATTTTTATAGATGTTTCCCTTCAACCGTCTCACTGTGTAAACTGCTGTAACAGCAAAAAACACCTGGAAAATAGCAGGATGGAAATAACACTCTCTGAATATACTCTGACACCTGTGCGTTAAATTTAAATTCCCCAAAAAGATTTTAAAAAAATATTGGGGAAGATTCGGGTACTCAAATATCACTTTAGATTTCAGTGGGCGTTTGTTTAAAATCAGTAGACATACTTTCAAAACCCACATTTGACCTTCTTGGTATTTGTCAGAAATATATGAATTTCTACAGAACCAACCCTGTCTCGTTAAGTTTTACACTAAAAAAATCCCCAGGAACTGAAAATCAACCACAGTGTTGTGCTGGTTTCACTGAACAGACTCCTTTTACAGTAGATTCTGACAGGGGGCAGCACTGAGCACTGACTACAGATTACAGAACATAAATGAAATATGAAAACACGAAACCAAAGAGCAGATTTGATCGTTTATGTATCTTTCTCACTGTGACCACATCCAAGTATTCTGCCCAAACATCTCTTCCCACTTAACCAGACAGAGTGGTTACTGATGAACACAGCGTATTATCACCTGACTCTGCCGTTTCCCTCAACTCTACAGAGATTTTCAGCCTCTTTCATTGGTTTGGGTTTGCTCTCAGTGGAAGGAGGAGGCACACCCACCCTTTCTTAAATTAACTACTTAATAATACTGCAAAATGCTCCAGCACAAATATTTTAATTTCCAAGTACTTTGTGACAGATAAATAAATGAGCCACTGGTTCGATTTGCGTCCAATAACTGTGAGTCTTTTATCCGTTTTGGATGCCAGAACGCTCCTGAATAGACGTGCATCAAAATACAAGCAGTGGCTGGCTTGGCTGGGTTTTCATAAATGACAGCTCACTTGACCACAGTTATTAGTGGCACGAGGCAACGCAAGAGCCACTTGCCTCTATAGCTCAAAGAGTTAGCTCTGTTAGCACTGTTAGCTCTGTTAGCGCCGTTAGCTCTATTAGCGCTGTTAGCTGTTAACTCCGTTAGTGTTAGCTCCGTTAGTGTTAGGTCCGTTAGCATTAGCTCCGTTAGCTCTGTTAGCGCCGTTAGCGTTAGTGCCATTAGCTCTGTTAGTAAAAGGAAACTTTGGATGATAATAGAGATGGTTCATTTCCATTAAATTCATTCATGTTTATTGATTCAGTTAATAAGACCAGCAGCCCCCTCGTGCCACTGTCAAAATTTCGGCAGCGCCGGAATTGTCTAGTTCTTCCTACGCTGATTTCATGCTTGCAAATAATGTTATTTGAAGCATTGTGTCTTCAAGATTGACACTGTGTTAAGAAGACAGACTTCCTTATGAGAGCATTAAGCAGCTCAGGTGGCTGATATTTCTTTCTAATGCTCCTGTATAAGGTGGTAATATGTTAACGAAGTATTTCCAGTTTGTTTCACTGCTCCCAAGTGGTCCAAAAAAAAAAACAATCAATGCAGGTTTAACATCATGGGTCAGAAACATGATCCTGTTGCAGGAGACAAACACTGCAGCCTGCAGCTGTCTGACCTGAAAGAGCAGCAGACCGGATTGGCTCACTGACAACATTCAGCTGAGGACTCATTTCTCTCCCTGAATGGGGGAAGTAAATGGAGGAAGAGGAAAGGTCAGTGTTAAAGCCCCGCTATACATTTGTCAGCTGAGAGAATTGGGAATTTTTCTCTTCCGTTTGAATTGATGTCACGTTTGTTTTGATTACTAGTCATACGTTTGTCCAGAAAGTATCCACTGCAGGTGTCATCAGATTAGTGACTGAATGCAGAACTCAGAGAGGAGAACAAGCCTCCTTCTTCAGAAGACGTAAATTAGCCATTTTGTTCTCCTTTTCGGAGAAAGAAACTTCTGTCTGGTTTGATGTTTTTCTACAATAAGAAGTGCCCTTCTGTAACGACTCCCACATGTCTGTGGCTACTTGATGTCGGTCAGTAAGTCATATGAAGATCCACTGGATGTTTGTGAGTAGTCACATGATAACCTCATTAGCCTGTGGTTAACCAGGATCTCATGTCGACAACATTCTAATGTCATGCCTTAAAGCCTGTTTGAGGGGAAAATGTCGGAGTTTGACGGTTTTCCTCAGTGGGAAATGGGAAATTCAAGTCTGTTGGAATAACGGTGTGATAATTTCTTCCCGCTGCTACACGTGCTGCTGTAATGCCCAAATTTCCCCAGCTGGGGATAAATTAAGTTCTATCTTATCTTATAAAGGTTAGCTGGGACTGTCATTATAAATAAAGAGAACAAAAGAAAGAAGAAACCTGATAACACAATGAGAAACCTTTGATTAGCTGGTGCAGAGGGTCTCACCTGTGTCTTGCCCTGCTGGCCGTAGACGATCTTGGTCGGGATGATCTTGGTGGCGGTGGACTGGGATCCAGAGCTCATGCCTTTGGGCTGGGTGACGATCATCTTGGTGATGGGTCTGGAGGCCGTGATGATTGCTGGTTTGGTCCCCTGAACAGCCTGCAGGCCCTTCTCACCCTGAGGTACACACAGAGTCTGTATGACCATCACAGTTCATATTAATTTTAAACTCTGTGTCATTGCAAGGCCACACTGAAAGCATAACAAAACAGAATGAACCCTCAGTCAGCCTATGTGACGTGTCTGCAGAGGTCTGTGCCAGAAAAGCATGCTGGGTTGCAAACTACGACCAGATGTAGTAGGACATCCTGGTGTTTTTGGCATTCTGCATTTGTTGAAATTGGAATATTCCAATTCCAACATCAATATTTGTTGGATTATTCTAAATCTTCTTCTGGCACATCATATAATGTGGTAGTAGAGGTACTGCAATGGAGCGTATGTCTCTCCAACAAAGGTATGATGCTGTACTAGGCTAAGCTAGCCCAGCTGCTGGCTGTAGCTTCAAATTCAACAGATATAAAATCACATAAATGGGTTGAAAACACACAAAATAAACCAATTTTCACAATAAACGTCTAATTTTTCCACAAACAATCACAACATGCAATTTATTTATGGCTATTTTCATCATTAATCTGCTGTTTATTTTATTGATTCATTGATTAATCATTTGGTCTGTAGTGTTCTCTGAGTCCATGGTGGTGTGGTCTTGTTTTGTCTGACCAACAGTCCAAAACCCATTCAGAGATGGAACAAGTGAATAATCAACGATTCTGCTTGAAAAATTCCTGAAATAGTTAATTGATTATCAAGAATGTTGCAAATTAATTTTCTCTCAAAACAATAACTGTCATATGTCAAAACCTTTGTCACTTTGTCGCAGACCAAAACCCTGGAGTCTAAAGTCGTGGCTGTCTTTGATTACTGATGATCAATGAATCATCTCGACCACAGTGCTTAAACATCAGAGTGCTGTTTGACTGACCCCGGCGTTTAAAAGCGTGGTGACCACATTCTTGCCAGGCAGTCCTTGGATGGTCGCTCCTTTTCCTGTGGTTTTCTGAACCACGATGACATTCGGCTTGGAAGTCATGGGGATGGTCGTGATCTTAGTCGTCGTGCCTGCAGCAGAGAGAAGACCTTAAAAAACTGCCCAGATGATGTAAAATAGCAGCAGTAATAGATGTAGTCTGGGCGAGTCAGCGACGCACCAGAGACGATGTTGCTGCTGATGATCTTCCCGCCCAGAGTGGCCAGAGACTTGGGCACCACTGTGATGATGCTGCCGCTGGTGGTCTTGACGTAGGTGGTCCCACCACTGGAGGCTGATATTCTGGCGCCGATGCTGGGGCTAACAGTGGGTCTCGTATAGGTGGCCTGGGTAGCTGCATACAAAAACAGATTATTATTATTATTATAAAATAAAAAGGCCTGGTACGCGAAGCTTGAGAGCTCACTGAAATGTTTCCTGTAGCATCAAAGATTGAATCAAGTATAAAAAGTTGGGATTGACATTTTTTTTTACTTTTTTTGTTTAACCATTCTCTGATTAGATTTCAATCATGAACAGTACGAAGAAAACAATTAAGAATTAAAGGATCACAATCACATTCAGTGATATGACATTTTAAGAAAAAACTTCCCTCATCAGGGAAATTAAGTTGTTTACAGACAGCAATAACAGTAAGAATAAAAAGGAGACGTAGAAAAAGAACAAATAGACAATAAAAAGAAATACAAAATAAAATAAACTATATACATTTATATCTGCATTGTGTGCAAAAAGAGTGTAGAAATAAAATTTCCATTTTATTTTTTTATCTACTGGATTCGATTAGATTTGGGTTTACAGGGTCTACGCTGCTAGGGGTTTTGGATCACTCACCTGTGGGCTGAGTGACCAGTTTGGTGGTCATGATGGCTCCGTTGCTACTGACGACCATGATGGGGGATGAGCTGCTGCTGGACAAAGCCACTGATGAAGGCTTGGGCAGGATTTTACTGGGCTGAACCTGCTGAGTGATGATCTTGACCCCTGTGGAAGAAAAAACACTCTTATATGATGCAACACAATTAAATAAGTGATAATAAGTTTTTCTTCTGCAAGAACATTCAGAAAAATAACGGGTCATATTGTTTGTGTCTTAAGGACTGCTGCATTAAGGGTCCCTCAAGAAAATGGTTTATATTTCATTATATTTCTGTATTTTTGTTTAAATAATACCAATAAACTTTTTCTAAAGAAAGAAAGATCATGTTAGGTCGGCTTACCGGACTCTTGTTTGATCTGGATGGTGGGCTTTGATCCGGGTGAGCTGCTGGTGGTCTGGGTCTGGCTGACGCTAGAAGCTCCTAAAGGTGAGCTCTGCTGCAGCTGTTTGGGTGACTGCTGTTTGGGGAACTGGGCCAGGATCTGAGCAGGTGACCCCACCAGGGTCTTCGGTGAGGGAAGTCTGGCTGAAGCCACCTTCACTCCGGCTGAAGCAGCACCTACAGTGAACATGGAGGGTGAGACTTCAAAATGTGACTGTAGGAGCAGCTGCTAACAGTCCAAACAGCTCTCTGTCTGCTGCCATGCTAACACAGCTAACTGCAACTGAAGGTCAGAGTTCAAAGTGAGACTTAACGTCTGTTTATAGTAATGGGCTGTAAAGTTATTCCAAACTGTATCATTAAGATTATTTTTACTTGTTGATAAGGTGACTAAAATGTCACAAAAAGAAAGAACTGTGATAGTTTCAGCCTCCCAAATGTGAATTTGCTGCCTTTCATTGCCTCTTCATTATTGTCAACAGGACATCTTTATCTTTGACATGTTGGTCAGACTAAAAAAAGCTATGAAATACAACACTTTTGGCTCTTTTTTTTACCTTTTCTAGACCAACTAGACTAGACCACGTGATTAATATCTTATTTTAAGAATGGAACAACTGACTGTGTGTAATGTGATGGTGGCTTGTTGTGATAAAGCCACATAAAATTACCACCTAGCAGCTAGCTCCCTTCAGCTCTATCAAGCTTTTTAGCCCCTTTCAGCTCAGCGTATTGTTTTGTTGTACAGTTCATAAACTCATCACCAGCAGCAGCCAGTACTTTTTCTGGGAAAAAAAAGCTCTGGTAAACTCACTGCACACTACCTGCCAAGCACCAAACAACTAAAAGACAAAGTTAGCAGTTTGTTAGTGGTTGTGGAGGAGCAGTTAGCAGCAACAGCTAAAGATGAGGATTGGTTGAGATCAAAAACAAAGCATAAAGAAGTCTGACTATTGCTGGATATATGAATTGGCTGTTTCTTAAAACATTAATCAAAACAGCCTTAATGTTGAGAAGCAGCAACATGCCGATGAGCATTTGAGGCTATTCCTGTAATCTACTCATTTGTTTAAAAGCTCAAGTACGATCTTCCCGGGAACCTGGTATTCAGTCGCTTGTGCTGGTGCAGAAGGAGGACCTACATGTTGCGACAGTTGACATGACCACTGAAGGAGTAGAAGAGACCACTGTGGTCACGGCGACGGTGTTGGCGTTGGAGGAGGGGCTGGAACTGGCCGGGAAGACCACCGTCTGTTTCTGGGTGGGCGTGGTCAGCATGGAGGTGGAGCCCAGCTTGGACATAGCGGCGTTGTTGTGAGACTTGGACAAGATGTTTGGTACAAAATTGGAGCTGGGAGAAGTTGTCACGATGATCACCTGAATGAAGACGAGACATTTAAAACTCGTGGTCACTGTGTAGAGAGACGTGTTAATGGCGCATGAGAGCAGGTGAGCGAGCACCACTCACCTTCTGTGTGGTGGTGTTGGTGGTCTGGATGGTGGGCTTGGTGAAGGTGATCTTGACAGGGGACAGGTGGGGCGGCAGCGAGTTGGCGATGCTCTGCATGATGTTGCTCATCTTGGGGCTGCCGCTCACTGGGACCGTGATGTTCTTGGACACCTGTGGGGACACCTTGGTGACCTCCTTCAGCATCACCGGAGACGAGCTGGACGAGTTGGTCCGCCTTCGCTTACGAGGCTTCTCGTCCTCATCCGAACAGCTCACACCTGCGAGGGAAACGAAGGACGGAAATTCAGGACATTGCAGGGACGACAGTAGTTCTGTCTTGGGCTGCAACTAACAGTTATTTTCATCATCGATCAATCAGCCAATAATTATCTGGATTATCAGAAAATAGTGAGAAATGTCATTAAATGTCTTGTTTTGATGCACTAAACTACAGATAGAGCAGCAACAGCTCTCATTTGAAAAGACAGAAGCATTAAATCTTTAAAAATTGGCTTAAATTATTAATCAATTACCAAAATAAGTATGCAATAGGCAATCAACTAATCAGTTAATTGTTGCAGCTCTAATTCTGTCAATTTGTTATTTATTCATCACCTACATGTGAAATTTCAACGAAGAAAAGAGTAAAATCAGTGGCATACACAGAATATTTTTTTAAATCTTGTGTGAGGTTTGCAAAAATTTGCAAGTTCTTTCTCAGCTCAATGAATTCTCATAAATGCTAAATATAAATAAATAAGACTGTTTTCCAACTATAGTCCTATAACTAATAATAGCTTCCACGTTTATAATGTGGAGACACATTCTATCTTTCTGTTTCTCATTCCCTGTCGGGATCTGCTCACAACAGCTATTTAATGTGCACACACACATTGGGACACGTCGGCAGCTGATGCTCGTGGAATTTTCAAATATAATCCAGGAGATTTTAAGAGATGCTGTGTTTGGGAAATTTAAATCCCGGCCAGTAGAAAGTTTGCATTGGGGGGAGAATTTCTGAATCATTCGTCCTGCGGAAAGCCTGAGCCATCATACACTGTAAAAAAGATGAGCTTCCATCAGGGCATTAGTTTTGCTGTTCGCTCCTGATTAAATCACTTTGTGATAAGTAAGCAAGCCTTGTAGTGCCCCCTAGAGGCTGATCAGCGCATTTCACACATGCTTGAGCCAAGCAATGACCTCTGAGCTTCACTTTACCTTAAGGCAAAAGCAATGCATCTCCAAACTTCTAAATAACCCTGATTTCAAAAATAAATGAAAGAGAACGCGATAATTCAAACTAGAAAATTCCCCCTGGGAAATTTTGAAAGGGACACGGGGTGCGTTCGAGCCGACAAAATTATCTACGTTTTAAAGTTTGAATGAAGTCTCTAGGAGAAACTATGGCGAAGCAGCGGACAATTGAAAAAGGCTGCAATTTGAGAAAACTGCAGATATCAGAGGCAGTCAGTCCCTGATTAATGAATTGCTCCCAGCTGTGTTTCTGTGGCTTTCTCCTTGTCTGTCTCTGTTGATCACCTCAGCTGTCTGTGTCTGCTTCTCTCCTCTGCTTCATGTCTCTGTTAACATGAATTAATGAACTGAATCAATAAACATGAATGGAGCTAATGCTAACAGAGCTAACACTAACTGAGCTAACAGCTAACGGTGCAAATATCGCTAACGGCGGTAGCGCTAACAGAGCTAACTGTGCTAGCAGAGCTAATAGAGCTAACAGCGTTAACAAGGGGGCGGGGGGATGGGGTTTTCATTATGCATTTGTCTGTGTGTGTGTGTTTATGTATCTGTCGTTGTGTGTGACTGCGTATGTGTGTGTCTTCGTCTGTTTCTGTGGCTTTCTACTTGTCTGTCTCTGTTGATCACCTCAGCTGTCTGTGTCTGCTTCTCTCCTCTGCTTCATGTCTCTGTTAACATGAATTAATGAACTGAATCAATAAACATGAATGGAGCTAATGCTGACGGAGCTAACAGAGCTAACACTAACGGAGCTAACAGCTAGCGGTGCGAATAGAGCTAACGGCGCTAACGCTAACAGAGCTAACTGTGCTAACAGAGCGAATAACGGCGTTAACAAGGGGGCGGGGGGATGGGGTTTTCATTATGCATTTGTCTGTGTGTGTGTGTTTATGTATCTGTCATTGTGTGTGACTGCGTATGTGTGTGTCTTCGTCTGTTTGTGTGTGTGTGTCTGCTTGAACTACACAAGCAGCCCAACCTGCTCCTACATGGAGATGTGTCTGGTATATGTGTGTCTGAATGTGTGTGTGTGTGTGTGTTTGTTTGTGTGCGTGTGTAACTTCTGCCCCACCTGCTGATAATTACCTCTCTACCTCTCCCACTTTTTACCTGTTCCTGTTCAGTTTTGACGTGCTTGTTTTTAATCACTTTTTAGCTGTTGGTTAGCCCTGCTTGTGTGTGTGTTTGTGTGACTACTTTCTCAACCTTTTTGGCAAAGCGCTTGGTGAAGCTGAGTTTAACTGTTTGTTGGATGGAGATTGTTTTCAAACAATGCCCTTGTTTTGACTGAGCTCGTTAAGATAATCATTCTCAGGCTTGTTGTCCTGCAGATGTGTGTGCGTGGGTTATTGACCGGTGTGTGTGTAAATGACAGTTGCACCTGTTAAACTCCTCCCTTGAAAAGCGGCTTTTTCGCTGTCGGTTTCTTCCGAACAACTTGCGATTGTGTCAAAACCGTAGCTGCTATCAAAAAACCGATTACACTGTGAGATGCGGACAAGTCTGGGCCAGATGTACGTGTGTTTTATGTCCAGATATTCTTTAGAAAAATGACAAAATGGTCGACTTAAAAAGACTCTGCGACTCAGAGAACAGGAGTTTGTATTGTATGCAGTGAGATTTGGGTTCGGCGAACCTCCTGAACTAAATCCTCTGGTGAGAGAACCGTACCTCGTATCAGAGTGTACTATAGATCATCGGACTCCCGAGAACTTCCTGAGTCCGGCCATCTCCTCGTTTTATTCCTGACACAACAACTTTTCGTTTTATGGCGATCTAAAGACAGGAGGCATTTCTGCTTTGCTCACAAAACAGCTCTGAATTTTAACATGGGACTTAATGGGAGAACAGGAGGGCGCTGGCTGCACAAAACGTCTCACTATTTAAATTCAGTAAGTCTCTCGGCTTTTTCGAGGACATCACACGAAAGAGGACAAGTTTGTCTACAAAATGAGCCCAAAATTATGCGTGTAGAGTGTAATTTGTGGCCGTAGCGACGAGAAAAGGAGAAGATTTTCAGATCGTTTTTAGACTCTGTGCCACTCTAGCACGCACTCTAGCACGAACATTCCGCGCAATACACACCCATTATAATCTCAAAATTTCCCGCCAAACGATCACTGTCATTGAACAGTGACTGATCAAAAACTATAGGACCAATCAAAATGTGGATGAACACACCAATAGACCAGACTTGGGTCTACATTTTAAAGTTGAAATGAAGTCTCTCGGTGAATGTATGCCTGAGCTACAGATGTTTGAAAAACTCCAATTTCAATCTTGTTTTTTTCGCCCGTCCCATTCATTTCTTATGGGAAATTTATCGCAGTTTTTCGCGTCTTACGACGCGAAAAACTGCGATAAATTTGAGAAAAGTAATAGCACACCGATCCCGAACAATACGCACGTTTTGATATATAATTTGCGAGGGTTTTCTCAAAGCTGCGGGGCGAGTTAAGGGACGAAAACTTGGAGGAAGATGAAAAATAATAATAATAAGAAGAAGAAGAAACGCGCGGGATAGTAATAAGTGACTCGGGGCTACGCCCCGAGTCACTGGCTCCTGCAGCTATTTCATAGCTGTAGGAGCCAGTGACTCGGGACGTTGCCCCGTGTCCCTAATAACTAGAAAATTCCCCCTGGGAAATTTTGAAAGGGACACGGGGTGCGTTGGAGCCGACAAAATTATCTACGTTTTAAAGTTTGAATGAAGTCTCTAGGACAAAGTATGGCCGAGCAGCGGACAATTGAAAAAGGCTGAAATTTGAGGAAATTTCCCCATTCATTTCTTATGGGAAATTTATCGCAGTTGTTTGCGTCTTACGTCGGCCTTCGATGGTCATAGCTCGAAAACCGTAAGAGATATCAAAATGTGCCGAGGGTCATTTTGAGCCGACAAAATTATCTACGTTTTAAAGTTTGAATGAAGTCTCTAGGAGAAACTATGGCGAAGCAGCGGACAATTGAAAAAGGCTGCAATGTGAGAAAACGGCAGATATCAGAGGTAGTCAGTCCCTGATTAATGAATTGCTCTCAGCTGTGTTTCTGTGGCTTTCTCCTTGTCTGTCTCTGTTGATCACCTCAGCTGTCTGTGTCTGCTTCTCTCCTCTGCTTCATGTCTCTGTTAACATGAATTAATGAACTGAATCAATAAACATGAATGGAGCTAATGCTAACGGAGCTAACAGAGCTAACACTAACGGAGCTAACAGCTAACGGTGCGAATAGAGCTAACGGCGCTAACGCTAACAGAGCTAACTGTGCTAACAGAGCTAATAGAGCTAACGGCGTTAACAAGGGGGCGGGGGGATGGGGTTTTCATTATTCATTATGTGTGTGTTTATTCATTATGTGTGTGTTTATGTATCTGTCATTGTGTGTGACTGCGTATGTGTGTGTCTTCGTCTGTTTGTGTGTGTGTGTCTGCTTGAACTACACAAGCAGCCCAATCTGCTCCTACATGGAGATGTGTATGGTATATGTGTGTCTGAATGTGTGTGTGTGTGTGTGTGTGTGCGTGCGTGTGTGCCTGTGTAACTTCTGCCCCACCTGCTGATAATTACCTCTGCACCTCTCCCACTGTTTACCTGTTCCTGTTCAGTTTTGACGTGCTGTTTTTAATCACTTTTTAGCTGTTGGTTAGCCCTTTTTGTGTGTGTGTTTGTGTGACTACTGTCTCAACCTTTTTGCGAAACTGCTTTCTGAAGCTGAGTTTAACTGTTTGTTGGACGGAGATTGTTTTCAAACAATGCCCTTGTTTTGACTGAGCTCGTTAAGATAATCACTCTCAGGCTGGTTGTCCTGCAGATGTGTGTGCGTGGGTTATTGACCGGTGTGTGTGTAAATGACAGTTGCACCTGTTAAACTCTTCCCTTGAAAAGCGGCTTTTTCGCTGTCGGTTTCTTCCGAACAACTTGCGATTGTGTCAAAACCGTAGCTGCTATCAAAAAACCGATTACACTGTGAGATGCGGACAAGTCTGGGCCAGATGTACGTGTGTTTTATGTCCAGATATTCTTTAGAAAAATGACAAAATGGTCGACTTAAAAAGACTCTGCCACTCAGAGAACAGGAGTTTGTATTGTATGCAGTGAGATTTGGGTTCGGCGAACCTCCTGAACTAAATCCTCTGATGAGAGAACCGTACCTCGTATCAGAGTGTACTATAGATCATCGGACTCCCGAGAACTTCCTGAGTCCGACCATCATCTCGTTTTATTCCTGACACAACAACTTTTCGTTTTATGGCGATCTAAAGACAGGAGGCATTTCTGCTTTGCTCACAAAACAGCTCTGAATTTTAACATGGGACTTAATGGGAGAACAGGAGGGCGCTGGCTGCACAAAACGTCTCACTATTTAAATTCAGTAAGTCTCTCGGCTTTTTCGAGGACATCACACGAAAGAGGACAAGTTTGTCTACAAACTGATCCCAAAATTATGCGTGTAGAGTGTAATTTGTGGCCGTAGCGACGAGAAAAAGAGAAGATTTTCAGATCGTTTTTAGACTCTGTGCCACTCTAGCACGCACTCTAGCACGAACATTCCGCGCAATACACACCCATTATAATCTCAAAATTTCCCGCCAAACGATCACTGTCATTGAACAGTGACTGATCAAAAACTATAGGACCAATCAAAATGTGGATGAACACACCAATAGACCAGACTTGGGTCTACATTTTAAAGTTGAAATGAAGTCTCTCGGTGAATGTATGCCTGAGCTACAGATGTTTGAAAAACTCCAATTTCAATCTTGTTTTTTTCGCCCGTCCCATTCATTTCTTATGGGAAATTTATCGCAGTTTTTCGCGTCTTACGACGCGGAAAAACTGCGATAAATTTGAGAAAAGTAATAGCACACCGATCCCGAACAATACGCACGTTTTGATATATAATTTGCGAGGGTTTTCTCAAAGCTGCGGGGCGAGTTTGAGGACGAAAACTTGGAGGAAGATGAAAAATAATAACTAGAAAATTCCCCCTGGGAAATTTTGAAAGGGACACGGGGTGTGTTTGAGCCGACAAAATTATCTACGTTTTAAAGTTTGAATGAAGTCTCTAGGACAAAGTATGGCCGAGCAGCGGACAATTGAAAAAGGCTGAAATTTGAGGAAATTTCCCCATTCATTTCTTATGGAAAATTTATCGCAGTTGTTTGCGTCTTACGTCGGCCTTCGATGGTCATAGCTCGAAAACCGTAAGAGATATCAAAATGTGCCGAGGGTCATTTTGAGCCGACAAAATTATCTACGTTTTAAAGTTTGAATGAAGTCTCTAGGAGAAACTATGGCGAAGCAGCGGACAATTGAAAAAGGCTGCAATTTGAGAAAACAGCAGATATCAGAGGTAGTCAGTCCCTGATTAATGAACTGGTCCCAGCTGTGTTTCTGTGGCTTTCTCCTTGTCTGTCTCTGTTGATCACCTCAGCTGTCTGTGTCTGCTTCTCTCCTCTGCTTCATGTCTCTGTTAACATGAATTAATGAACTGAATCAATAAACATGAATGGAGCTAATGCTAACGGAGCTAACAGAGCTAACACTAACGGAGCTAACAGCACGAATACAGCTAACAGCTCTAACGCTAACAGAGCTAACTGTGCTAACAGAGCTAATAGAGCTAACGGCGTTAACAAGGGGGCGGGGGGATGGGGTTTTCATTATGCATTTGTCTGTGTGTGTGTGTTTATGTATCTGTCATTGTGTGTGACTGCGTATGTGTGTGTCTTCGTCTGTTTGTGTGTGTGTGTCTGCTTGAACTACACAAGCAGCCCAACCAGCTCCTACATGGAGATGTGTCTGGTATATGTGTGTCTGAATGTGTGTGTGTGTGTGTGTTTGTTTGTGTGCGTGTGTAACTTCTGCCCCACCTGCTGATAATTACCTCTCTACCTCTCCCACTTTTTACCTGTTCCTGTTCAGTTTTGACGTGCTTGTTTTTAATCACTTTTTAGCTGTTGGTTAGCCCTGCTTGTGTGTGCGTTTGTGTGACTACTGTCTCAACCTTTTTGGCAAAGCGCTTGGTGAAGCTGAGTTTAACTGTTTGTTGGACGGAGATTGTTTTCAAACAATGCCCTTGTTTTGACTGAGCTCGTTAAGATAATCATTCTCAGGCTTGTTGTCCTGCAGATGTGTGTGCGTGGGTTATTGACCGGTGTGTGTGTAAATGACAGTTACACCTGTTAACTGAAAAGCGGCTTTTTCGCTGTCGGTTTCTTCCGAACAACTTGCGATTGTGTCAAAACCGTAGCTGCTATCAAAAAACCGATTACACTGTGAGATGCGGACAAGTCTGGGCCAGATGTACGTGTGTTTTATGTCCAGATATTCTTTAGAAAAATGACAAAATGGTCGACTTAAAAAGACTCTGCGACTCAGAGAACAGGAGTTTGTATTGTATGCAGTGAGATTTGGGTTCGGCGAACCTCCTGAACTAAATCCTCTGGTGAGAGAACCGTACCTCGTATCAGAGTGTACTATAGATCATCGGACTCCCGAGAACTTCCTGAGTCCGACCATCATCTCGTTTTATTCCTGACACAACAACTTTTCGTTTTATGGCGATCTAAAGACAGGAGGCATTTCTGCTTTGCTCACAAAACAGCTCTGAATTTTAACATGGGACTTAATGGGAGAACAGGAGGGCGCTGGCTGCACAAAACGTCTCACTATTTAAATTCAGTAAGTCTCTCGGCTTTTTCGAGGACATCACACGAAAGAGGACAAGTTTGTCTACAAAAGATCCCAAAATTATGTGTCTCCTATTCACCGTTTGGATTTTACGGCAATTTTAGAAACACATTTCAGGCGATTTCTCACCGGCTGTCTCACTCTAACTTTTGAATTTATCCACTCTAGGGGGAGAAATTCTGAGCATTTTTGTGAGAAACTTGATGGTCTTCAGATGGTCGTAGCTCGAAAACCGTAAGAGATATCAAAAAATGTGCCGGTATTAATTTTGAGCTGACAAATTTATCTACGTTTTAAACTTTGAATGAAGTCTCTAGGACAAAGTATGGCCGAGCTGCGGACAATTGAAAAAGGCTGAAATTTGAGGAAATTTCCCCATTCATTTCTTATGGGAAATTTATCGCAGTTGTTCGCGTCTTACGTCGGCCTTCGATGGTCATAGCTCGAAAACCGTAAGATTTATCAAAATGTGCCAAGGGTCATTTGGAGCCGACAAAATTATCTACGTTTTAAAGTTTGAATGACGTCTCTAGGAGAAAGTATGGCAGAGCAGCGGACAATTGAAAAAGGCTGAAATTTGAGGACGTCCCCATTCATTTCTTATGGGAAATTTATCGCAGTTTTTCGCGTCTTACGACGCGAAAAACTGCGATAAATTTGAGAAAAGTAATAGCACACCGATCCCGAACAAACCGCACGTTTTGATATATAATTTGCAAGGGTTTTCTCAAAGCTGCGGGGCGAGTTTAGGGACAAAAATTTGGAGGATGATGAAAAATAATAATAATAACTAGAAAATTCCCCCTGGGAAATTTTGAAAGGGACACGGGGTGCGTTCGAGCCGACAAAATTATCTACGTTTTAAAGTTTGAATGAAGTCTCTAGGAGAAACTATGGCGAAGCAGCGGACAATTGAAAAAGGCTGCAATGTGAGAAAACTGCAGATATCAGAGGTAGTCAGTCCCTGATTAATGAATTGCTCTCAGCTGTGTTTCTGTGGCTTTCTCCTTGTCTGTCTCTGTTGATCACCTCAGCTGTCTGTGTCTGCTTCTCTCCTCTGCTTCATGTCTCTGTTAACATGAATTAATGAACTGAATCAATAAACATGAATGGAGCTAATGCTAACGGAGCTAACAGAGCTAACACTAACGGAGCTAACAGCTAGCTGCGCTAATAGAGCTAACAGCGCTAACGCTAACAGAGCTAACTGTGCTAACAGAGCTAGCGGTGCTAACAGAGCTAACAGAGCTAACGGCGTTAACAAGGGGGCGGGGGGATGGGGTTTTCATTATGCATTTGTCTGTGTGTGTGTGTTTATGTATCTGTCATTGTGTGTGACTGCGTATGTGTGTGTCTTCGTCTGGTTGTGTGTGTGTGTCTGCTTGAACTACACAAGCAGCCCAACCAGCTCCTACATGGAGATGTGTCTGGTATATGTGTGTCTGAATGTGTGTGTGTGTGTGTGT
This sequence comes from Chelmon rostratus, assembly GCF_017976325.1. Taxonomy (NCBI): domain Eukaryota; kingdom Metazoa; phylum Chordata; class Actinopteri; order Chaetodontiformes; family Chaetodontidae; genus Chelmon; species Chelmon rostratus. Next base: position 23,738,525 of record NC_055671.1, on the reverse strand, counting down.
GTGTGTGTGTGTGCGTGTGTAGCTTCTGCCCCACCTGCTGATAATTACCTCTGCACCTCTCCCACTGTTTACCTGTTCCTGTTCAGTTTTGACGTGCTGTTTTTAATCACTTTTTAGCTGTTGGTTAGCCCTTTTTGTGTGTGCATTTGTGTGACTACTGTCTGAACCTCTTTGGCAAAGTGCTTTCTGAAGCTGAGTTTAACTGCTTGTTGGACAGAGATTGTTTTCAAACAATGCCCTTGTTTTGACTGAGCTCGTTAAGATAATCATTCTCAGGCTGGTTGTCCTGCAGATGTGTGTGCGTGGGTTATTGACCGGTGTGTGTGTAAATGACAGTTGCACCTGTTAAACTCTTCCCTTGAAAAGCGGCTTTTTCGCTGTCGGTTTCTTCCGAACAACTTGCGATTGTGTCAAAACCGTAGCTGCTATCAAAAAAACGATTACACTGTGAGATGCGGACAAGTCTGGGCCAGATGTACGTGTGTTTTGTGTCCAGATATTCATTAGAAAAATGACAAAATGGTCGACTTAAAAAGACTCTGCGACTCAGAGAACAGGAGTTTGTATTGTATGCAGTGAGATTTGGGTTCGGCGAACCTCCTAAACAACCCCCCCTCGGGAGAGAACCGTACCTCCTATCAGAGTGTTCTATAGATCACCGGACTCCCGAGACCTTCCTGAGTCCGAAAATCATCTCGTTTTATTCCTGAGACAACAACTTTTCGTTTTATGGCGATGTAAAGACAGGAGGCATTTCTGCTTTTCTCACAAAACAGCTCTGAATTTTTACATTGGAGTCAATGGGAGAGCTGGAGGGAGGTGGCTGCACAAAAAGCCTCACTATTTAAATTCAGTAAGTCTCTCGGCTTTTTCGAGGGAATCACATGAAAGAGGACAGGTTTGTCTACAAAAGATCCCAAAATTATGTGTCTCCTATTCACCGTTTGTATTTTACGGCAATTTTAGAAACACATTTCAGGCGATGTTTCACCGGCTGTCTCACTCTAACTTATGACATCACCCACTGTAGAGGGAGAGATTCTGAGCATTTTTGTGAGAAACTTGATGGTCTTCAGATGGTCATAGCTCGAAAACCGTAAGAGATATCAAAAAATGTGCCGGTATTAATTTTGAGCTGACAAATTTATCTACGTTTTAAACTTTGAATGAAGTCTCTAGGACAAAGTATGGCCGAGCTGCGGACAATTGAAAAAGGCTGAAATTTGAGGAAATTTCCCCATTCATTTCTTATGGGAAAGTCTTCGCAGTTGTTCGCGTCTTACGTCGGCCTTCGATGGTCATAGTTCGAAAACCGTAAGAGATATCAAAATGTGCCGAGGGTCATTTGGAGCCGACAAAATTATCTACGTTTTAAAGTTCAAATGAAGTCTCTCAGTGAATGTATGCCTGAGCTACAGACGTTTGAAAAACTCCAATTTCCATCTTTTTTTTTTCGCCCGTCCCATTCATTCTTATGGGAAATTTATCGCAGTTTTTCGCGTCTTACGACGCGAAAAACTGCGATAAATTTGAGAAAAGTAATAGCACACCGATCCTGATCAAACCGCACGTTTTGATATATAATTTGCAAGGGTTTTCTCAAAGCTGCGGGGCGAGTTCAGGGACAAAAATTTGGAGGATGATGAAAAATAATAACTAGAAAATTCCCTCTGGGAAATTTTGAAAGGGACACGGGGTGTGTTGGAGCCGACAAAATTATCTACGTTTTAAAGTTTGAATGAAGTCTCTAGGACAAAGTATGGCCGAGCAGCGGACAATTGAAAAAGGCTGAAATTTGAGGAAATTTCCCCATTCATTTCTTATGGGAAATTTATCGCAGTTGTTTGCGTCTTACGTCGGCCTTCGATGGTCATAGCTCGAAAACCGTAAGAGATATCAAAATGTGCCGAGGGTCATTTTGAGCCGACAAAATTATCTACGTTTTAAAGTTTGAATGAAGTCTCTAGGAGAAACTATGGCGAAGCAGCGGACAATTGAAAAAGGCTGCAAATTGAGAAAACGGCAGATATCAGAGGTAGTCAGTCCCTGATTAATGAATTGCTCTCAGCTGTGTTTCTGTGGCTTTCTCCTTGTCTGTCTCTGTTGATCACCTCAGCTGTCTGTGTCTGCTTCTCTCCTCTGCTTCATGTCTCTGTTAACATGAATTAATGAACTGAATCAATAAACATGAATGGAGCTAATGCTAACGGAGCTAACAGAGCTAACACTAACGGAGCTAACAGCGCGAATACAGCTAACAGCTCTAACGCTAACAGAGCTAACTGTGCTAACAGAGCTAATAGAGCTAACGGCGTTAACAAGGGGGCGGGGGGATGGGGTTTTCATTATGCATTTGTCTGTGTGTGTGTGTTTATGTATCTGTCATTGTGTGTGACTGCGTATGTGTGTGTCTTCGTCTGTTTGTGTGTGTGTGTCTGCTTGAACTACACAAGCAGCCCAACCAGCTCCTACATGGAGATGTGTCTGGTATATGTGTGTCTGAATGTGTGTGTGTGTGTGTGTGTTTGTTTGTGTGCGTGTGTAACTTCTGCCCCACCTGCTGATAATTACCTCTCTACCTCTCCCACTTTTTACCTGTTCCTGTTCAGTTTTGACGTGCTTGTTTTTAATCACTTTTTAGCTGTTGGTTAGCCCTGCTTGTGTGTGTGTTTGTGTGACTACTGTCTCAACCTTTTTGGCAAAGCGCTTGGTGAAGCTGAGTTTAACTGTTTGTTGGATGGAGATTGTTTTCAAACAATGCCCTTGTTTTGACTGAGCTCGTTAAGATAATCATTCTCAGGCTTGTTGTCCTGCAGATGTGTGTGCGTGGGTTATTGACCGGTGTGTGTGTAAATGACAGTTGCACCTGTTAAACTCCTCCCTTGAAAAGCGGCTTTTTCGCTGTCGGTTTCTTCCGAACAACTTGCGATTGTGTCAAAACCGTAGCTGCTATCAAAAAAACGATTACACTGTGAGATGCGGACAAGTCTGGGCCAGATGTACGTGTGTTTTATGTCCAGATATTCTTTAGAAAAATGACAAAATGGTCGACTTAAAAAGACTCTGCGACTCAGAGAACAGGAGTTTGTATTGTATGCAGTGAGATTTGGGTTCGGCGAACCTCCTGAACTAAATCCTCTGGTGAGAGAACCGTACCTCGTATCAGAGTGTACTATAGATCATCGGACTCCCGAGAACTTCCTGAGTCCGGCCATCTCCTCGTTTTATTCCTGACACAACAACTTTTCGTTTTATGGCGATCTAAAGACAGGAGGCATTTCTGCTTTGCTCACAAAACAGCTCTGAATTTTAACATGGGACTTAATGGGAGAACAGGAGGGCGCTGGCTGCACAAAACGTCTCACTATTTAAATTCAGTAAGTCTCTCGGCTTTTTCGAGGACATCACACGAAAGAGGACAAGTTTGTCTACAAAATGAGCCCAAAATTATGCGTGTAGAGTGTAATTTGTGGCCGTAGCGACGAGAAAAAGAGAAGATTTTCAGATCGTTTTTAGACTCTGTGCCACTCTAGCACGCACTCTAGCACGAACATTCCGCGCAATACACACCCATTATAATCTCAAAATTTCCCGCCAAACGATCACTGTCATTGAACAGTGACTGATCAAAAACTATAGGACCAATCAAAATGTGGATGAACACACCAATAGACCAGACTTGGGTCTACATTTTAAAGTTGAAATGAAGTCTCTCGGTGAATGTATGCCTGAGCTACAGATGTTTGAAAAACTCCAATTTCAATCTTGTTTTTTTCACCGGTCCCATTCATTTCTTATGGGAAATTTATCGCAGTTTTTCGCGTCTTACGACGCGAAAAACTGCGATAAATTTGAGAAAAGTAATAGCACACCGATCCCGAACAATACGCACGTTTTGATATATAATTTGCGAGGGTTTTCTCAAAGCTGCGGGGCGAGTTTGAGGACGAAAACTTGGAGGAAGATGAAAAATAACTAGAAAATTCCCCCTGGGAAATTTTGAAAGGGACACGGGGTGCGTTCGAGCCGACAAAATTATCTACGTTTTAAAGTTTGAATGAAGTCTCTAGGAGAAACTATGGCGAAGCAGCGGACAATTGAAAAAGGCTGCAATGTGAGAAAACGGCAGATATCAGAGGTAGTCAGTCCCTGATTAATGAATTGCTCTCAGCTGTGTTTCTGTGGCTTTCTCCTTGTCTGTCTCTGTTGATCACCTCAGCTGTCTGTGTCTGCTTCTCTCCTCTGCTTCATGTCTCTGTTAACATGAATTAATGAACTGAATCAATAAACATGAATGGAGCTAATGCTAACGGAGCTAACAGAGCTAACACTAATGGAGCGAACAGCTAACAGTGCGAATAGAGCTATCGGCGCTAACGCAACCAGAGCTAACTGTGCTAACAGAGCTAATAGAGCTAGCGGCGTTAACAAGGGGGCGGGGGGATGGGGTTTTCATTATGCATTTGTCTGTGTGTGTGTGTTTATGTATCTGTCGTTGTGTGTGACTGCGTATGTGTGTGTCTTCGTCTGTTTCTGTGGCTTTCTCCTTGTCTGTCTCTGTTGATCACCTCAGCTGTCTGTGTCTGCTTCTGTCCTCTGCTTCATGTCTCTGTTAACATGAATTAATGAACTGAATCAATAAGCATGAATGGAGTTAATGCTAACAGAGCTAACAGAGCTAACACTAACGGAGCTAACACTAACGGAGCTAACACTAACGGAGCTAACAGCTAACGGCGCGAATAGAGCTAACGGCGCTAACGCTAACAGAGCTAACTGTGCTAACAGTGCTAACAGAGCTAACGGCGTTAACAAGGGGCGGGGGGATGGGGTTTTCATTATGCATTTGTCTGTGTGTGTGTGTTTATGTATCTGTCGTTGTGTGTGACTGCGTATGTGTGTGTCTTCGTCTGTTTGTGTGTGTGTGTCTGCTTGAACTACACAAGCAGCCAAACCAGCTCCAACATGGAGATGTGTATAGTATATATGTGTCTGAATGTGTGTGTGTGTGTGTGTGTGTGTGTGTGTGTGTGCCTGTGTAACTTCTGCATTTGTGTGACTACTGTCTCAACCTCTTTGGCAAAGAGCTTTGTGAAGCTGAGTTTAACTGCTTGTTGGACAGAGATTATTTTCAAACAATGCCCTTGTTTTGACTGAGCTCGTTAAGATAATCACTCTCAGGCTTGTTGTCCTGCAGATGTGTGTGCGTGGGTTCTTGACCGGTGTGTGTGTAAATGACAGTTGCAACTGTTAAACTCTTCCCTTGAAAAGCGTCTTTTTCGCTGTCGGTTTCTTCCGAACAACTTGCGATTGTGTCAAAACCGTAGCTGCTATCAAAAAACCGATTACATTGTGAGATGCGGACAAGTCTGGGCCAGATGTACGTGTGTTTTATGTCCAGATATTCTTTAGAAAAATGACAAAATGGTCGACTTAAAAAGACTCTGCGACTCAGAGAACAGGAGTTTGTATTGTATGCAGTGAGATTTGGGTTCGGCGAACCTCCTGAACTAAATCCTCTGGTGAGAGAACCGTACCTCGTATCAGAGTGTACTATAGATCATCGGACTCCCGAGAACTTCCTGAGTCCGAATATCATCTCGTTTTATTCCTGAGACAACAACTTTTCGTTTTATGGCGATGTAAAGACAGGAGGCATTTATGCTTTTCTCACAAAACAGCTCTGAATTTTTACATTGGAGTCAATGGGAGAGCTAGAGGGAGGTGGCTACACAAAAAGCCTCACTATTTAAATTCAGTAAGTCTCTCGGCTTTTTCGAGGACATCACATGAAAGAGGACAAGTTTGTCTACAAAAGATCCCAAAATTATGTGTCTCCTATTCACCGTTTGTATTTTACGGCAATTTTAGAAACACATTTCAGGCGATTTTTCACCGGCTGTCTCACTCTAACTTATGACATCACCCACTGTAGAGGGAGAGATTCTGAGCATTTTTGTGAGAAACTTGATGGTCTTCAGATGGTCATAGCTCGAAAACCGTAAGAGATATCAAAAAATGTGCCGGTATTAATTTTGAGCTGACAAATTTATCTACGTTTTAAACTTTGAATGAAGTCTCTAGGACAAAGTATGGCCGAGCTGCGGACAATTGAAAAAGGCTGAAATTTGAGGAAATTTCCCCATTCATTTCTTATGGGAAAGTCTTCGCAGTTGTTCGCGTCTTACGTCGGCCTTCGATGGTCATAGTTCGAAAACCGTAAGAGATATCAAAATGTGCCGAGGGTCATTTGGAGCCGACAAAATTATCTACGTTTTAAAGTTGAAATGAAGTCTCTCGGTGAATGTATGCCTGAGCTACAGACGTTTGAAAAACTCCAATTTCCATCTTTTTTTTTTCGCCCGTCCCATTCATTCTTATGGGAAATTTATCGCAGTTTTTCGCGTCTTACGACGCGAAAAACTGCGATAAATTTGAGAAAAGTAATAGCACACCGATCCTGATCAAACCGCACGTTTTGATATATAATTTGCAAGGGTTTTCTCAAAGCTGCGGGGCGAGTTCAGGGACAAAAATTTGGAGGATGATGAAAAATAATAATAATAAGAAGAAACGCGCGGGATAGTAATAAGTGACTCGGGGCTACGCCCCGAGTCACTGGCTCCTGCAGCTATTTCATAGCTGTAGGAGCCAGTGACTCGGGACGTTGCCCCGTGTCCCTAATAAGAAGAAACGCGCGGGATAGTAATAAGTGACTCGGGGCTACGCCCCGAGTCACTGGCTCCTGCAGCAGAGCTGCAGGAGCCAGTGCCTCGGAGCGTGCCCCGTGTCCCTAATAATAATAAGAAGAAGAAGAAGAAGAAACGCGCGGGATAGTAATAAGTGACTCGGGGCTACGCCCCGAGTCACTGGCTCCTGCAGCTATGAAATAGCTGTAGGAGCCAGTGACTCGGGACGTTGCCCCGTGTCCCTAATAAGAAGAAGAAGAAACGCGCGGGATAGTAATAAGTGACTCGGGGCTACGCCCCGAGTCACTGGCTCCTGCAGCTATTTCATAGCTGTAGGAGCCAGTGACTCGGGACGTTGCCCCGTGTCCCTAATGATTTGATTCTGTTTTTATTTATGTTTTAGAAACTGTCTTAAACCACAACCTGCAGCTTTAATATACTTTATATCTTGATTAATTAATTACATTTCTCTACAGTGTGTAACTCTTTCAGCTCTTTCAAAGGGATAAATGATGAAGGGATAGATTGATTTGATGACTTTGACACTCACTTTTTACATAGACAGTGCTCCCACTGGGCAGCACCACCACATTGGATGAAGGACTCGGTGGTCGTGGTGATTTCACAGTTGCTCCTATGGTGCCGCTGGTCGCCGTAGCGCTGGTGGATGTGCAGGTGGTGCTTGTGTAGGAGTAACATACAACCACTGCAGAGAGGAAATTAAACACGTCATTCAATGCCGTATCTGTTTCAAAACACAGTTGAATGCAAAGTGATGCTGGCCCACCTTCTTTGTTTCCAGTTTCAGCTGGCAACAGAAGGGAGGCGTTCTGATTGGCTGTGGCACTGGCCACAGCATTAGCAGTCACAGTAAAGGCCGTCTGAGGGACCAGCCTTGGCATCAAGGGAACAAGCCGCCGCCCTTCAATGGACCACTCGGACGAGCTGTTAGGCCCTGACATGCTGAAATAGAAGTTCCCAGTCCAGTGGTGAGCATATGAGACACAACCTTACATTAACGGCAGCCTGACAGTGTAAGCTGCTGCACATGACGAATGACACTGCTACATGTTCGGGACAGTTATGCACTTACTGATACGCGATGGTGGTGAGGCGTTCATCGTTGACAGCCCTGCGGACTTCTGCACGATGGCGCTCTGTTGAGATGCTGGGAGGATGGGGGGTGGGCAAAAAGGGTAAAGCATATTTTAAATTGAGGTATGTTTGTGTGCAAAAAGTGCACACAAACATGCAAAACACACGTTTTTCTTCAAGTTTCAGAATATGTTGGAATTAATTACCCAAGGATTTTAGTGAGTTCTCCCAGCAGATCCTTTTTGTCCTTTGTCAGGTCTCCTTGTGCTCGCAGGGCACTAATTACCCCGGCATAAGCCTCCAGCTCTGGGAACCAGAAACACACATCAAACACCAGGCAGCACTGCAGCATCTTGTTCATCCAGTGAGGCAAAACCTTCACTGATCCTTTCCTAATGATGGCTTTTTCTTTTACACAGCTGATACACATGAAGAGCGCTGCATCCAGTGCGTCTATATCCAACCATTCATGTCCAAGCCAACGTTTTATGATCAATGTGACGAGTGAAAGATGGGAGTTCAATCAGATAAACTCAAATATGAATATCTTGGGCTGATTAAGATTTTTTGTCCCAACTTAGTTGTATAAAAGTGTGTAAAAATACTGTTTAGAGTGATGGTCAACAGATATTTATTGTGTATTGCATGACCTTACCCAGTTTCCGGAGAATTCTTTTGCACTCATCCCTGCCCAGGTCGAGGATGGTGGGCCATACCACAGGCATGGCACCAGTTAGCACTGGTTTCTCCAGCTGAATCATGGGCTAAGTGGAGAGCAAACAATAGTGGGAGTTAAGGCGAAGTTTTTGCATAAACCACACTGCTGATGCCTGTACCAGGTGCTGCGCTATGTGTTTACTTTAAAACGCTTCAACCAGAATGAGAAACAGCAGAAAGTCACTCATTCTGATCATGTGAAGCAACATAAGATCCGAAGAATGATGTTAGAAAAGTGGACGTTTACTTATTGAGAAGAAAAATCTGCTTCTCGTTTGTGCAAAATGTTAACTGTGTGCTAAAAACAGGGGTAATGATATACTAAAATTATATCAATATAGTAAACAAATGCTCAATTAAATTTCAATTCTGAGCTATTGACTTTGCCACAACTGAAAGATCATTACTTTCATACAAATACTGCATGAAGACAGCAATAAACCCAGTGTGAGCTCATTCTGTTTTCTAAAGTGGGTTTGGCGACGTATTTTGATGAAGTGTACTCACGGTTAATTGAATGAAATATTCCTTCTAAATGAGCTTTTCTCTCAGAAGAACTGCTGTGAGTATTAACTCTGCTAATGACTCATTCATGCAGTCATTATGCAGCTTTTATGCAAAACGCTGATAAAGGACAAAAGGTGCCTTATTGAGACGCTACGTGTGTGAAGTGAAAAGTTAATTAATGTTTCCGCAGCACGAAGGTTATATTCTTTTTATTATGGCACAATATTTCAGGATTATATTACTGTTTATCTTTGAACTGTCAAATAGAGTTGAGGTGACTTTGGTAAACTGTTACTGAGGAACAAATCAGCTAAATAATTGAACTACAACATGTGCGTTTATGCTCTACACTGCCTTTAAATTAAATGACAGTCATCAAATTATAATTCTCTCTTTGCCCTTTTGTTTCCATATTCAAAGGATATGGCTAGATATCAGGATGTAGACTTTAGACCAAAAGTCCTACTTATTTCTTGAAACACTGGAAATCATGGATATTGAGTGTATATTCATATTCGTCTACATTATAAAGGTTTATTTCAGATTATGTTTTGGTTCAGAAATAAATAAGTTTAAAAGAATGACAGAAATTGGAAATAGCTCATAAAGATACCATCAAGAATCAATAGTCACTTCCTGGGAAAGTAAACAAATCAATGACTGGCCACAACACCTGGGACATAGTTAAAGCATTAGACTGGTGTTATTCTAGATTTCATTAACTATCAACTAATCCCATAATATGAGTAAAACCAACAATATTTTAGTCCATCTATCAATACTTCTCATGTCTGCAGGACTCAGGTCCAAACCAGTTCATTCCTGTTTCAGACCTAAGTCTTTAAAAAGAAACCACTCACAAATATGTTATGTTATATTACATTAGTCAATCTATTACATTACTCTATCAGGAGTAACAGGAATGAATACTGCATTTAATGGCGACTATTTTCAACGGCAGATGACGACATAAAGTGAGTATTTCTGGAAGCACGATGGTGGGTGTAGAATTAACTCAAAATAAAACACTGGCCAAATTCAAGGTAATGAAGGAAGGTGCTGCCTAGTGCAACCGTGTGGCTGATTTTTTGGACAACAAGGGAGCACTAAGGCTCAGAGGAAGAAGCTACGTCAGGCTTAGCTACACAGACAATAGCTGTTAGTAGGATTCTGTGTTGGTTTTGGATGGTAACATAAATACAGCATGTCTCCTTGACTTATACTTTAAAGGGATGATGTCTACCTCTTTTCAGAAAAGCAGCAGTTTAATTTTAGCTTGTTTAATGGCACACGTGAAGCAGCCAAAACGTCTGCTCCGCATATACAGAACAGAATTCCCCAGGGGGGTACAAAGCAAAGCAGGTTTGATATAGCCAGGCTTTGTTTGCGTGAGCTGGCTAAAACCTAAAACCCCAGTCAGAGATAATGGTGGTGGTTATCAACTTTCTTCTCTTCATTAGGCTCTTTATGTGTTCCACAGGTTATTCTAATGGAGAGCTTTAAAGAATATAAAAAATCTTTACAGCAAAAAATGACACTGTTGCTGCAAATAAGGCAAGAGAGGAATGCCGGCAGCAAACTGCTAATGGTGTAATAAAACATAAGCTAATAAGTTTATTTTACCAGTCAGTGCACTCTCAATGTCTCCTGTTTATTTCTAACGTGACAAATGCACACTGGATGGAGCTCTTAATTAAACTTAATACAGCATATCTAAACTTACTCACAGGTCGCCTGATGAAGGATCACTTCTTTTTGGCCAAATCAAACCGAAATTAATTTTACTGATTGAATATCAATTGTGATAAACACCATAACTCATCAACTTTCTAATCACTGTTCTATTGGCTGCAGTGGTCTGTTGTTTCTGGACCTTTCATCATTCTTTTAGTGTATGGTGATATGCAGGTTTACACATATAACGTATTCCCTCATAGCGGATTTAACTCCGACACTGACAGAACCTCCTCCGGATCAGGTCAGCATTAGTTACCATGGAGATGTAGTTAGCCAGGATAAAAAAGAGCCACTGTCGTGACATTCCTCTTTGGACTCAACTGACGTCACTAACCCGTTTCTCTATGTTGCCACATATCTTCATAAAGTATTTCGGGCTGTTTACACTGACCAGTACCGCCCACCACCGGGCATCTCCGTAACTACAAACACTGTGGGCGTACCAGGCCAACCTCACACAAAAGTGGAGTTTTTGCTGAAAGCCAATGCTGCTTCAAGAACGATTTATATGCCGAAAATAACCGAAGGCCCTAAAAATCACAGTCCCGTGTGTTTTTTCTACCAGATTCCGACATTTGAGAACAAGAAAAGAAACATTTTGCTAATGTTTTCTGGGTCAAATTCTGTCAACGGGAAACGGCACATACCATGCATTCATCAAACTGAGCACTGAAATACGCAATAATGCTAAAATAAACTGGTAAAGTGTTCAGAGCAAGGCGTAACACCGTAGCAGGGTGACCCTCCAACAAACATTACATTTCGGTTTAGCGACGAGTAAAAACCTTCGCAGTGGAAGACATTAGCTTAGCTAGTTAGCTAACTAGTCCTATGAGCCAAATCAATGTCTTACCATTCGTTAGCAGTGCAACTTCAAGGCCTTGGAAATTCTGAGATCCAAACAAACATGGTTGACCGTAAGATTTTTAGCTTATCTACCGCATTATGTGGTTCTCCCGAATAAACTGCGCCGAAGAAAACAAAACCTAAATAGCTAAAATAGCCCAAAGATGGACTGGTGTTTATGTTTTCTGCTAACTAGCTGCGGCCGGCCTGGACAGTATAGGGTTTCTTCTTCGTGTGATATACGTGGACACGAGATGCATCTTATTCTCGGTATTTGCAGTGCTGCCACCTACAGGTAGAAGGCTTATGTGGCCAAATCACACACAAAAATGACAAAACAAATAAGATGAGTAATCCAAACATAAATAACTCACATCTTGATTGGAAACTAAACTAATGCCAAAACTGGGACTATACCTACATCAAGCGCATAGGAACAACAACAGCCTTGATATGCTTGTTAGTAGCAGAACACTCTTTGTTTCTTTATTGTTCCTAAATAGATCAGATTCATAGACCTTTTCCAAGGCAAACATTTTCATTTGTTTTTGGGAACCTTTGGTCTATACTATATCTGCTGGATATGTCTGCTGATTCCATCTATTCATGAACTGCTCCTATGTATATTTTTACACTGAAACAATAACGAACACATCTTACGAGATTGTGTGTGCTTTATTCTGTCCTTTTCCTTTTAGTTGACAAAACAGCCAGCAACCTATTTTACCATTTCATATATAAGACCTGCACAGCCAGGAACATAGCAAGGATTTTAAAAACAGTGAGGTCACAAATCCAAATTGTCCCTGCAGGTCCCCACCCCCCTGAGAGATTGTTTACAAGCCACCAACCAAACTTTGCAAAGTAAATCAAATAGTTACGCACCTTATTTGTCATTTTTGTTCAAATATATTTTTATCTCTGTATATTGATGGCTAAATGTTGTTTCACTGCCTTCTCTGCACTTGTTCTTCTTCACAGGTTTTTAAATCTGACGGACAATATCAAAGTATTATTTACATTTATTATCTTTATGTCTAAAAACACTCAAATTTCAAGTTATTTTAAGTCAAGTTATTTTAGTCTAAATGTCAAAATTGACTTTAAATAACCCAACATGTGTAACATGTGAGTAACTGTACAACGTAAAATCCCCTTTAAACCCCAACTTCCCCTAAATATTACCAGGGACATGGGCTCATGGTCAACGCTTTAAAACCTGGAGGTTTCAGATATACCAGATGCACCTGAACGCACCATTGTTGAACATCTCTAAACTGCTTTCATGTGAATTTTTTTGGTAAACAATCTTAATTTGAATTAAGATAAATGTAGTGCAGTGAAAAACAGAATATATCTTTCTGAAACGTAGTGGAGAAAAATTCTAAAGTAGTATATAATGGAAATACTCAAAATTGTACTTACTTGTAGTAGATGAGTAAATGTACTTTGTTGATTTCCATCAATGGCTATGTATGATTTCTATTTTCTGTTACTTCTATGTATGTGCACATATTTCTGCTCCAGCACAACTCAGTGTCAAACATTGTAACTTTTTATTAAAAAAAGGGGAACAATTATAAAGCAGCTAAAATTAGCTCCATCATTAGCATCTTCATCATTAAAGTGATGTACACAGCAACGAATCAATAGTTATAACCTAGTCATCCAGCCTATATTCTAAATGATTCTGAAGTGAACCATTTTGCATCAGAAGTACTTTTACTTTTGTAGATCTGAGTACTCTCTCCACTTTTGGTCGTGTATAATTTCTGCACAAGCCCGTCTTTCATTGCATTGAATATACATGTGAATATATGTATATTCTGATTGTTTAAAGGTTATCTGTTGCATACAGCATGTAACATCCAGCTGCACAATAATCGTGAGTAAAATCAAAATAAAATCGCAACGTCAGTTTTTAAATGTGACAGTTTAGCCAAGTACGAGGAGCTCCTGAACGCAACGGGATGGAAGGTGGGTTTTTCTCCTCTTTTTACTCTTTTGGGGAGGGGGCAAAGCATTTCCTTTTTCCATTTGCATCACACTGTGGAGCAAAAAAAAAACCAAGTCTTCCGTGCAAATGAGTGCGGATTAAAGCGATCAGACCTGGAAGAGGATGCCGCAGAAACTGCTCCCAGACCAGCAGCGAATGGACGGACACAAGAGCACAGAACTCATTTTGGATTTTGCAGCCAGAGTTTGACGTAATTCTTCCCGGGACATCAGGAATAGCCTGGAGTGTCATCATGGAAGTATTTCCCAAGGAAGAATAGAGATTTCCTCAAACTGGACGTGGAGGTAATGTGAGAAAGTTGTGAAAAACATCCCAAAGCAAGCTGAGAGCAGTGGCTGAGTTGTCGGTTTTCCAGATGTCTGTGCTGATGCAGACAGCGGCTGCTTAATGAAACACTCACACCCCAGAGAAAAAAGCTGCACTTTTCTTCATTTAATGCAACTTTCTGGATCTCAGCCTCCATCTGCGTCGCTGCTCATGAATATATGAGCAATTTGGGATCTTATAGCAAACAATCCCATTAGAATAACGGAGTTTTAAAGTCTCTGCAGGATTGAACGACGCGTCGACGGTTCTGGATATGGACGGACACCGAGGAGATGAGATAAAGGAGCCGTTTTAATCAAGAAGAGCCAGACATTATCCTGAAAATGTTATTTGGGTGAAGTCCTCGGAAACTCGGAAGAGAAGCTCAATGAGTGGCACACAGTCAACTCTCACTGACAGGTAGGCTAAATGCTCTTTCTCCTAACCTGCACTTCCTTTGCAGTCTGATGACAACACGTTTATCAAGTTTAAATGGTTTTCTGAAGCGGTTTATGAATGGAAGGAATTAACTGCATCGCGCCAAACCTCATTATAAAATCTCCAAATTTAAGGTTATCTTAGTTGTTGGAAACGTACATAAGGAGCAGAGCGTAGTGTAATACATTTTATCGTTTAGTTTGATGTTCTGGTGAATTCGGCGACGAAATGTTTCAACAAACAAGAGCAGAGTTTCTTTAAAGTATCAGTTTTTAGAAACTGGTTTGCCCTCCTCACGCCGCATTGTGGTGGGAGACGCCTGTGGAATCTGTCAGGAATATGTTTTTTAAAGTTGAGTTTTAGTCAAAGTAAAGGCTTTTGATCTACTACATGCACGCCGAACTGGATTCAGGTCTTTGGTTATTGTTGTGAGCTCTTAAGTGATCTTCTAACTTTTATGTCTATCTGGTAAAATCAGCTCAAGTCAAAAATCTACTGATTTCTCAACGGAGGTCGTGAAAGTGTTCCCTCCATTTAAACCAAGACGCAACATAACGGGGCTCGGTTTTTCCTTATTTACTGGTGAATGTGGTTGGTCTGGAGCGTTGATGACACGCTCCCCTCCCCAGCCAGCAGGGGGCATGTTCCTGGAATGAGTCCTTCTTTACTTGTGGCCCCTAGAAGGTCACCTTAAAGTTGTGGCTCCTTGGCATTTTTCTCTTCGTGACCTCCAAGACAGCTTGCTGAAGTGCACAGATCTGCCCTCTGGCAAATGTTTTGTCCCAGATACCTGAGTCTGAGACAATTTCCTTGTTGTCTGGCTTGACTGAAGGTGGATTGATTGAAACATCTCTGTGTAAACATGGCCTTCAGTATTTATACAGTGAAATATTTTGCAGGAGGCTCCTAAAGTTCCCATGGAGGGATCTATGGGGGTTTAGCAGACCTTTGAATACCTCCACTGCCATCACAATCACATTCTCTTATCTGTGATTGCAACTGGTTGCAGACAAACTAAAGTTAAAAGTCACGTTACCCTGTGCACGTCAATACAAATTTGATTATATGATCATACAGCTTCCCCTTCATTGATTAGAGCAAACACAGGCTGTCATATGGAAAAATAAGTCTTACAGCTCTGGAGTGTGGCGCCAACCTGAAACAGAAGAAGAAACATGTGAGGTGAATTGTTTTTGGAAAAGGTTAATGGCTGACTTTGAGCTTTTCAGACTCCACCGTTCATAAGTCACTTGTGTATTTTTACACTCAGTAATCAGGAGTTTCCTCTGAGGAAACGCCAAAACAAAGGCACACATGACTGCCTCGGAAAGTCAAACAAAGTCATTTGTTTCTTGACCTTCAGCCTGCAGAGAGGACCGAGCCGCTCGTCTGCTTTTTACAAGAATGGACCTCTTTTATGTAGTTTCGATTCTCTGTAGTGTTTCCATCACAAATTCCCCATCAGGACCATATAAAGTCTAAAATCCTGACGGACTGTGGAAGTGGAAAATCATGAAAAGCAAAGCACCAGCTAGAGTTTCTAAAATGAAACAGAAGTTACAGCTTAAAGGAACAGTTCAGCATTCGGTGAAGTACACTTATTTGCGCTCTTTGTGAGACTGAGATGAGAAGATCTGCATCAGTCTCATGTCTGAGCTGATGTCAGGACTCAGTTAGCCTAGCATAGCATAAAGACTGGAAGCAGGAGGAAACAGCTAGCCTGCCTCTCGCCCGGGTTTAGAATATGCCTGCCTGAAGCCCAACTGGTCTCGTTTGTTTTGTTCTTGCACAGATAGCAATCTGGAAACTGTGATATTAGAAGTTCTTGTCATCTGATTGGCCACCCCAGGTGCCACTCCACTGTCCTAAACTGTGATTGGCTTGCCACGTGGTCAGAGGCAGGATCTTTGTCTGAGCCGCCTGTTTGATGAGTAAACCGGACTTTTCATTTATATAATATTCTAAAACTTAATGAAAGCTTGCAGATGAAACTGTTTTACTGTTCCACTGCAGCACATTCTGTGTGAGATGTGTTTTGCAGAACATGCAGATGGATGATATGACAATATAGATCTGAGTTACAAAAACTCCTCTGTAAAACTTTATTTTTGTTTTCAGTTATTATCTCAAGGGGAATTAAAGGTGTGAACCACCTGTTCTGGAATAAATAGTTCCTTCTGTTACAGCATTTACATTTCATGGTTTTGCATCTCCTCATGTTGATCATATGGTGTTATGTATAGAAACTGATGGGTAGTAGTTGTTGCTACGTAATGCCTTTTTCGCTCACACTGACAGCATAGCTATTATAGAGGTCAACCTCTTTGCACCCTACCCAGAGTTGTTTGCTCTATTTGTTATTATTGTACACATTCACCTCCCATGCAAAGTGTATTTTCAGTTGACAGTATACTATAAAATGAGAATTAAGTGGGTGGGTACTGCAATATTTGGTCCACTCTGGGTTATTTACTGTGTGGACAAAACTGTTCCTGTGAATGTGGAATGTCTTGGAATTTCTTTTTGAGGACTTAAAGAATAAAGTGTGGCAGCCGTTGAATCACTCCTTTAAAATTCCCGCCGTAGTTGACTCCTGGTGACCTTTTATTAATTAAGCATCCACATATCGAAGTCTGACAAGAACAGGAGCATTCACACACGATGAGTCGCCCTTTATTTCCCTGCTGATGCTGAGCTCCGCTCAAAGGATCGTTGTGTAGGCCAGAAAACTGATCATAGAGCTTGTTTGTGAGGAAATTTGCTGCATAATAGAAAGTACATGAAACCAGTACAACTGCTCGAGGCGCTGGTCCAGCATGATCCCTCAGAGCAGCTTCAGGAGCCGCGAGCCCTCGTGCCTCGTTTGAAGGCATCGACATTTGCTGTGTTTCTGTCCAGTGGTGCCTCAGCGCTTACTGAGTGTAGAAACTGGATGGCATTAAAGCCAGAATGACTCTATGAAAGCTGTTTATTACTGAACTGTGGCCTAAAATATGTAAAACATGCTGCAAAAAGCTCAAATTTAGAGAATGTAATTGTTGTTTTAAAGTGAAATTTCACGCAGCGCATTATATCATCTTGGGATTAGTTAGGATGAGTTTTAGTAATTTTTTTTAGTTTTAGTTTTTTATGAGTGCGGATAAGTAAGATGTCAACCTGTGGGGAACACCTGAGCTCACACTTCTTCAGGTGAAGAACATCACATCAACATTAAAATTTCAGTCGGTGCAAGACTTTGTTTTATGACCAAAGTTCCTGCAAAATTATTGACACTCCTCTCAGGTGTACTTTGTTTTTTTTGCTATTTAGCAAATATTAGCATGCAAACATGCTAAACAAAGATGGGGGTCATGGTAAACGTTGTCTTTATTTGTATAGCACATCAAACATGACACCATATAACGTGTGCACAGTCGATCCATGAAATAAGAATTGATGTTTTCTGCCTGCACAAACCACACAGGTGAACCATGTTAAAGGATAACTTTAGTTTTTTACAACCTGGACCTTATTTGTAGCATTAAATACGACCATTTACTCACCCAGACAACTTTGGTGGCATTTGGAGTCGTTTTGGAAAAATTAGCCCCAGAGGAGCGGCGCGTATATCCGTGTAATGCGAGTACTCGGGGCATCCATGTGCAGCCTCAATCGCATAATCTGCGGCGAAACTCGTTCATATTCCAATATTTAGTTATGATATGCTGGTGCTATTCCCCTCTGAGCCCGTGGTGGCATGTTATCAACATCCGGCGTCTCTAGACAACTACCTCTGACGTGGATGATGTCATTACCGAACGCCGCGCTGCGAGCAGCCAGCCACAACACGGCTGACTCTGCGGCGGTCGGCTACGAATACGCAATAACGAACCATAGCTGTGCCAAACTACAGCTAAACTAGCCGACCGCCGGCTCAGAGGGGAATAGCAGCAGCATATCATAACAAAATATTGGAATATGAACGAGTTTCGCCGCAGATTATGCGTTATTTAGAGGCTGCGCATGGATGCCCCGAGTACTCGCATTATACGGATATACGCACCGCTCCTCTGGGGCTAATTTCTTCAAAACGACTCCAAATGCCACCAAAGTTGTCTGGGTGAGTAAATGGTCGCATTTAATGCTACAAATAAGGTCCAGGTTGTAAAAAAACTAAAGTTATCCTTTAACATGGGAAATGTGACACTGATCACTTCCTGTATCAATTGGTTCTTTTATTGATGACACTGATCATGTACACTCTGAACCCTGATTCCTAAAACGTCTGGCCTCCGCGTGAAACAAATAAAAACAGGACTGATCTTTTACAATCAAACTGTGTTTACCATCAACAGTTTCCTGAAGTGTTCCTGAGTCCAGGTGAACCTCGCTCCATCCTCGCTGTGAACCACTGAGCCTTTCAATCATGATACTATCACCTGTTACCAACCAACCTGTTTACCTGTGTTTTTGGAGCGTTCCACATCTTTCCCAGTCTTTAGTTGCTCCTGTCCTGAACTGGTTTGAAACCCGTGGCTGCAGTTTGCACTGTGAATGTTTTGATTGAGACACAGCTCAGAACAAGGTTTTACTTGCAAATTAGCAGACGCGGTACGTCTCTGAGGCTCATCCTTGCTTCAGTGTTAGAGAAGGAGACTCGCTGTTTGTCCTGCAGGAACCTGCTTTTGTGACGAGGTGATTTAGTTTCATTATCTCATCAACACACCGTCTGTGGATTTCGGAGGTTATTACCGAAGCCTGATCTACAAAAAAAAAAATGGGTTCAGTTGCTCGGCAACATTTGTGCCAGCTCCAGCAGTGGTTAGGTCACTTCCTGGATGTTGTTCAAGGGTTTCTCAGTGAGAAGAATTCGGCCTGAGCAGCCTGCTTGGTTTCTCCCAACGATTCTGATATTTTACTGTGTGGATGTGACGACCCCCAGCATGGGACATGTTCTCCTGTCTGCCCAGCCTCCAGGGAAAGACCAATCAGACTTCTTATATTATTATATACATACTATTGTTATTTCTGTCATTGTATGCATATTATTATATACATCAAATACCATCATATAGTAATATAGTATCATACATGTACATATTCTATTATTATTATATACATATTATTGTTATTATGTATATAAGCTATCATATATTAATATATGCATATAGCATCATACATATGATGTGTGTATATATATATATATATATATATATATATTCAGATTTCTATTGTATTTATTTAATGTTTACACAGCAACATGACTGAAAACAGACCCAACAAACACAAACAGAAAGACAATGTGACAAACAGGTTACTCAATCTTATTTAGGAGAGAAAACAAAAGCAGTTAGAAAAATGGAACAAACTGATCACAGATCATCAGAGTTTATAGACGAACTCTCTGGATCAACCGTGATTGGACTGCCCTGGATTTACCTGGATTGACGTTACTTGCCGTAGTTGTGTGTTTTTTCTGTGCAGGGATCAGCACGACTTTTCAGGTGTGCTCACTTTTAGTTTCACCTCCAAATAAATGATCTTGTTAAACTGCTCCCCTGTGGACATATTTTTTAGTGATGTCCTGTGTTCTAAGGCCTGAGCAGCTGCTTTTTGTTGTGTTTTCTTATATTTTTGCAGCGATTGGCAGGTTGTGTGCAGGTTTGAACTTCACTCTCAAGCTCTTTTTTTACTCTTCACACAACTGCTCCTCTTACTTTTCGTGTGAGCAGCTTAGAGCAACACTATCACCGTTTGTTTGATTCGTTGTGTGAAGACGACAAAGACACAGGAACACATTTACTGGGGCTTTGAGTCTCAGACACATGTGGTGTATTTATCTCCTCATGCATATCCATTTAATGGAAAATCATGCAAATAATAGGAGGAGACGTGGAAGCAGAGGTTGAATATGTTTTGCTGTGTTTACTGGAGCCATGCACTTTGCAACAGTTTTGAATGGAAACTGATCAGCTTTGAAAACAGCAGATGGGTTTTACAGGAACCACAGAAGGAAAACAGGCCTAAATAACTAAAAACTGATTCCAAACAAACACATCTGATTACTTCTTGCTTCCCATGAATGTTTGTTTTCTGAGCCTGGGGCCAGTTTCACAAAGCTTGCGAGCACTGCTTGCATGCGGATGATGAACTGTGGTAGCATCCTGTTTCACAGATGATTGTCAGCTGAGAGATTATTTTGTCATTTCTGTGCTGCTCTTGCTTGTGCATGCATGGGCTGGAAGAAGTGCACTTGGTTTAAATGTAAATGTAAATGTAACATGTAAAAGTTAATGCAAGAGGATCTTCTTTCTTTCTTATGCTGCATATCACAGCTGGCATCTTCCATATTTGTGGACATCTCAGATAAATTCTTTTTTTTTTTACTTATATTTTATTGATTTTCTCATTTAAACAACACAACACATATAGAACATAGTGTCAGTAAAATTACTTTCAGTCTTCATACTGTTTTTATAGACAGTCCATTTTTCCCATCTGCTCTCGCATAATGATTGTTGCAGTTTTATGATATGTGTGAGTCTCTCCATAACGTGTATCTCGTCAATAATCTCCATCCAGTTCCTCCAAGTAGGGGGGTCTTCTTTATACCATTTCCTTGTGATGGCTTTCTTGGAAGCTGCCAGTAAAATCTTAATCAGATACCAGTCTCTGTCTTGGATGTTTTCTTGAGTTACATTCCCCAAGTATAGTACAATGCATGTTTTAGGCAGCTCATAGCCCAATATCTTTTCCATCTCCTTCCACACATCATTCCAGTATCTTGTTATTTTGGTACAATGCCAAAAAATATGTGTGTGACCCACATTCTGTTCCCCACACAGTCTCCAGCAGAGTTGTTGTACAGGTGATCGTCCCTTTTTCATTTTTGGTGTGATGAAAAATCTCACAATGTTTTTCCAGCAAAATTCTTTCCATATTCTGGAATAACTAGTTGTTTGCTGTGTTTTCAATATATTATAACACATCTCGTCAGTTATTACTTCCATTAATTCTTTCTCCCACTTATCTCTTATGTACAAAGTTGTAGTGTTTTTATTTGCTACCATACCCTGGTACAATTCGGATATCACTCTTCTAAATTTGTTCTTGTGTGCATTACATAGAGTCACAATCACTTTATTTGGTTCACCTGGGAGGTCTGGCTTTATTTCTTTATTAAAATAGTCTCTGACTTGTAAATACATGTAAAAATCTTGATGTTCTAATCCATATTCCCTTCTTAATTTAGGAAAGCTTTTGATTTATCTTTTTTCAGTTACTGTATTAGTTAGTGTATCTAATATATTCAGGCCTCTATTTGCCCATTGTTTAAATTTCTGATTCAGAGTCCCTGGCTTGAAATTAGTGTCATAGGCCATCCAATTCAAACCTTTTTTGGACAATTCAAACCCCCCCCCCCCCCCCCCCCCCCCCCCCCCCCCCCCCACATCTTTAGAACATCTCAGATAAATTCTGTGATCAGAGTGTGTGTAGAAGTCAGTCCCAGGATCAGTTCTGCAGCTGACTGTGTGATGAGCTGCTGCCGTAGTGAATCAGGGGTTAAATGCATTTAAATGTGGCCCACAGAGTTCTTGTAGAGAAATCAGGGAGGCGGTGGGGTGCAGCCAGGAGGAGGTTTCTCAGCCCGTCTTTGAGTGTGGTCATCCCGAGCAGGTGAGACGACACAGCTATGATTCATTCAGCCATTTTCAAACCATCAGACAATTTGAATAATGACTCTCCCTCCCACAGAGGGCTTCCTCTCAGCCGCCCTGTTCAGTTTAAATATGACTAAAGCTGCCACACTCATTAATTTGAATTTACTTGTTTGCTCTGGGCAGCGGGCCGCGGAGCAGCTCTTTTGCTCTTTGTCACACAGTTTTGCTGATCTGTGTGTTTTCCCGCCCGCCGACCTCCCACCTTCCCTCTCTCCACCCTCTGACGGGAAGTGGTGACATCACTGTTAAACAATGTCTGTCGGGCCCAACAGGCCACTGGCCCTTCCTGACCGCCACTGCCGTGCATCAGCGCAGGATGGCTACCAACCAGCCCGCTGTCATGCTACTGCATATACAGTACAATATAACACGCCGGGATCAGCAGTATTTCACTGCAGCTGTATCACTGCTGGAGGCTTCTTAGATAATGGCATATAGTTTACTGTGATGAATGATTGTAGTGTTTTTCACCATTAACGCCCATGAAGAGTTTAAATTCTACACGTCGCAGCCTGACATTTGTTTTGCTTCTTCATTGCTTCCAGTGTGCAGAATAAAAGACGCGAAAACGCTCTAATTAAAGTCACGTTAGGGAACGAAGCAGCCATATAATTAAAAACACTGGATTGCGTCTGTCAGTGCAGCGTGATTTTGAAGAACTCGTCTCAGCATCCAAACAGAATGTAAACATGCTCATTTTAACACTTTCATATGAATTATTTGAGTTAAAATCAAACATTTTAATGTAAAACGTACATTTACATATGAACTGATGTGTGCAACTGACATGCACATTTGCTGACAGCAGTCCACCAGGGCTGTGTATGTATGTATCCTATCCTGTATGTATTCATTCACCCATTCACACACACTCACTCACACACCAATGGCAGCCAGTTACCGCGTAAACTGCCTCAATTTTTGTTTAACGAAAGATCATCTGACGACAGAGGACGACACATAATGCTGATCTGTATGATCAGCATTATTAATGAACAACTAAACACTCTTATTTTGAAGAAATCCACAGACGAGAGACTGTGAGTGCTTAATCTCTTCAAATTACAATCCCAAATGAGATTTATTCACCAGCAGAGACAGTTTTGTATTTCCACTGTCTGTCTCTGGCCGTCAGGAAGAATTAAACATAATTAATTAACAATTCACACACCACAGAAAGTTGATCATGATTGCCGTGGCTTTGTCTTTAATGGAGTGACTGTTGTTTTACATAATTTCTCTCTGTGCATTATGATTGATCTCCTTTGCTGTCTCATATCTATTGAAAAGTCTGAATTGGCAAACCACCGAACGGGAGTTGTTGTCTGGAATGAAATGTGAGCACGTACAAAAAAATGCTTGAATTGTTTTGTCTAGATTGATTTAGATAGTTATCACTAAAGACAAATAAAGCTTTATCATGACAAATGACCAAAGAGCCGGCAGGTCAGAGAACATATGCTGCGCAGTGAGCCGTCTTATTCATGCCGCACCGCAACGATTACAGTTATTTACTGATGAATGTTTCCAACTTTAAACTGTCTCTGAAGGGTTTGCTGTCAGGGTTTCTGCTGCATAATGAACTCACAGTGTTTACATTAGATTATTCTGGGATGGATCAGCCCACGGAAAGGTGCTCCAAGGGGACAGAGCCTCCAAGCTATCAATAGAATCATGATTTATGAGCCAGAGGAGCTTATTAATCAATCATGTGGTCAGGGAAAGTATTGGAAATTAAATGTATATTTATAATATGTATAATTACAAATGGTTCTGTATGCCACTGATATGATCTTTATCAATCAGCTGGTGTAAGGATTTAAGTTTTCACAACATTGCTTCTATTGTACAAACAGTATTAAAGCCTTAATTAGACCATTATGGGAGTTTGCGAGCTTATATTGAATTTGGATGTTTGTGGTGATGCAGTGGTGGGAGCCAAGTGACGTCAGAGGGATCGTGAGTCATTAATGGAACAGACGTGAAAATATTCGCTCTGGAAAGCTTATTGTTTACTTAAAGGTCGGGTGAATCGATCCCATGGACAAACATCGTGTGTTTATCTAAAGCCTGATATATCTTATTCCTCTGTGCCACAGAGTGTGACCAATTAAAAAGTTAACTGAGTAAAGGGGAAAGTGGTCAAGAGATTTGAATGTGGTTTAAACAGAAATTAAAGATGCCATTTTAATTACATGTTCTTATATCCTCCTGTTAGTTCATTACAAACATATGAAATTCATTTTGCTTGATTCTCATCTTGGCTGTATTTGTTTAATTTATTTAATCGGTGTGTCCCACAGAACTGCTGTTGCAATTATTTCTTATGGTTTAATAACGGTGCATTGATTCAGAACAACCAAAAACTACGTCAGCTGACTTGGAAAAGTTAAATTGTTGAGTATAACGATGATAACGTCTGTATTGTAATGTCCGTATAAATCAACTGGGCCAGCTGAGTCATGTTTCTGTTCTGCGCTGCTCACGGTTACTTATGTACATTATGTGTACTTGACTCAAACAATGAGCACTGATCTATGTGGATCTGAAAGCAGTAAATCAGAACGTGAAGGCACACATCTCGTTCTCTCTGCATTCATAATGAACGCTGAGATCTATGTGGACTTTCAGCCTCCTGGGCTCTTGTCTCTGGGCCTCTGGAGCCGAGTCCTTTGCCGTTATCACCCCAGAGGAATTGTCTGGTATTTTTGGCATCTGAGAGGCGAGTAGATTGCTGCATGTTTTTCTGTCCTCCTTTGATAACTGCGCAGTAAGGAAGTAAAGAAAGTCTGAACAAATTAGCCAGCGGACCTGTATCCCAGCCGAGTGAGCCTAATGCAATAATTAAATTAATGATCCCCTTTTATCGCGGTGCCAGTTAATTTTTCACATGGACGTGAACACTTTCCCTTTTGTAAACCTGGATTGGTGAACTTTTGAACCAGATTTTAAGGACCTCGTCAGAGGCGGGCCATATCACTGCGCTGCTGGTAACTTGGCAAGCTGTCTTGACATTTAGGAACGTTCTAGCTGGATTCTTCATCCGGCCCGGGAGATTTATTGAACATTATCAGCCAACAATAGCTTCTCACATATACATATACAGGACACCGGTATTGCCATGTATGTCGGCTGGTAAGTTACAAGAAATCTCCATCTCCTCACAAAAAGAAGAAGTGACAATGTTTTATATCCAAAGGTCAGAGGTCAACTTCACTGTGACATCATAATGTTCTGAAAAAGCACTTTTCTGGCCATTATTCAACACCGTAACTCAGGAACAGAGGGGGAAATTCTGACCATATCTGACATTTGGTCAGATACTGGAAGGGTGACACTAATCTGGAGCATCCAGAGATCTTCTTGTAGTCCACCTCGAGCCCATTGGTTCTACTGATACTGAATGTAAGATAGTTAGCCGGGCATGCTAACGAAGGGACCTTAGAGGAGATAAACACACTGTTAAATAACCTACAGCCCCATGAACTTTAGCAAACACTCAGTTATGAATATCTATCTTCTTAACCTTTTAATTTTGGGGTCACTTCCTTTAGTAAATTCATAGTTCTATCAGTTCTTGTGATAAAGGAACGTGCTTCCAGGTGTCTCGGTACAGTAGTGTTATCTGCCAAAGTTGAACGTTATCACCTGATCCGAATCAAAGAAGTTAAACCTCTGAAGTTTTTCTTCCTGATCGTGCCTTCAGTGGGCCTGTCTGAAGCAAAAGGCTTAGCTGCCACCCACTGAGCAGGATGTAATCTGTCCTTGTCTCGCCATATCTTATCAACTGCTGATCTCCTCCGGCCACAGCAAGGAGGATCCCGAAGTGGGCCTTCCCGTCTCAGAGAAAAGACAAGGTTACAACATGATTTCACCTTTTTTTTGTCTGTAGTTGTGACAGTCTTGTGGTGTCCAGGAGAAGAATGTGTTTCATCTATTTCCTCAGTTTACAGGAGAAATCTGGATCTGATATCCCGGGATTTAATTTGCCATCTTTTCTCTGCACCACAAGGTTAGTTTGGACAGGACTGTTCTCACACTCTGGCAGCTGAGTGGAAACGGCCTCGGCCCGGTCCTCCGTCTTCCCTCAAGACACTTGTGCGCCTCCTCCTTCCCGTCTCCCTCCTCTGTTTCTTTCCCAGCCTTCTCCCTCTTTCAGGAAACTGGAGCCGAGCCAAAAACCCTCGTCTCCGTTTCCGGGAATCTGTCCCACAAAGCCACAGTATAGTAAGTTGGCTCTGACGTGGGAGCCATTGTTAAAAGCCCAGGGCCCCCATTATCCAAGGGAGGAACAGCAGCACAAACAAAAGCCCTCTTGCGGAATGAGTAGGAGGAGCTGTAGGGGGGACATGGAGAGGGGAACCTCTGCTATTAATACATGAACTACCACCATCAGGGCCACCTCCCATGAGGGTTATCCATTTTAAATCAGTTAAACCCATACCAAGAAAGATGGAGTACATGGAGCCTGTTTTTATTGTCATTTCATTCAAAATTAGACATGAGCAGTTTTGTTTTTCCACTTCAATGATGTGGACGTGATTGGAGAAGACTACACTGGTCGTCTGTGGGAAGGCGTGGCTTTTAATGGCTAACTACACGCCGTATGAGTGGCAAAACAAGGTTGTTGTCCACACGAGGAAAGACCTGAGCGCATATTTTCAAGCTGTCGTTTGCTTAATGAAGCTTGAAAAGTGTGCGTTACAGCCCACCTCTGTTTGGGTTCTTTGGCATGAAGGTGAAGACCTTCTGCTGGGCTTAATCCAGCTTTACTCAACCTCTGCTCATGTTATCGTCATGCACGTATTTAGCAGCTTTGTTCAGGCCTCTGCAGCACGTCTGACTCCTCAGACATCTAAATATCCGTCCATTCAGTATGAAGCAATGGCAGACAGCTTTTTTAGCTTAGCATAAAGTGTAGCGGCCCACTTGGAATTAACACGCAAGACGCAGAGAGCTTCGACTGGTGTTCTTTTAATTCTCTCCTCTTCTCACCACTGGCTTTCGACACATTCTGTCACCTTATGACATCGTGAAAACTATGAAAACAGACGAAAATACAAATGCCGTGGTGTTATATTTCAGAAAATAATGCAGAAATCATGTTCACATTTTAACTTAATAAACAATCATTTTTAGTAAACTCAAATCATGAATTTTACATGAAATGATCCGTTTTTAGACAGTAATGAATTACAGCTCATATGTAAATAAAAATAATGACAAATTCTCTTGTTTTAAATCAATGAAACACTCGTTTCACAAGGAATACACCATTCGTCTCATCATTCATCCTTCTGCTTTCCAAGAGCGGTAACACTCCTTACACAAGATATATAAAACACACAAAAAACACGAAGCGAACCACAATAAAACAACTTTCTACAAGCTCCAACACAGCATACATGTAGTAAATAGTTCGTCTGCATGTTTTACCAGCTCTGGAGCAACGTGTGCATGTCGTTTTCTGAGACGGGAGCAAGAACCCTGGCTTCCGCAAAACAAAGTACAAATGGCGCTCTTCAAAATAAAAGCACAAAAATAAAGTGGCAGGACTAAATATCATAAACAAAATTCACTTCCATTTACATAAAGACTGGGAACAGGGAAACAATTACCACCTGAAAACAAATGTGAATGCACTTCCTTCCTCATAAAACATTCATAAAGCAAGTTTTAAAAAATGTTTTAAACTGGCACTAACTGTCAGTTACAGTGAGATAATGTAAAACCTTCATCGTACTCATCCAAACTGTTTTAGAGCTCGTGGTCAGAAACTCCACAGCTTCCATTAAAGCCTCTAAAGTTTTTTGTTTAGTCTGATATCTCATTTGTTTTGTTGCGCCTGTCACGTGGGAACAACTTCAAACCTTCATCTTTTGAAGCGTGTAACACAGGATAGCTGTGATTGACCAGCTTCACTGCGAGCAGGGCTATAATCAACCAGAAGAAGTGAAAACATCTGTCTGGGAGTGCCAGCTGCTTCCTCACAGTCAAACTATCCAGCAAACCTTCTGTCTCTGCGGTTGCAGCCGGTCTGACATTTGCAATATATTATCATACGCAGACATTACTAAGACTCACTGTGCCTGACACTGTCTACACTGTGAGTTTATACATGCATATTAGCATTGTGTACAATATATTGTGTGTTTATGTCTCCTTTTTTGCCTTAAAGATACACTCCCTGATATTGTTCTAACACCCAATGATGGCTCTAGATTCACTGTTGCATTTCAAAATTTCAGCATTGAGCCTGAAAGTAATTTGGGGATTTTTGGAAAACTTTATTAAACTGAAATGAATTTAATTAAATGTTAAGTGCATTTATTTATTTTGTGTCCTCACTTTGCTATATGTCCTCTAGGCCCCCAAGCATTCTCAACAAGGACCCCACAGACAAGAAACCCAAAAATGAGAAATCCTCTGGCTCTCTCAAACATGAGTTTGACCCCACAGGTAAGAGACGGAAGCAGGTTTATTTCTGCTCTATGATATTACTTCCTGAGTTTTCGATGATTTGATTGTTTCTTTAATTGCTTTTTTTTAATTTGCTGCTGCATTTCTTCTGTAAAGTGCTTCAAAATCTGAATATGTTAGCCTTTTATTTTACCAACAAAATTGAGTAATTGGCAGATTAATCCGTGATGAAAATAATTAGCAGTTGCCAGTCGAACTGAATTGCAGCTTTGAGCTCAATGAGAAAACTTGGATATAAAAGTCTGATTCTTATGTAACCTTAAATTAAGTCGTCTGTCATCTCTCTCTTCATGTTTTCATCTGACAAACATTTGCTTTAAACCAGGCATCTCAAACCGGTTCCATAAAGGGCCGCGTGGCTGCAGGTTTTCATTCCAACCAAGGAGGAACACACCAGGCTGGAATCAATTAATCAGCTGATCTCAGTCTTCAGCTGACAACTAAGTGATCCCTTGATGTTGATTGGTTGGCCTGATGTGCTCCTCCTGGGTTGGAATGAAAACCTGCAGCCACGCGGCCCTTTATGGAACCGGTTTGAGATGCCTGCTTTAAACTTTCAAATACAAATGGCCCCATAGTGTCTGCCACAGGTGTGAAGTTCAGAGCAGAGTGCGGTCGCAGGCAGAAACAAGCGGTTAAAGGCGGTTTCCTGGGTTTCAGGCTTGACATTAATCCTTCCTGCCCTTTGCTTCACCCTGAAGTCTTGAGGCTCCTTCATGGAGTCCAGAAGACAACCAATTATCCGCTCAGGAGAAGGAAAAGGAAAACCAGGAAACCCACCGATAGTGAGTCAATAAACCAGCTCGGTGGCTACAGGACGAACATCCTGGATGGCAGTGGCGTGCACAGACTTTTTGAAGGGCAGGGGCAAAAAGGACTTCACTTTAGCACGCGTTTTAGCGTCCAAGAGGGCACTTCAGCACGTGTTTTGGGGTCCAATAGGGCACTTTAACACGCTTTTTGGCTCCCAAGAGGGCACTTTAGTACGCGTTTTTCCCCCCCTGTGCACGCCACTGCTGGATGGACCTTTCTTCATCTCACAGATGGTCTTTGCACATTTCAGGGTGTTGATGAAGTTCGAGCGTAGGGTTGTGATTGACTCAGCTGACTTGGAGGCTCTGGCCTCACAGGGTCACGAGGACTTCAGTCTGGTGTTATTAGCTGAGCTCCTGGCTCGTGGCCGTGGGGTTTCCCTGACTGTCCGTAGAGCAGAATACAGGGTGGGTCAGGTTAAAGGTATCCTGTGGAGTTTTTGACTCCGCTTGTAGCGCCATGGAGCCATGTTTTTATGACCGTGAGTGTGTGTGTGATGCAAAACAGGACACTAATGCAGAAGAAGACTGAAAGCTAGCAAGCATGGGGGTAAATTAATTACGCATTTTTAATAAAGCTTACACAAAAGGTTTAATTTTAAATAATGTAGTATTGTTATTATATTGCAAAGAGACACGAGAGGAGAAAGATCTCTTGCTGGTTAGTCCACTTTTTGTTGGACAGAGAGCAGGCTTCTATTTAAAAACCTTTTCTGCTTCAGTCTCCTGATTTGTCTCTTCCTGTGTGGAGGATTTTTCCCACAAGTGACTGCACGAGGCGTTCTGTGCCAGAGTTTCTTTGAGGCAAATAGTGCAGAAGTGCGAGAGTAAACTTGCTTCGTTGGTGACTTTTAATGTTTTTTTTACTGGTTTTTAACTAACAGCAGAGTGCAGAATGTGAAAGAATACACATGTAGGTTGGATTTAAAGTCTCGTTTGATCAGTAATGGAGGAGACTTTGATTAAAAAAAGCTGGAAAAAACATGTTCAATATTAACGGCTATGAGAGGAGTTTCTGTTTGGTCATAATCATCATGCCGTGAAGTTTTACAGCCATTGGTCACTTTGTGTGTGTGTGTGTGTGTGTGTGTGTGTGCTAACGACAGGCCTTGTCCAGCGGTGTGTGATAATCCAGAGAGATGAAAATGGCTTTGGGCTGACTGTAAGTGGAGACAACCCTGTGTTTGTGCAGCTGGTGAAAGAAGGTAAGTAAGGCTCTCTCTCCCTCTCTCTCTCACACACACACACACAAACACACACACACACTGACGTGCCCTAACCCTAACCTAAACCTCCTTCCTAACCTTAACCTCATCTGTAGAAGCGGCATGACTCTGCCTTTTGTTTTGCAGATGGAGCTGCAATGCGAGCCGGTGTTCAGACGGGAGATAGGATCATTAAGGTGAGACTTTTTGTTTCCTGCTTAGCATCTCTGTGAATGATGAAGCTAATCCATTTAGCCTTAGCTTCTCTGTGAGGATGCCCTGATCCAACGTTCTGCCAACGCTTTTATTAAAACTAATTTAAAATGCATTTATTGTGAAGCGCGTGCAGCTGGCAGCTTAAAGAAAGCTCACTGTAGCACATGACCAGACCGGAACAGAAAGCTGTATTTAAAGTAGACCGGACGTGTTGCTGATACGGCAGGTCGGTATCAGATTGGTGCGTCCCAACTGGAGTGAGCAGCCAGGTGTGGAGTCACCAGGCTGGATGCCAGCTGTTCAGGTGTGAACACAGCTGCTGCAGTATGTAGCTGGGGTCACATCATGGGGGGAAAATGAGAAAATGTGAGAATTTAATGCTTGAAGCATGTGCAGGAGCAGGAGCGTGTGGCAGGGGAATAACACAGAGACTAGAACAAACCCTTTTAACCCATTTTATATTTGACAATAACAAAAACATAGAGCTCCTTCATCTAATACACGATGATCAGCTGATCAGCTGTTCTCCCAATGCTTTGTGTTTCCTGGCAGGTTAATGGGACCTTGGTTACACACTCAAACCACATAGAGGTTGTAAAGCTGATAAAATGTAAGTATGCACTTTTAATGACATCTTCAGTTTGTTGCGTCAGGTTTTCATTTCAGCGATTTACGCGACACATTAATAGTGTAATGTTACCTAGCCGGGTACGAGGCTAAAGCTGGGCACTGATCACTCTGTGTGACGTCACTCATACGTTTCTGGTGTAAGGCTTTACTGCTGGCAGCCATTTCTTTCAGTTACAGGAGCCATGAAATCCTCATGGTGGTGACTGTGATGGGCTTTTCACCCTCAGCTATTAAGACCTCAGCTTCTTCTTGTGGAAAACTGATATATCGGGGCTTTCCCATTCACTTGTGTGTACAGCTGGCTTGGACAAGACATATATTTAATGACATAATTTATCAGTATTACAGAATAATTTTGCCCTTTTATGTGGTCAGATGTTTCTCTGACGGGGCTCTTTCTCTCAGCCGGTTTGGTGATCAGATCTTCACGGTGGCTTCGATGCTTTTATGTATCAGCATTCTTCTTCTCCTCACCCTCCCTTCATTCCTTTCCCATGACTGCTCTCTGGCAGCGGGGTCCTATGTAGCCCTGACAGTGCTGGGGAGGCCTCCAGGGCTTCCCCAGATCCCCCTGGAGGAGGCAGAGGGGGAAGAGAAGGAGGAAGGAGCAGAGGTCAGCTCGTCCACATCTCTCTCGGCGCCACACTCACCTGCACTGCCAGGCGGGGAGAAATGCAGCCATGTGACCAGCGGCACGTCCTGCGGCCCTCAGGAGCACATCACCTCCGCTCTGCTTGACGGGGTAAGGTTTCATGTGTAGCTACTAATAATAAGAGGAGGCAGCGTGCAGATAAGACATAAAACCTGCTGTGTTTCAGGACTTCCTGATGAGATCTGATGTAAAGTTGTCTTGTTCAGAAACAGAAACTCAACGTCGGGTTTTGTTGTAAAATCAAACCCAGAAAACTCACTTACAGTCCCATAACCACAGGCATGCCAGACCAAATAACACAAACAAGATAAGCAAGTAATACACAAGTGCCAAAACTGAGGGCTAAATTAAAGATGCAACGTGTTAATGTTTTAAATGCAAGTGCACAGTTTACTGCTGCTACAGCTCCACTGTCGAAGGGACAGATACAGGAAATCTTTCCTGCCACATGCTATTGCAATATACAATAACAGCTAAAAAAAAAATAAAAAAAATCTAATAATAATAATACAATACTTATTACCACTACTGTTTGCTTTTGATATTTTATTATTATGTATATAATTTTTTACTGCTTGCTATTTTGATATTTTATTATATAAAGTTTGTTCTTACAGTCACGGTACACTTTATTTTCACTGCCATTTGCTTTTGATATTCTTATTTTGATATTCATTTTGCATTTGATATTCTTTTTTGTGCAATACTTTTACAACTGTTTACTATTTGGCTATTTTATTATTATGTTTATAATCTTTTTACTGCTCGCTACTTTTATATTTTATTATGTATAGTTTGTTCTTTATAGTCTTATTTTCACTTATTTTACTGTGTGTAATGCTGCTGCTGCACTGCAATTTCCCAGCTTGGGATAAATAAAGTATATCTATCTATCTATCTAGAATAACTTTTATAAAAATTTGTT
Organism: Chelmon rostratus; assembly: GCF_017976325.1. NCBI lineage: Eukaryota > Metazoa > Chordata > Actinopteri > Chaetodontiformes > Chaetodontidae > Chelmon > Chelmon rostratus. Next base: position 23,705,553 of record NC_055671.1, on the reverse strand, counting down.
TAATTTAGGCATTTTTTTTTGTTATTTTTTAAGTGATTAAAGAATGAAATGAGAAAACTGTTTGATATGTGGATGCACTTCCATTTGCACAATAGAAATCAGGGTTTGGACTTTTTCTTATTCACAATACAAATCTCCCAAAACCTTTTCTCTTACAAAGGATTCCACTGTTAAACCTGGAGTTTGTGATAAACAGCATAACAGCGGTTGACGTTCAGAAAAATACAGTAAATTGATTTCGTTCCTGGGCGATCATATTGGCGTTTCACGAGTCTGCACGCAGGTTCATTTGGAACGAACAGGTGCGGACGCGAGAAAGAAAAAACTTCCTGAGGAAATCTGCTAAAGGGCTGCGTTGGCTGACTTTGTGCCAGCAGGAAAATGAGTCCCTGTGTGTTGATGTAGCTGTTTTCTAATGTTTTCCACCAGCATGACGTAACACAAACTGAACAGGCTACGAAGCTGTTAGCCTCTTTATTTCTGCTCCTGTTTAAACCTCTTCTTTACATCCTGTTCAGTCTATAAGTTCAGACAGGTGAACAAAGTTAATGTTCAGTTATTCCTGCAGAGATACAGAACACATCTCATGCTGCTGTTTATATGCTTATTCTATAATAATATTCTCCAGAAGCGCACAGAAATTTTACAAGTGAAACACTGTCGCTGACATTTCCTTCTTTTTTAAGGTGGTATTGCTTGTGTGTGATTTGCTCTCTGTGGATCTCAGCGGTGAAGTGAAACTGCTCTGACGTGATAATATTTTCGGCTGTGATAAGGAGCATGATATCAGCAGCTTATCTGGCTGGTACAACCCACGCTGCTCATTATTTTTAATTAGCCCCATCGTCTCAGTCCATTACTGCCAGCTTTTACCAAAACTGCTGCAGCACGGCAGCGATTTGTCCCCTTTGTGACATCGAACGTGTCAAACTGGAGACTCGGTTTCATAAAATCTGCAGAATCTAAACTATGTGTTTATCGTAGCTTATTGGCCATTTTGTTGCCACATTCAGTTCTAACACTTGAATTTGAAGACATGCAGAAGACGTGTAGTAAATAACATTGTTGGAAATAGTCAAGTGAATAATTTACTGTATTTCTTTATAAATGTTCATGTTCCCCTTTTTTTCTTTTTCACTTTCAGTTTGATTTATATCACTTCTCTCTTCCTCTGTGTAAAGCTCCCTTCAGTCGCATTAGTATGTTACGGGAATAATGATGTTAGGATTTGTTTGTCACTGCATCTCTGACACTTTTAGCTCAGTGCTTTCTCTTTGTCTCCTCTTTTAGGCTGAGAACAAAAACATGCACAGCCAGAAGGCCGACATCCTGCAAAAGATGTTAACCAAGGAGCAACAGGACCTACAGGTGTGTTTCTGATTCAGTGAGACTGTGACACTCACTATCCTGTTTCGTTAATTATGAAGGATGTTATATGTACAGCATATTATTAACTCCTTAATATGTTCGTTATGGTTGGTCTGCCTTGGATCTTGTTGCCTCCGGTTACTTATTAAAATATTTGACCTAAAGTCATCTCAAGAGGTCATCAAATATCTTCAGTCTTCAAAATATATTTTGTGCCCCAACGTTTGTCTGGTGTGGGATTTATTTGAAGGCAAAGGAGGAGGAGTACAGCAGAAACCCCCGACCGAAACTACTGAAGGAGATCCAGGAGGCCAAGAAGCACATTTCACTGCAGCAGGAGCAGCTCTGCAAAGCAGCATTACAGGTGCTGTGCACACACACACACACACACACACACACACGCACACACACACACTCACTCAAGATGTGTTAGAACTCTTGTCTCTTGTCCTTTACATCCTTTGACAAGTTTGACGACATTTTTTCTGCAAAGTCTTGAGCTCCGCCTCGCCTGTCGCGTCCGCACACTTCACATTATCGCAGGTCACCGCAGGCGCTTTGGTGTGCAGGACCTGCGTTAACTGTAGCCGATAGGAGGGTGAACACGTTCTCATGTGTGTTTCAGGATGGAGCCACATGGTCCAGGAATACTGAATCTGAGGAGGGGGACAGCGGGCCTCCTCTGAGGGCGCAGACCCCGTCCTCGCGGGGTGACAGCGGTAACGACGGCTCCTCCACCAACAATAACTCTGTGGGTATAATGACAGATCACAGCAGTCAGTGTGGTGAACCACATTACCCAGAAGCACTCTGCACTTAACTTTGCCAACTGTGGTTTTGTTATAGTTGTGAGCCGGCTGCTGAAGTCAGTGTTGGTCGCTGCTTAAACAATTGTTGTAAAAAAACTAATTAACAGAAGATTTGGTCATTAATTCATTGTTTAAGGAATTCACTGTAAATTTAATTTGTTGTGGACTTTGGATTGTTGGTCAAACAGGACAAGTAATCTGAAGACGTGGCAATGAATCCAAAAAATAATGACGAGATTAATCAATAATTACCAAAATAGCTCCAGTTTCGACTCCAGCATGATTTTTTTTTTTTGTCATTTTAGTGACCGTGTTTTTCTTTTATGGAGGTTTTCTGGCTAATTGACCCTGGATCAGGTGTTTCTGCTGACATGGGAGCATTGTTAATGATGCGCTGTGAGAGAACTCAGGATCTGATGTTAAATACAACAGGAAGTCTGAAAATGCTGCTTACCCAGAGTCCTTTGTGAAAACAATCTTTTTTATCACAACTTCTATAAATAGGGATGAAACAGCGGTACTTTCCAATCTCTTGGGATTTCCCAGTATTAAGCACCAGACTAAACAATCAATTTGGCTTAAGTGTTGTGTTGTTCTGTGTGTGTGTGTGTGTGTGTGTGTGCGTGTGTGTGTGTGTGTGTGCGTGTGTGTTTCTATCTGTGTGTATTAGATTCACAGCAGCCCCCTCCAAGAGAGTCCTGGCAAAAGAGAGACACCCTGTCAGAGCCCAGACATCAGCCGCAGAGACGGCCTCAGCTTCTGCCCATCGCCGGACACTGAGGACACCCCCGACATGGTAATACACACTCATTCTCACACACACACACACACACACACACATAGTGACACACTCAATCTGATGTTTTTACTCCTCTTCGTTTGGTAAAATCATTACTGTGAAATCAATTTGAAGCCACAGTGACATTTTCGATGCAACACAAAGTGTGCGTATGATGATGACATGTCTGTGTTTAACCATGCCATGTGTCAGCAGGACTCCAGTGCTCAGTGCATTGTGGGTAACCCTCCCTACCTCCTCAACCCTCAGATCATCGGAGCAGAAGATGACTACTTTGACTCTCAGCAAGAGCAGGTATCCAAAGATCTAAGCAGCTTAGGTTGACTGGATGTCATATTTTCTTCATCTGCATGAACATTTAAAACAATAATCGTGTCCCCCTGCATGAGTGATGCAGTCATTCACATATTTTAATTTTCATAAAAATACCTGCAGATGGGATGCAAACCTGGGATACCCCCCTCTCTTTCTCTCTCTCTGTCAGATTAATGGAGAGTGCAGCTCTTTTCAGAGTTTAGACTTGCTGAAGTCTCGGCCGGCTCACCTCGCAGTCTTCCTCCATCATGTTGTCTCGCAGTTTGACCCTGCGCCTTTGGTAAATATGAACACACACAGTAGACACCAAGGCATAATTATACCCATACTGTTAATTTGGTGAGCTTTCTGTGGGTTGACTCCAATATGAAAGATGCATATACTTCTATTCTATATTACTGTGCTTCCATAAAGCAGCTTTTCTCGCCTTCTTTCCTCTGTTAGCTCTGTTATCTCTACGCTGACATGCACAAGCAAACCAGCTCAAAAGAAAGCCGACGCTTCTTCATGGAGTTCCACTCACTCTTTATAGATCGAGCGGCGGTACGTTGTTCTCTTGCTTTTTCTTCCTCAGTCAATTTCGTTTCTCGTAGACCACGTTTCTGGCTTTATTGAATCGTTTGTATATTTGTCGATGTGACTCTTTTTCTGGTCATCTTTTCCTAGAATCTTAAAGTACCACTGCCAGAGACAATGGCAGCTGAATTGGGTAAGGATCAGAAAGACACTAGCATGTACCTCAGATTTCTTCAATTAACTGACACAAAAATATTTCATAATTTTACATGTTAAATCACCATTACACTGAGATCCTCACAGATGGGAGCTGCAGTAGGATATCGACTGTGTTTGAATGCTTTGGGTGTCTTTGTGTCTCTGCACAGAGAAGCGGAGGTTGGAGTTAATCCCAGAGGAGCTCTGCAAACAGTACACCCAGGTTTTACAGGACACACTGCTACCAGACCTGCACAAGAACCTGGAAGATTTCAGGTCAGAGGCACACAATTGTATACCCACTCTGGTGATAACTTTTTAACTTTCTATAGGTTATTTTCAAGCAGGTGATACCTCTCCATGTTGCCCTGTGAATGATGTTATTCATGCGCTTGTGTTTATATTCATATGCATGCAGACAGAAGCGTAGCATGGGTCTGACTCTGGCCGAAGACGAGCTGTCTAAGCTGGACTCGGAGCAAGGAAAAGAGGCTTTGGAGAAGGAATGCTCCTGTGCTGAACACATCCTCTCCAAGATAGAGGATATCCTGTGAGTCCCTGAGCCCAGACAAACTTAAAGACACGTACATGTGTACATTCAACTCCTTTATTCTTTGTGTGACTGTGAGCGTGCTAACCCTGAGTTGCCTGTTGCAGGTTGACCTCACAGCCCACAGAAGAGGAGAAGTGGTAAGGCAGGACAGTCAGTGTGATTAACTGTTTCAGTTTCTGTTCAGTCTAATGTAATTTACATTAAATTACATGGAAATACCTCAAAAGACAACATTATGACAGTAGCTTGAGTCTCATGCATGAAAAATATTATGTGTTTAATCTAGAACTTATGATGTGTTAACTACTGCACTGTATACAAAATACAAATACTGTATTACATCATTATCATTGTTTTTTTTTACATCATTATCATTATCAAGAAGTTGGTATTGTAAAGAAATTTGAAGTTGAACCCCACTGATTTGTAAATATTGCTGTACAGTAAATAACAATTTGCTTTTTTGCCTGACTGTGTCGTGTCATGTTGCAGCCAAACGATGCAGTATGTGATTCTCACCTATATGAAGCACCTTGGGGTGAAAGTGAAGGAGCCTCGCGGCCTCGAACATAAACGAGCTCGCATCAATTTCCTGCCCAAGATTAAGGTCGAATACCTTGTTGAGTAACATGCACACACAAAAATATACTTTATCATCATGCACACACGTACATGTGAAACCAAGCTACCTATCTATCGGTCGTGCTAGCTAGGTTATTGCATCTGTCTTAGCTTGCTAACATTAGCTCTAGCAATCTATGTAGCTAGTAAATAGGAAATGCCTATCGATCCATCTGGCTATTGTAGCTAGCTAGGCTATCTCAACTATCTTAGCTTGCTAATATTGGCTCTAGCAACTAGTAGATAGTTACCAATAATAGTACCAATAATGAAGCATCTATCTATCTATCTATCTATCTATCTATCTATCTATCTATCTATCTATCTATCTATCTATCTATCTATCTATCTATCTATCTATCTATCTATCTATCTGAGCTAGTTTGGTAAATCTATCTTAGCTTGCTAACAATAGTGTCTATCTAAGATTTGTCTGTCTTAGCTTGCTAGCTTGTAGCTTTGTGGTTATCTCTAGCTCTCTCTGACCAATAATAGTACCATCTATCTATCTATCTATCTATCTATCTATCTATCTATCTATCTATCTATCTTAGCTTAGCTATCTTAGCTTGCTAACAATAGCTCTAGTAACAGCAATAGTGAAGATCTATCTATCTCTTTGTGTGTCTAAGGTAGCAGCTAGCTCACTGGTTATCTCTGTCTTAGCTTGCTAACATTAGCTTTCTGTTGATATATGTAACACTATCTGTGTCTCTATTGTCTATAAAACAGTTGCATGATATGATCATGACATTATGATGTGAGCCGCTAACTGGTCATTGTGAATTATCAGCAATGCTTTTAATGGCCTTTTAATGGATCATCTGTTTGAAATTCTGCATTTTCAAGTAATTATTTCAAATATGTGTCATTTTAACAAGCAGAAGAGTATCAAGCCCGAGAAGGAGGGTGAGGAGAAGGTGAAAAAGCCTCGGTTTCCCAACATCCTCGGCCCTCCTCGGCGTCTGAGCCGAGTAGATTCTACTTCAGGTGAGGAGAAAACTGCAATCTAAACCTTCAGTGTGTGGTTTTAAAACGTCATAGACACATTTTTACTAGAGGTAGTAAAGAGGTGGCCATGTTTTTTCCATCCTTGCATACATGCGTGTTTGTTGCTTTGCGTGCAGTCGGTAAGGCCGTGGAGCTGAACAAGCAGCGGTCACCAAAGCAGCTCTCCCAGCCAGCCTTCGGCATCCCTGAGCAGTCGGACTCCTCCGCCCTGAATTCTGGACGGATCCGTGGAAATCAGCTCAGCGAGGGATCCGACACCAGCACCCAACTTTCACCGTCCACCACCTCCCCGACACACAGCTCGCCCACTGGTCAGGCCTCAGACACCAGTGGACAAGACTCAGACTCCAGTAAGATATCCTCGCTTGTCTTCCTCCAGACTGTCTTTTGGGATATTATCAGTAATGTGACAGTTGTGTTGTAGGTCAGTGGCTGCCAACTTTTCTTTTGACCCCTCGTCACACGTTGAATGTTTATAAGTTATGAGCAGTTCAGTCAAGGAGTGATTTTCTCTCCTCTGTGTGTTTTATTTTAATGTTTTTAGGCTTGACAAGAAAAAAAGGAGAATCAGTGATTGGAAAAGAGTCCAAACCAAACCAAATTTTGTCTAACAGGACATTTCATGACCCTTTAGGCTCATCTTAAGACCCCTTTTGTTGGCTCTAAAATAATAATAATAATAATAATAAACTTTACTTATGTAGCACTTTTATTAACAATTTTTGAAAGGGCTTTACAAAAGAAAAAATAATACCAAATGAGGCTGGTAAAAGAGAGAAGAAGGCCAATAAAATGACCTGAATAAGAGCAAATAAATAGGAATAAAAACATTATACATCAAATATGACAATGCAGTTCTCACAATGGGGTATTAGGGCCACATTTACAACTTCTTCTCTTCAAATAATATGTTGATTTTAAAATATTAAAATGTTTTTTCCCTAATTCTGCCTTTTTTTTCCTCAAAATATATTTTCAACGTTGTCAACTGTTGAGTAGTTGCACTGAAAGTCACACTTGTAGTCTCCTTCAGTACATCTGCTCCTTGTCAGAATAAAATATTTTGGTGGTTTGTTATTACTTTTAGTTTGCTCATTCCTTCACTCACATATTTGAAGCTAACAGAAAAAGATTTGCATGTTCTTTTATCACTGAACCAGACACAAATATGAAAATACACACATATTTGAATGGACCTCTTTTCTCTACAGATGTGTCTCCATTCTGCATCCAGCCCAGACTGGGCGAGGGTCTGCAGGCTGGCGACCACCAGGACGGCATCTCCAGTCCGACCAGCACTCAGTTTGACTTCAGCCCCTCCAACCTGGAGCAGCTACAGGAGGAAGACCAGGAGGCTTTCGGGTATTTACAGGCTTTGGATTTTCTCTTAGTGCTCCCACTCCTCAGGGATGCAAGAGCGAGGTTAGAGGTGCTCAAAAAAAGTCGTGCAGTACAGACAGAAGCAACTATGTTATCACATCTTAGCAGAATATATGCATAGCAGCAGTAATGATAATGTCACCTCTTCACCTGTAGACTTCCACTCTTGCTGACTACCGACTGTATCTGACTGAATTGAACTTTCTTCATCAGTGTTCTAGATGGGCAGGAAAAATCTTCATTGCGATTTTTGTCTGGTGAACAGTCTGGTGAACAGTCCAAAACCCAAAGACATTCAGTTTACTGTCACATGTGACAAATAAGAAGCTGCAAATCCACACGTTTGAGCAATTGTTTTTGCATTTTTGCTCATTTTATTTATTGATTTTTCAAAAGAGTTGCATATTGATAAATTGTTTCAGCTCTACATTAATGGTTATCACAGGACAAATCACAGCAGCAGAGAATGTGGCATGAATTTCATCAAAAATAATACGAAAAATAAGCATATTTAATATTCTAGCATTTTTTAGTGCAAAAAGTAAAGATTAGCATGACACATAAAATCCCTCATCCACCCGTTTCCTCTACCGCCGTTATCTTTGTAATAGCCTCTCTGCCTCTGTCTTTATCCGGCAGCAGGATGGAGGTTCAGTGTGCGGTGAGCTCAGCTGACATCCAGAGTGAAGACGACCAGGGGGGTGAGATGGAGTGTGAGGAGGACCCTCTGAACTGGCAGAGTCTGGTCAGCCGAGGTGTCCTAGCAAGCCTGACGCCACAGGAGATCAAACGGCAGGAAGTCATCAACGGTGAGTCACCGACAGTTCGCAAATTTCAGAGCATGAAACGAAAATGACGGAATAAACATAAAGCATATCCCCTGACGTGTGCGCGTCTGTCCACCATCAGAGCTGTTCTACACTGAGCGAGCACACCTGAGGACGCTGAAGGTGCTGGACTGTGTTTTCTACCAGAGGTTGAACCGAGACGGCATCCTCCCCCCAGAGGACATCAAACACATCTTTATTAACCTGGAGGAGATCATCCAGCTGCACGGTAACGTCACTAACCCACACGCCTGCATGCCACAGAGGGATGAGCACAAATCATAAAATTTATTAGCTAATATTTGTAATTGTTTACTAATCATCCAGATTTTCAGTAAGATCAACATGAGACGCTGAATGTTTGTATTTCAGACCTTCTTCCCTCTCTGCTCCACAGTTTCTCTAACAGAGCAGATGACAGCGATCAGGAAGAGGAGTGAGACATCAGTGATCGGTCAGATCGCAGATGATCTCCTGGGATGGGTAAGACCAGTTTCAGTTCATGCAGGAGGCAGATTAAAAGCTTCACACCTGTACACACCTGCACACCTGTACTGTATGATCCAAAAGCAGCTGTAAAAGCAGATTACTTATAGTATTTATGAGCTAAAGCCCAACTTTCAGTCTCACCCTCTGCAGGGGGAAATGTGTTTGGTGTTTTGGTATTTTTATTATTGCATTGTGTGACACTTTGACTTATCAAGCCTACTTATAAAGCATTAATCAAAATTTCTTGTAATAACTTGAGAGTTTTTGGAGCTTACCAAGGGCTTCATGGCTCTCTGATTCATTCCTGTGACATTATATTTTTTTGTTTCTGTTGATTGGTGTCATAAACATCCCAATTACTGAAAAACTAAAACAGAAGCCCTGGGAGGAAGTTGAAGCGATTGGAAATAATTACTGAATGATAACATTCAAAAATCATTCTGTAAATTAAGACAAACTCAGAGCAGAGTTTGCATTAACAGGAAACAGCATCGACAGCGAATAAGAATTAGATCAAAAGAAACAAAATGTAAATTAGCCAAAGTTAGCCTAAAAGGCTAATTTTATCTGCTGTCCCAGGCCAGATGTTAAAGGCAACCTAAGAATATAAAAAAACGACCCAAATTCACAAAATTCAGTACAGTACATATCCACCAATAAAGGATAACACATTATAACACATGGTAGTTAATTACAATCCTTACTAAATAAGTAAGATAAGCAGAAATAAAGGCCTGCCTCTTATATTGTCTTTGTGTCTTTGTGTGTTGATTCCAGTTCAGCGATGAGGAAGAGGAGAAGATAAAGAGAGCAGTGGGAACTTTCTGCAGCAACCAGCCGTCTGCACTGGAGCTCATCAAGAGCAGGCAGAAGAAAGACCAGAGGTTCACTTTATTCATGCAGGTCAGAAAAGAGTCAACCAGCACAGTCTGCTGCCAGGAAGTGACACGTTTAATCAGGAGGAAGTCGACCTCTCTGCCTTCACTCATCGGAGCGGTTTGAGTTCTCCCATTCAGAAAAAAAGTTTGTTCATTATGAGTTCTCAAACTTTTCCTGGCTTCAAAAGCCTAAAAAGGTTCCCACACCACAATTTCAAACAGTCATTAACGACGGTAGACGAAGCAACTCATAAAAAAGGATCAAAGTTGAAATTTAGTGAAATGAAGGTCAGCGTGATAGCATCAGCAGACTCGTATTAGTTTATTTTCACTGCATGAATCCCAATAATTCCATGTACTTTTACTCCATATTTTTCCACTAGTCATCCACGACCCCGGCGCAGTGGCTCTATGGCCTCACAGGGGGCCCGCCCCCCAGTTTGAGAACAACCGGTTTAATGAGAAAGTTAATTCTTGACCTCATAAAAAATAGTTTGACAAAATAATTTTAATGTCCACATCTGCAGATGAAGACTGTGACATGCAGCACAGTATCTTTACAATAGAGTCAAATTATTCCACGTTACACTTAATTGTGTAACGCGGAATAATTTGACTCTATTGTAAAGGGCATAAAATACACTTACACATAAAGGGCTCGTATGAAATAACTAATATCATCACTGAAACTGAATTTAATGCTTCATTTATTACATTTTAATGCTTATAGTGCTTTTTAAAATGCTATATCTGCAGTGTGTATGTACAGTTATTTCTATAAGTGTAAATTCACGTGTTGAATCACTTGTGGACAGGGAGCCTCTATATGCTCATTTAGAGTGTATTTAGGACTCATAGTTTATGTTTTGTGTGTCTTCAGGAGGCTGAGAGCAACCGTCTGTGTCGCAGGCTTCAGCTCAAAGACTTCATTCCTGTAGAGATGCAGAGAGTCACCAAGTACCCGCTCCTGCTGGACAGCATCGCCAAGTACACAGGTACAAACTGCACAGGTGGGAATGTGCCCGAGGCTGTGCATCAAGCAGCCGTTGGTTATGTTTGTTCATCTTCCCGTAGAAGACGGCGAGGAGAAGGAAAAGGTGAAGAAAGCTGGAGAATGCTGCAAAAAGATCCTCAACCACGTCAACCAGGCCGTCAAAGAGGCTGAGAACAAGCAGGTGCAGACATGAGGATCATTGTAAAAAATCAGTTCGGGCTAAAGCAGCGCTTAAGTTCTCACAGGAGGATTTATTCATGATTAAAATAACGAGTTGTGTTCTTCCTCAACAGAGGCTGGAGGAGTATCAGAGGAGGTTAGACATCTCGTCCCTCAAACAGAGCGAAAACCCCATGATCCTGGAGCTCAAGGCAAGAAGCTAGCTATACATAAACTATGTGAACTATGGGCTAATATCTAGTCATGGGAGATGTACGTGTTATTGGTGAAGATGTTTATTGTATTGTAATTGAAAAGTGATTCTTATCCTGCAGAATCTGGACCTGACCAAGAGGAAGATGGTGCACGAGGGGCCTCTCTGCTGGAAAGTCAACAAAGACAAGATGATTGGTACATATGCACACACCTGTAAATGAGAATAACATTAAAAAACATCAGCTTGTGTGAATAAAGAGGCGGATCTTCAGGTGGAAGTTTGTGACTGAATGAAATACAAGAGGTCAGGTTACAATATTTACAGCAATGCAGTTTTATATCGCCTGTGTTTTCCTTTCAGAGCTGTACACGATCCTCCTGGAGGACATCCTGGTTTTACTGCAGAAGCAGGACGAGCGTCTGGTCCTTAAATTCCACGGCAAGAATCTGGCCAGTGCCGCCGACAGCAAACACATCTTCAGCCCCGTCATCAAACTCAACACTGTCTTGGTTCGTCCAGTGGCAACTGGTAAGAGCTGCACTCACTCCAAAGTACTTGTGGTCTTGTATTTTGTATCGCGCTGAGTCATGGTTTACTGGATCAGTCCTCTGTGTATTCAGCGTCCCCAGAGGATGAAGTTTCTGGTGATGCCCTGACTTTTTATCAGGTTTTGAATGAAATGTCTCGACAACTATTGGATGGATTGCCGTGAATTTTGATCCATATTCATGCTTCTAATAGGATGAATTGCAATCACTTTGATAAGCCTTTAACTTATCATTTAGCTCCAGCATCATTTCTTCATAGTTTTGTTCGAAACATACAAAACTAACAACATTCCCGTCAGTCTCAGCTCTATTTTGTGTTAAGTGCAAATTTGCAAATATTAGCATGCTGACACGCGAAACTTAGATGGTGAACTTTGGAAAAAGACCTGCTTAAAATCAGCATATTAGCATTGTCATTGTGAGCATGTTTAGCATTAGCATTTTCAAAGCATTTCTCACAGAGCTGCTAATGTGGCTCTTGTGCTTTCTTACTGTTTTGTGCATAATGTCACTGTTCTTAGCCGTTTGTGCTCTGTATACAGTGTATACTAAGTCTTATGTGTATATTTAACTGCTAATATTTTTTTCCTCATCAGACAACAAGTCTTTCTTCGTGCTGTCCATGTCGGAAAACGGGGCTCAGATCTATGAGCTGACGGCCCAGACGGTGTCCGATCAGAGGACGTAAGTCTCACACCACAAACATGGCTGCATGTCATCTGTTTCCTCCGTCTCATCCTGCTGTATCGCCTCCATCCTCCAGGTGGCAGTGTCGGATCACACAATGTGCAGACGCCATGAAGGCCAAACCTCACAACAGAGACACACCTCCAGCTCAGTCTGAGTGAGTCCGCTGACGCCTCCACTCACTGATCCTGAAGTTTTATTTATTAGTTCTTATTTTCATTGTCTCTGATGTGTTTCAGTGCTGAGCGGGATGCTATTGAGATCATCAAACATGGGATGCCCAAGACGAGCAAAGAGCCAAATGGGACATCAGGTGGAAGCATCCATTTTTCAGGTATGTTGCAGTTTTCATCATTATTAAAGTCACAATTGTGACGAGTGTCTGCTCGTCTCTGTTTATATCATTTTAAACTGAGTGTCTCTGTGTTTTGCACTGTTTGTTGGAAAAAACAAGCAATTTGGAGACATCACCCTAAACACAAATTAACAAACTGTGTACGTCTATCTGTAAATCTAAACAGTCAATAATTGAAAAATATAATTAAAAAATTTTGTGAAAAAGTGTTTAACATGTTACATTCAGTTTAAAACTGCACTTTTTGTATAATGTGTTTGTCCGATGTACGTTATCCCCCTTTTAATGAAAAATCTCGATGCGTCCCAGATAAAGACGCCGCCTCCTCTCCAGACATTCAAAATCCACCGAGTATGACCCCGTTCGATGGCATGAAATCAGAAGACGAGGAAGAGGAGCTGGCCATAGCAGACAGACGGGAGGAAGAGGAGGATGATGAAGAGGTGGATGAAGCAGAACTAGAGGCGTTCCTGGACGGGCAGCTGGCAGACAGACTGCCCTTCCTGCTGGAGGGGTCGCGTCAGGGCATCGCCATCGAAAGCCAGGAACACTGTGCATTCAGTATACCCCCCTCCAAAGGTGAAGAGGCTCTCAGGACATGTAAGTCACATGTTAAAGGGTCAAATCACCCTCTTGTGATGTCTTTGCTATGCAGATTCTGGTTTTATCTGCCCTGGTTTTGAGATGTCAGAATCGTCTCAGCAGAGTGTAAGATGACATTTACTTCAGAAAATAACACATTTTTCTTCGTCCCAGTGGCGATGCTGAAACAGGCTCTTTTCAACCACATGATGAGCAGAGAGGCAGAGGAGGAGACAGAGGAGAGGAAGCAGAGTGGGGCCGCTGAGTGTCAGCTGAGCTCTTTGCCTGGGAGCCCTGAGGGGCCCTCAGCTGCGTCTGATGAGAGCCCAGCGTCTGCAGGTTCACAGAAAGACAACCCTCAGCCCCCTTCAGGGCACGCCGCCATGTCTGAGACGGCGGAACGCAATGGTGAGGGATCCTCAAGAAGTTTTCTTTATGGGTCACTGACAGCCGTGCTGAAAGGTTAAAATAAGGTTACAGACAGTAACGGTTAGCTTAGCTTAGCATAAGGACTGGAAGCAGGTGGAAGCGTTTTGGTGTTTTTGCACATCTGTTGTTTTACAGATTCAAAAAACAAGATAGAACTTATTGATTAACAGGTGGTGCAACTAGGTGGAGTCTGTGACAGGTGTTTCCCCCTGTTTGAAGGCTTTATGCTAAGCTAAGCTAACTATATTAACTATAATATTTCATAGACAAATGTGACTAAGTGGAATTAATCTAAATCTGCAGCAAAAAATGAATAAATGTATTTCCTGACATGTTGAACTATTAAACAGTTTTGTTTCCAATGATTAGCAAAATCGTTGACTTTCTTCTGCCTGCTCCGCTCCTCCGTTCAGGTGGTTTTGTGGTTCTGGATTTCGGCGGGGGCTCTGAGGAGTGCAGCACTGATGATGATGGAGGAGGTGACGTGGGCATCGACATGAGGAAACTGCTGTCCTCCTCCTCGCAGACAGGGGGCAGCGGTGGCCCCAACCTCAGCAGGCAGCTCATGACCCACCTGCGCCTCCTGCAGGCCGACCTGCAGTATCTGAAGGTACTGTAACTGACAGCCTGTCGCCGTTAGCTGCTTTTACACAAAAGCCACAAAATGTTTAGTTCTGATGGTTTTAATGTCGGGAAATTGAGTTTTCAGCATGTCTCTGGAATTCGAGTCAAAATCTCTAAATGTTAATTAAATGTCTTCAAATGATTCGTTTATGCTGAGAAATCTCAGGAATCCTGGAGAAAGAGTTCTGTAGCCCAAGAAATAACTTTAAAATCATGGGAAAACCATTAACCCCAAGCAAAACGGCATTGTATAACCGTCAGAGACCAGCAAACGTTTTGAACGTACTGCACACATAAATCTACATGAAGAGGACATCTCTTACATTATGCCTCTGTCATCTGTTGATGCCTTCAGCTTAACTTCTGCACCGCAGTGTTTGTTTGCTCCATCATTGCCTGATCTGTGGCTCACAGTGAGTTTTGTTGTCATGATCTGCTTCCAGGAGGTGGAGATGAAGTACAACGAGCTGCGACAAGCACACGGCGAGCTGGCCACCGACTCAGACGACAACAACGGTGTGTTTCCCGCGTCTAGGTCACAATCGACTGATTTCCATCCACATCAGTCATCTGTTCATTTACTGAATCTCAAAAGCTCTGTTTGATATTTTACAGATGGGATTCAGTGATGAAAGACTTCCTGCTCTTTCTGTTGGATGTTTCATGTTGCTGCATGATGACTTTCTCCTGGACGGATCCTTCATCTTTAAACAGTGATGCTGCCCGGTAATGGAGGCTTAATGTCTGATCTCCCACTTCAGGCATTTGTGACAATCAGTGCAAGACGTTTTCATCATTATTAGGACCGTTCCACCCTAAACTGAGGAGAGACACTGTGGAATCACCTGAGGACAATTCAGTCGCTTTTTGCTATAACAACAACCAGCTGCATAAATTATCTTAAACACTGGAGATATGAAGTGGAAAGTGGTGTGAGGTCACACAGCAGAGAAGCATTCAGACATGAACAGAGACATGAAGACTGCGAGAGTGACCGGGACGATTCTCTGAGGATGAAGAAGGTAGATCGCCTTGTTCGGGACTCACCATCTGCAATAAGAAATAACCTCTACTGTGCATATTCAGCCCAACATGCAGTTGAAGAGGCTTAACGATAAACTTACTTATTTTGTAACAGCACTGAAAAGCAGCCGTTAGATGCCAATATGTCCTCTCACCACACTGATTATTATGCTTTTAAATTCTGCAACATTCACAAAAGTCGTGCAAGAGGCTCTTTCATCCATTCCTACCATCTCACAAAAGTACCTCTTTATTGTATATCTTTAGCCTAGCTTAGCATAAGCAGCTAGCCTGACCATAACACTTTATATCTTGTTTGTTTCAACAGTGCACAGAGAAATGTAATAATGACAGTTTATGGTTTTCAGGGGGTGTTGCAGATGTTGCACAAAAGTGCTGAGTGGATGAAATAATTCCAGCATATAACTCCCATTATAACCACAAATAGTTTTTCTATATGATTCTGTGTGTATTATTGTTCATTAATGGGTTTTAGAGGCTTTTGTAGGCATATTTTTGACCTTTGAGCAGAGCCAGGCTAGCTTTTCCCCCCTACTTTAACTGTTTGTGCTAAGCTAGGCTAACCACGTCCTGAATCCAGCTCTGAACTTAACTTGCAGACATGACAGTGATATTGATCCTCTTGAGCAAATAAGAATACTGTATTTCCAAAAGTGCAAATTTAAGTATTCCCTCTGGCACATGAATAATATACCATTTAAAATGAGTTATTAGGTGCTCATACTCATCATTTATTTTTGGGACTGGCCACAAATTGTCATATTTCTTGTTTATCGGTTGTCTTCTTGGTTTGAATGTAAAGACATAAAAATGAAATGTTCTTTAGCAGCTGACTTTTAAATTTCCTATAGCACTTGAATGTAGCATAATATAGCAAACAAACAGATCCAACAGTTCAGCAGATTCACGGAATAAACAAACGATACAGGATGCTGAACGGACGGATGGAGGTAAAAACAGAAATGCCTTCTAGCCTCTTTTTGTTTTTAAAATTGGAGTTTGGCACCAGGCAGGAGGGAAACGGATGTGGCAAATACAGTTTTTTTTCCTGAAGCTGCATGAATCTAAGAGCACAACACAACATACACATAGAAGCAAGCTTTTCAGAGCGTGTGCACATGTGAATTCACTGAATTTAACTTAATGGTAGAATTTATTTTCCTTTTGTATTCCAGACCTTTTTTCTGGCCTTCATGATGGCGAAGTGATCGACTAACCTGAGTGCAGTTTTCCACCTCTTTTGTACTTTGTCAAACACTAAAAACTACAATCTTTTATTCCCTTGAAATATTGTCAGGAGGTTTTCTGCAGGTTCGTTTCAGTTCCTGCAACAGGCTGCTCATAAAAGCCGCGTTCAGCTTGTAACACCAGCCTGTCGTCCCTTTAGGTACAAGCTTCAAAGATTCACTCATCACGTCAATGGTTGGACTGACCACAAGCCACAAGACTGCACAGAAGACATTATGGCTTTGATTTATGAAAGAAATATACAAAAAAATTAAAAAGAAAAACAAACCTGAAAAGAATATATAGAGAAAAAAAGGTTGTTATGAGCTGTAAAGGAATATAATGTACATTTATGACTGTATATCAAAGGTTTTCTGTGTTGTTGTGTTTTTTTACACCATGAAATCATGTAATGTTATAACAAAAACTACTTAAGGAGAAGTTTAAGTGTCCACGCAGCACTAATCTGTTTTATAAATGTTCTATTCAAAGTGTTTTATTTTATTATATCTTTATTAACCCTGTTAACGTGTTTAAAAAGCTCCTTTAAGATGAGGAGGGTTTAAGCTGTCGTTAAAAATGAAGGGAAAGGCTGAAACAAGCATCATTTCTTCTTCGATGGTCTTGGGTGGGGAGTCGGTTTTAATGACGGCATCTTATTTATCTTATCTTATCAGTTCCTTTACAAGCTATCTGTAAGTCTTGAAAATCCTTGAAAAGCCTTGAGTCAGCAGCGTCAGACCTGGAGCAAACACCATCACTACTGCAGCTGCAGAAGGAAACTCATCCACAGACAAGTGTCGGTTTCAGCTAAAACTTTAATTAACTTAAACTGACTCATTTTAATTGGCTTAACTCATCCATCCATCCTGGAAACAACTTAAAAAGTGATCTGATAATAAATAATTCTACACCATATTGCCCCCACTGGTTTCCCATCATGCTGTGGTAGGAAACAGGTATTAAATGTGATTTAATGTGATATTACAAATTTAAATTCAGTGTGTTGAACCCTGCAGAGACCCTACTTTAGCTCTTGCAAATGTTACTCAAAAAGCTGTAAATGTTGTATTTGTTGGGGACTATTTTCAGTTGTGGATTAATACAGATCGTCCTTGTGCAAGTAGCTGCACGATGATCCAGAGGGGTCATGAGGTTTTTTTACAAAATGGCAAAAAAAGATGCGTACAGATGTGGCACCTGTAGATTGAATGGAAATCAATGACAAATAACAAAGTGACAGTTACTGCTATTATTTTAATGTTATTTCTTTCATAGAAAGCTGATTCACATCTCAGCTTGTGATGGGCGACTCTGTTGCAGCTGAAAACATGTAAAAATGTAAGTGAGCGCTGGTTTGGTGGATTGAGGTAAAGTGAAATGTATGGCTGACAGCTACAAGAGAAGATGACTCCCAGATGTTTCTCTTTCCTAATGTGGCATGAAAACATTATGGCAGCAGCATCAGTCACACCGACATTAAAACCATTGACACACATCAACTAAATCAGATCAGACGTCCCACATGTCTCATCTCTGTTTCTCTGATTGCTTGTGGGTTTAGGCCACAAGCACTTTTACTACAAAGACAAGTAAGTGAGCTTCAGCTGAACTCTGCTTCAGAAAGCCAGACCAGTTTCCAAAGCACGCAGAAAAGCAGTTTGACACATGGACTTTTTTCTAGATGCAAAGCGTCTGAGGCGTCCGATCAGGTGTTGATGCAGTAGTACTACGTTTTGAACACGAGAATACCACAAAAATGGGTATAATTACTCTCACTGCATTCGTAGCACAGACGTTTTTTCTGATTCCAAATAGCTGAAACGGTGTTTAAAACATAAATAAAACCGAATGTGATGCTAAGTAAGGGAAAATGCGCAACGAGGTGGTGGAGGACGGTTGCTTCCGCGAAGTCCATTTATTTCTGATAATGGACACCTCGAAGGGCATTATCCCGCTTATACCATGGTCACTTACATGGTCATTGAGAGTCATGGCAGTGTAGCTCTCAAAGTTGATTGAGAGCTGAGTTTCTGTTGCCACGGTTACCAGCTAGCATTTCAGCGCAATAATTTAGAACAATCAGGCTATTTGACCGGAACTTCTTTTACAGGTGTCCTATAACTCTTTTTAACGGACACCCTGCAGCCAATCAGAATCGAGTATTCACCCAGACCATGGTATAACACTTTTTAACGGACACCCTGCAGCCAATCAGAATCGAGTATTCACCCAGACCATGGTATAACACTTTTTAACGGACACTCTGCAGCCAATCAGAATCGAGTATTCACCCAGACCATGGTATAATCCTTTTTAACATCTACTCAACTGGAAACAGCACAAAGACGATAGCAGCTGTGAGTTTAACTGTCTTTAAGGTGAATCCCCTCATCCCGTTTCTGTGTGTCGACCTTGTGGTTCTCCAGCCACCTTTTGTACTTGGCCCGACTCTTCTTGTAGCCAAACCGGGCTATGTCCACCATGAACACCCAGGCCAGTCCGTACATGACCACGCCGCCGAGCTTCATGACCAGCGTGGTCCTGGGGGACGTGAGCTCGCAGTAGAACATCGCCGTGCCCACTCCCACTCGCACGGTGGCGAACAGGAAAATGAAGAGCAGGTCCACGGCGTCGCCCAGCAGGCCGTCGTACAGGCCCAGCCGGCGGAGGAACCAGCGGGTCTGCAGCAGGGGGTTGGTGATCTCGCTGCCGAAGATAACGCCGCAGGTCTCGCAGCCCGACGCTCCCATGAGCAGAGCCAGCAGGATGCCCGCGATGCTGGCGGCGTGGTGGGCCATCATGACCGGGCCCTCGCTGCGGTTGCATACGCACCAGCACATGTCGAAGAGGAAGTAGCCCAAGCAGACGGCCAGGGAGAAGGTCTGGAGCTCGGTGTTTTCTGTGCCTGGAGGCAGATACGACATGTTAAATACCTACAGGAAGTGATCTCCTGTAAAACATGAGGAAGGCTCTTATTTATGATCATTATACTCGTAACTCATTGCTGTAATATTAATGAATTAAGTGTACAGTGAAGAACTAGTTTCATTCTCTGATAGGTGAAGTGTCCACTAGTCAGTGGTGGAAGAAGCACTTCTGTGTTTTACTAAAGTAAAATTAGCAAAACCATAAAAATACTCTAAAGTATCAGAAGTAAAAGTACTCATCATGCAGAATAAACTGGATTAAACTCACTGATGCATTAATGTGTTACAGCTCTTAAAGGTGGAGCTATTTTCAATCACTGCATGTTCTGTTGTGTATCTTAATCTATAATAATCTATTGGTTGATAATATTTGTATTAATAATCTGAACGTAAAGTAACTAGTAGCTAAATTGATGCAATAAATGCAGCAAGAAGTACAATATTTACATCTGAAATGTGGTGGAATAGAAGTAAATTACCTCAAAATTGTACAATACCTGAGTAAATGTACTTAGTTACATTCCACCACTGGTGTTTTTATAGATTAAATGAATAAAATCCATTCAGATTAACACAAGTAAAGCCTTGTCGCTTATTATTTAGCCATTTTATCCGTTCAGATGTGTTACAGAATGACTTCAAATCACAGGAGACACAAACATCAACTCACAGTCTGTTTCTATGAACGTGTTTCAGGTTTCTGTAGAAAAGCAGGTGACTCAGGTGCGTTTCTAAGTCGCTCGCCGTGGCTTCGTGTCACTGACCTGCATGTGTGAGGGGCCAGGGGCCGTCTATGAAGATGACGTACGCCGTCAGCAGCACTATGACCACCCCGTGGATCAAAGTGACGAGCCGGCAGTTCCACTCAGGCCCCCGCTGAGCGAAGGCGCAGCAGAACAACAGGTAGAGACAGAACCAGCCAATCAGGCTGCAGATCACCTCCAGCACCGGCATGGCTGTCTGCGTGGGACGATTGGAGTGATTTCATTGGACAGCTTGAGTCACCAGAAGCAGAATAAAAGCTACAGGTTGTTGTGTTTTCACCGCTTTGTGTCACTTTTAATGTCATTTGAATATTTTTCCAAACCAGCATCTTTCAGGATGACATTGCCGAGTTCTTTTAGACGATATTACACTTAAGAAAAGGCAATAATCAATCAGCAGTAAGTTATCTCATTCTGTTCTTTTTTTACTTACAAATGTCTCCTGACAGATACATGATACTGAGTTATGAACCATTTATTTGTGCTGTTAGCACATTAATGCTAAATTGACCCAGACTGTGTCAGCTTGACCCAGCGACCTTTTCTTTTTAGTGCGTATCACTGTTACAGAGCACATAGCCGCCACGTGAAGCACCTCACACTCTGGTCCTGGATCTTACCGTGACCCCTGGTCCTCTCGGCCGTCCTCAGATCCAGGAGACGAGGCTCCGGCAGTGGGACGCGGCCCTGGCCTCCATCACTGTTCCTGCTGCAGAAAAGGCACAAAGACTGAAGCTCAGCTCGTTCCAAATGGACACATGCTCCGTCTGTCAAGATGACAGAAATGCCATGTGCAGGCTACTATGGACAGTTAGTGGATCCTTTATCCCTTCCCCCTGGATCTCAGACTTGATCCTCTTAAAGGATTACAGACTTCTCTGCAGATACCTGCTTTTAGACGAGTGGGTGATACGAGGCTGCGGCTGAATCCTCCACAGCGCAAATAAACCAAATAAACAAGTTTTCTCAAGCAACACTTGTTTTAATGTCTTATTGTTTTTCCTTATGTCGCCTCCTGTTTTCATTGGCTGCCTGATTTCTGCTCTGAAAACGTCCTCAGTTCTGTTGTCATAGCAACACCATTAACTGTGTGTGTGGGATTCTGCATGTGTGTGTA
This sequence comes from Chelmon rostratus, assembly GCF_017976325.1. Taxonomy (NCBI): domain Eukaryota; kingdom Metazoa; phylum Chordata; class Actinopteri; order Chaetodontiformes; family Chaetodontidae; genus Chelmon; species Chelmon rostratus. Next base: position 23,684,112 of record NC_055671.1, on the reverse strand, counting down.
TTTGTACATCTGAGGTTTCATAGTTATTCATATTTTAATCTGCAGAGTGTGCAGAGACTCTTTTCTCTTTTTACTGAAGGAACGAAAACTACATGAACAAAATTAACACCTTGAGACTTTAAAATAATAATGATAACAAACTTTATTTGTGTAGCACCTTTCAAAGTAGAAATGCAGCTCAAAGTTCTTTAAAACAAAGGTGTCACACGCAGCAAAGGCTTCACATAAAAAGACAAAAAACACTGAATAATGATAATAAAATTAAGTTAAGAATGCGGTACATAGAACAGCTCAAGTCAAGTAAAATACAACAATGAAAAGTTTACAGAAAATTACACTGGAATGTGTTTCTGTTGCTCATTTTGACAAAATTTGAGATGTAAATAATCCATTTTATCCCGTTTTAATTCTCAAGAAATTTTCAAATGAAGAGATACTCTCTTCATTACATAAATGCTGGACTCCATTCAATCCATTCATCGACAACACATGTTTCGCTTTTCAGCCATTTCTTAGTTCTGGATTTCTTACAAGCCATCAATAATATCCACAGCAAACATGTATCCGTCTTCCTCCGTTCCAGTTCCTCCATTTTAACCAGTTTAACATCATTTACAAACTTTTATTGATGTTTATTGATGAGAAATGATCCCGGACTGACAGAAGATTTATATGTTCAGTTATTTAACTGACAGTGAAACAGGAAGTAGTTGATATTTCAGACAGAAATACACAGTCAGCACACACATCAACCCTCAGGCTTTTACCATGTTGCCTTATAAACTTTATTTTCTAATGTAATATTGATCTTGAATTGAAAATAGAACTGCATTTGGAGAAGAAACAGTGTCGCATATTGAAGCTGTGAGCCTCCAGACAGCGCATTAAAAATGGAGGAATGGATCAGTGTTCCCCCTGCAGACGCTGACATTTATCAGTAAGTATGAGGAATAAATACATGACTGGGATAAATGAGGATGAAGCAACAGTTCATGCAGCGTACATGCAGGTGGGATGTTTTCACATGTGGCTGTGCATGCATTCACTCCCCTCTGCTACTGCAGGTTTATAACCTGCGAGGCGAAGGTCAGGTACTCACCCGACAGCCCTGCAGCATTAACCCACTTCCAGAGTGGCTCTAATCTGACTCAAGAGTAGATTATTGGTCAATTGTGAACAGTTGAAGCAAACACAGGTATGATTTGTCCATCCTGCTCACAGGAAAGCGTCACTAATGTGTCTGAATTAATATTCATCGTGCAGAAATAGCTCCTACACTACATGCAGGGTGATATTAACATGTTGAATAGATAAACACTTATATTGTGGTTTACAGGGAGCTTTGTGCTAAGGTAAGCTAATGTCTGCCTGGCCATGTCTGAGCTTGCCTCAACTCCTCAGCTTGCTCAAGAACTTGCCTCTTCTGTCTACTGTGGTGTTTAGCCCTGAGACATCTGGAGTTATTGGAAAATTATGTTCATTAACTACAGCTGAAAACATAAATATTGAATAAACAATGAAATTAGATTGATTCCTATACAACTTCGACACAAACTATCACTGGACTGATATCAGGGCAGGTTGGGCTCGCAGGTTTTCAGGACTCAAAGGCAGTAACTCAGTTCACCCAGGAAAGGTTCAAAAACACGAGGCAGTATTTAACAAAAAACACAATTACAAGGATCTGGCAAAAACAGGACTGAAGTTCACAAAGTAACAAACAAACTGCGCTCTGTAATTCAAAGTACAACAAAAAGACTTGATTACAATAGAAAAGAACAAAAGGCGCAAGGATTCCAAAAATGTGCAAACTAGAAACTTGAATAGACTAACACTCACAGGTAGACAGGGATATCTTTCAGAGCTAGGCTTGACTTGGACTTAACAAGGTACACAAGACAATCTGGTACAGGACAAGGGGAGACGCAGACTATATATACACATGAGGTAACAATGAACAGGTGGAAACAATCAGGGCGGGGCAGACAATCAGACAGGCAGGAAACACATCAAGAAGTCAGGGTGTGAAACAAGAGGAGAGTAAGGGTTACAAACTAAAACAGAAAGTGTATGACAAGACCAAACACCAGTGAACAAAACAGATCAGTAGATTTGCCGAGACATTACAATTGATACCACAAGAGATCATTGAGAAAACAGTAATTTTGGTAATAATCTGGGTGAACTGATTCTTTAAATAGTGCAATAAAAGTCTCACAACATGCATCTCCCCAAATTTGTTGTTCCTGTTATTGACAGAATCGTTTTATTTGATGAATTTATGATTTTCTAAACACTGAAAAGCCTGTCTATGTGTAATTATAGTTTAACTAACTGTATTAACATATGGTACAATTAAATTTGTTTTTATTTCCACTTCCTGTCGCCATATTTTGTTATTTACTTAAATGATTTGAGAGGTTGTGCCCTGTATATGCCCTCTGGTCCAGTAGGTGGCGCAATGCTTTACTAATGGGACTATTATTTACAGGGAAGCAGAACCATAGAAGAACATAGTTTCCCTTTCCGGGGTCAGGTTAGGTAAAGATAAACAAACACGCGATAATGACATTGAAATATATTGCCACCGTTTCAGCAAGTTCACATCAATTTCTTTACAGCACAAGTTCGTTCGTCAGCCTGTGAAACACGTTTTTAAACCCGGTCTAACAGGAAGGAAAGGTAAGTTCACCTGAAGTCAGTGGCTGCATGTGGAAAAGCGAAGAGAACACGAGGTGAAACTCCGTTCATATTACTGATAATTTAACACTGCCGTGAATATTGCCAAACTTTTATTTTTAGTAAAATATTGTCTGTTACCCTGATCGAATGATTGGGAGCCACTTTGTCATTCGGTATTATTATTAGGATAATTCTAACCTATGTTAGCCGTTTCACGTGTTAGTCCACTCATCGGTGTCAACGTCCTGCTTTAGCTAAAGTTCGTTAGCAGTTAACGTTATTGCGGGGCCCGCTGGTCGTTAAGGGATTAAAGTGTGACATTTAATTAAAATTTAGAGCTGTTTAGTAAACCAGCAGCATGCCGAACTTATCAGTAGACCCTGACCAACCTTGGAAGTCCTTAATGGCTCCCAGTATCATATGTTTTTTGTTCAATAAGGTTATGGTAATTATTTGTCAGAATAAGTGAACGCAATTTGGCGCTTTTACATTTTCTCTCCATAACTCAGTGCACACAGTTGTACGGTTGTAGCGTATTTACGCTGTCTATTTAGACTAAAGCTGAAATATTTTCTGAAATTCATGACCGGACAAGCTGTGATTGCTCAATGATTTTGTTAAGCAGGTTCAACATTTCTAAGTGCCATTATTTTTCAACCTTATACTAAACATAATTTCTGCAGGTGATGTGTGCAAACGTTTGTCTATTTTAACAGTTCGTTTCATGCTGATTTAAAATTATTTAAAGACAAAATGCAATTTTTTACAATAAGGAAAATTACTATGTAGTTCTGATACACTATTTCAACTTAAATTACGAAAATAACCTCCCTCCAGATGTTTAAAACTGACTTATCTTGTCTTCAGAAATACAGCTGTCAAAATGATTTGTGGATATTCTCCAGGCTGTTTAAACTTTTACCTGCTGTTATGTACAGTTATGTACCCCTGCCTCGTCTCTTTCTGCAGGATGGCTCTTCCGCATGTGCGACTGTGCACTCGACACATGAGCACAGGGCTTCAGGTCTGTGGTTATGCGACACTCAGTAAAGCATCCAGACCTCAGGAGAAAAGCAGCACCGGTCCAGTTTTTCAGTATGTCGGCCAGCACAAAAAGCCCAGCCACAAGGTGTTTGTATGGGGCTTTAGCTTCACTGGCGCTCTGGGTATCCCCAGCTTCGTGGTGCCGGACAGCGGCAGGAAGAAGCCCCGCAAATACCAGCTGACTCCTTACCGGCTGGAGACTGCAGAGAAGGTGAAGTTTAATGAGCTTCATATGGAGCCTTATGAGTTAAGCTTGTTAATATTGGCCAGTGCATGTCAGTGACTATTTTTCAGTGTCATATCATAAAGATTTGATGCGCTTCAAGTCAAATCAGCTGCACTGCTGCATCATTGTAGTCTGGAAAGTATGAGTTTCTTTTGCTGTCCTCACTAACTGCTGAGCTGAATTCAGAAAAAGCAAATTTATTTTTTGATTTTATTTGTATGAGCCTTTTTAATCATTGAAATACACAGTCTTATTGTTCTAATTGGCTCAAGTGATGTCTTAAGCTCCATTTGGACAGGGGACGTGTTTAAATAGTTTTGACTGAACTCGCTCTGTTGCAGATCTCTTCTGCTGCTTGTGGTTACGGCTTCACTCTCATCGCCTCCCCGACCAAAGATGTGATCAAGCTGTGGGGCATGGGCCTGAACAAGGACTCTCAGCTGGGCTTCCAACGCACACAACACAGCCGCCGTAAGACAAAACCAGAAACGCTGCTTCCCTCTGCTCTGCTTGACTCGCTGCCACAGAGAATGAGTGTGTGTTAGCGTGTCGTTTTGGGCTAATTTCACATAAAAGCTGTGATAAATCCACTGCACAGCACCAGCCATCAAACAGCTGACCTGCAGGTGATCGTAGTGCAGCATTTAGCCTCTAAAGTTGGTGGAGAGTAAAACTAAGCTAAAAGCAGAGTGAATATTGGGCTTGCACTAGCCAGGTGGACAGAGACACGGCTCTGTATCTGCTGGACTGTTGACCAACACGTTCAGCTTAACAACTGTTGTTAATGTCAGATGTTTCTAGCTTGTTATTCTGCCCCCCAGGGGCCGACCTCAACCTTTTTTTGTCCAGATCTCCACAAACGCAGCACAGATAATAGTAGAGCAAAGAAAAAGCACCACCTGCTGTACAGAAACACCAACATCAGCAATGAAGACCTGAAGGAAATGTGAACATCACTGAAATGTGAACATCACTATTTATTGAATAGTCTGACTTCGATGGCTGTGTTTTTCAGGCACTGGTATCTTTCTCATGTTGGCCATTTGTCTGATGAAGGCAGCGTCCAAACGCTGTCTTTTTGAGTCAAATAAAGTTTTTGGGTGCTAAAGCCCAGTGTGTGGAGACTCTGTAGGGCTGCAGCCAGCAATTATTTAGTTATTTTCGTGATAAATTGATGGTGAAAAATGTTGTTTTCCTGTCATAGTGTGAAGAAACTAGAAAATACTCACATGTAAGAAGCTGAAATCAGAGAACTTTGACTTTGTTTTTCTTGAAATAAAACACTCAAAGCAATTAATCGGTTATCACAGTAGTTGCCGATTCATTTAATAGCTGATAGCTAATTGATTAATCAGTTAATCATTGCAGCTTTTTCCTGCATTGAATTTGTTTTCCTGCACTTGGGTTACATATAGGATGGGATGTGTACACTGCTTCCTCTTTGTGAATATCTGACTCCAGTCCACCCTGCTGGTTTTTGAGTATTACCACATGAATAAAGTCAGTGCAGCATGTTTTCCGTTCGGATGTCCCCGCAGATCAGAGCTACGACTACGTGTTGGAGCCCTCCCCGGTGGCTCTGCCTCTCGCGGAGCCTCTGCAGACCAGAGTGGTTCAGGTTGCGTGTGGCCGCGCTCACTCCCTGGTTCTCACTGACCAAGAAGGAGGTAAGAGACTCCTCCTGCACCAGCTAGCTGCAGCACATCACCGGTCGACTTGTACACGAAGAGCATCATCACTATAAATCAGTGAAGGCTTTTTAGAGGAGACGTGGCAGCGGAGTGCTCGTCACAGCTTGTGGGAAGAGGAAGAACACCTGGTATAGTGTTGTTAACAACCTCCTGTCACACTGTGCGTCCTTTACCATCCTCCTCCCACCACTCAGTGAGAATGAATGATTATCAGGCAGCTGTTAAATCCCATCTAAAAGCCCATAATGGTCTATAGGTCCGTTCAGTAAATTAGCATACAGATGTTCTAACAAGCACCAGTTAATGAAAGCTCAGTTTTTAGAATGAGTTCGTGTCTCTTTTGCTGCCCTCGACATTGTGTTGTTTTGCTTTATGAATTCAGTTTAAATGAGTTTTCACCATGCTTTGGATATTTGCCAAATTAAAGAAGGGTGCATTCATGTGTGTTCGAGGTCTTCACATGTTTTAGCAGGTATGTACTTTGCTGTTGGGCATTTAATTAGCAGATATCTGACTGGAGTTTGGCCTGACACAAGAGAATGATGTATCGTGACTCACTCAGTGTGGTTGAGACCTCCATAAAGATTTTTTTACATTCAAAGACGCTGCTGTTGATGCTTTGTGGTTTTCTTATCTAACGAGTGTTGGATGAAGTCACTGTTTAACCCTGTTTGAATTATGTTTTCTGAAAACTACACTGTCCAGCTGTTAGCTTAGAAATGAAACTTCATTTTGTGACCCGGTTTTACATCTTCAGTAGGAACCTTTGAGCTCTGGACACAGAAAGCATTGAGACGAACTCACACACAGTTGTAGAATAATTTAGAAAACCACCACACTTATCCCTCAGGACATACATGTTCTACCTGCCATGTAGCTTTTACCCAGCAGCGTTTAATCACCAGATTTCTGGCTGGAGTTTGGCCTGATGAGGGTGGATGTCTTGTATCGTCACCAGCCCATAGTGTGACTCAGGAAGGTCTTTAAAGGGAAAACGTTTAATCATTGTAGTTCATCGTTTTCTTCTTTCATAGGTCGCTTTGGGTCTTTTATTACAGAGTTTGAATATCAGGATAAAACATTCACATTTCACTGAAACAGATAAGAAAAGTTACGTCTGTTGCCAAGTTCATGATATTTAACATCTGTCCTTTCCTTCCTCCTTTGTGTTTCCTCTTTCAGTCTTCAGTATGGGAAACAATGCGTATGGCCAGTGTGGGAGGAGGATAGTTGAAGATGAAGATTACAGGTTTGTCCTGAAGCACTTGGTGCTCCTGCTCAGTCAAACATCTCGAGATCATTTTATTTTCATTCTAATCTGAGGTGTTTTCGTTCATTCTCATGTGCTGCTTTTGTTTTGGTTTATTACATTTTGGGTGATTTTTGCATCAATTTTATGGATTATATTCATTGCTGAGAGCTGAGAACATGGCGACAGGCTCTAAACAAGCAGTTTAGACAGATTATCTAAACACTTTATCTGGAGGTAAAACGTATATACTAATCCCTCACTGTATACAGGTGTGTGCAGCTCTGGTAGTGCCGTGTTCACATCATGTATCCTATCAGGTCGTGATGTGAAAGATGTTTACAGCGTTCATGTCATCAAACACTGCTTCCATTAAATCACAGTTTAATCACTTTAACGATGGATTCTGGCTGCTTGTTTGCTGTTTTAGACACTTCAGTTTAAGTCAGACGTGTTAGACTCGGTCAAAATTTGAGCCCGACTGTTGAAGGTAGTTTAGAAACAGTCACACAGTTTATTTGTAAAATCTTTAATAACCGAATTTAAGGAATCCTCATCAGAAAAATGTCTTTTCCAGCCTTTGTTTTTGCTTCCAAATAAGTTTGACTGACCTGCGAGTTTGTTTACAGCCTGTCTGATTGTCCGACTGCTCATGTTTCTTTTCCTGTTGGGCTTCTTTTTTTTTTTTATCACCTCATTTCCACATCCACAGTGCTGCTATTACCGCCAAAACTCCAAAAAATAAGACTCGGGCTGTACAAAACTTGAATTAACAATGTGTTTCTCCCCTTAAACGTTTTCAGTTGGGACCAGGTTCTTAAAGTTCATTCAAACCTCCAGTTAAAGGTCCAAAAAACACTTTAATTTAAGGGTTGAGCTTCATTCTTGACCTTAAGAACAAACAATGTGATAAAAACTCTAAACTTAAAGTTAATTCCATCAGCTGTTCCCGAAGGTTGGACTTTTAATTTGACACTCTACCTGCTGAAAAGAATAACTCACAGGCCGTTTCCCTCTGATTTATTCTTCATCTGGGAGTTGTGTTCTTGCAAATACAAGCGGCAGGTTGTTGAGAGACGGATGTGTGACCTCTCCTGCTGTCCTCGAATGACGGATCGGCCATTTTTCTGTCTCGTGTTCAAACAGCGGCAGTCACATCATTCACAAGATAGAAGGCTTCGGCTGCAGGGTCGTCCAGGTGAGCGCGGCCTCTGTCTGAGCTGTGATGACAGATGGTTTTGGTTGTAGGTTGTCTGCGTCCCCCCTTCCTGTACCAGACCTTCAGGTGCACTCACACACACACACACACACACACACACACCACATAGCCGGAGTCCACCAACACCTGCCCAGTGTGCGCATTAAAATCTAATTTGGCTGCATCGCTGCATTAATCACTTCTTCTCAGAACTCCATTCAGTAAAGCCCAAATTTTTTCCTCTTAACAAGCTCGTAAATTTAATCTCACCTAATGGATGAATTCAACATTTGCACTTTTTGGAGTTGAATTAGACGATCAGATTTGCATTTGCATGTAGCTGTAACACCATTCAGATTCCTGATTCCTGTTTCTTTGGTTCCAGGTGGCGTGTGGACAGGACCACAGCCTTTTCCTCACCGAGACGGGGAGAGTGTTCGCCTGTGGATGGGGAGCAGATGGACAGACGGGTCAGTGCACTTCATGTCAGAGTGACAGTTTGTCGTATTGGGCACAGTCGGCACTCTTAACCTCGAAGGCCAGATGAAAAATGTCTTCTCTGCAGTAGCCAGTTCTGCTGCACTGAAGCTGAACGGAGACACAAAATGTGGCTCGACCTCCTCGAGCTACTTGTGCAGCAAAATACATGTTTTGGATTATTAGAACTTTTCAGGTAATCTCAGTGAGATCTCTAAAAATGCTCTAAAATAAAAGATTAAATTCATCCAACGTGGTGGACATCATGTTCTGAAGTCCTTTGAGATGTGATGTGACTGAGGCGTCTCCAGTTGAAGACTTTTAAAAACAGAAACGACAGACTGTAGTTCTCGTCTTGTTGTTAGTGAGGAGCAGACTGCACGATATTTACCTCCTGTACTGAAACACAGCATGAAGTGAAGGATTTCTTCATAGTCGGGCACAGACGTGCTTGTTGATTCCACAATGCTTCTCCTGTCCTCAAGAGAAAAAACAGGCTTTATTCAGATAGAAAAATCTTCACATTCTGCACCAGTTGCTCCACATGAGGTTTAAAATTAAGACACGCTGAGATATTTATAAGCCTGAACAGCGTCAGTTGCAGTGTTATTATGAGTGGATGGCAGACAGATGGAAGATGGTATTATGTGTTCTTGAGAACAAAACATTTTGTCTCATCAGTATTCAGTACGAGTTTGAGGTTCTGCAGCGATGTCTGACGGTTCATCCTGAATGTCTGCCGTTAGAGTCCTACTTTGACCGTATGCACGCTAATTATGCACAAGAAATCAGGCCTTTGGAAAATCACCACCAATTCAAACAACATATCTACTCTACTTTTTGTTTCCCAAGATCTTCCTCGAGCTCTCCCGCCACCATCGTCAATGAGTCTTCATGCATTGCATTGTGGGACAATAAGAAATGTAGCACAAAAAGGATTTTACACATTGTTTGAAATGATAAATGTAGCAAATGGCCTCAGTGTAAAGATATATTGCCTAAATATAAGTAAACTGGCCTAAATATAGGTTGGCTGAATATAAATATAGATCTTTATGTAGTAAATGGCCTTTTTTTTTGAAAAAAAAAAAAAAACAACTCGCCATGCTGTTAGAAAAACATGCAAAATATTCCTTTTCTGTGGTATTGTTATCAGTTTTTATTGAACTTTGACTTGGATAGGGTTCATGCTTTGGTCCCTTAGTGTTTTCCAGCTAGTCAGACCCAGATAACGTCATCTGTAGGCATCTATTTGGAAAAAATATTCAGGCTGTAGTAAGTTTAAGTTTAAATTTGAAGGCTAATTGCATTGGAATGGTAAGAGAGAGTAAGTTAGGATAAAATACTGTGAGATTGGCTGAAATGGAAACAAAACAAAAAACAAACCGGAGCAGGAAAGAACTTGTGAGAACATCAGAGAAATCATGTAAGATAAGTGTTGTATTAAGTAAATAGCTTTTATTTTGAAAAAAACTTGAATCCGTCTCTTTTAGCAGTTTGATGAATGTCTCGTTCTTGTTTGTCTCGCAGGTCTGGGACACCACAACGTCAGCTCCAGTCCGGTGGAGGTAGGAGGAGACCTGGCTGGGGTGGAGGTGCGGCAGATCAGCACGTATGGAGACTGCAGCCTGGCCGTGTCCAGAGACGGACAGCTGTATGGGTGGGGCAACTCTGAATACCTGCAGCTGGCCTCGGTCACCGAGTCCACGCAGGTGAGTAGAGCTGACGTGGTGTCCGGCAGACAGGAGTGCGGAGGCCTGGCTGATATGACTGAAACGTGGCTGTGCAGGTCTGCGGGTGGCAGCTCATGTGGCACAAAGACTGTTTGACGGCTCCGTTGGCTTCTGCTTCCACCTGTCCATCACCTGTCCAGGCCGTCTAAGCAGCTCAGTTCACAGCCGTCACCGGTCAAATACACGAGATGTGACGCTGAAGCCATAATCCTGAGCCTGTCTAACTTTCTTCTTTGCTTTGCTAGTAATCAGATTCACATCGCTCTCTGAACTGCACAGACTTGTTTTAAATCGCTCATTTTAACGGGAAATTAATGGTGCCTGTTGACGAAGAGGAAGACCGTCCTCACAGGACTGCTGCTGTATGATGACACGTCAGGACCACTCATCATTCATACAAAAAGAGAAAGTTGTTGTCTTAAATCGTTCAGACATGTGACTGTTATGAACATGTGGCAGCGGCAGACGTCTTGTTATTCACCATCACTGAACGCTTGTTTATCTTTTCCTTCCAGATCAACTCTCCTCGACATCTTCCCCTGAAAGGCTGCGGAAAGGTGGTTCAGGCGGCGTGTGGAGGCACGCAGGTGGCCATTCTCAACGGTCAGTGCGTCCAGGAACACTGTGGACGAGGTGTTTGGACTGCGAGCGTCAGTTAGAGAGCTGCAGATGAAAACACAGACGCCTTAGATCCACTGAAACAAGGAGCTCGTTAGCTGTTAGCTGCAGAAGTCAGCCTGCTGGCAGAGGAGCGACTCCTCACGTGGCCTCTTGGTGGCGTCATAGATCACAGTTTTTGGTGTCTGGCATCTGTTTACCTTTTAGACAGTGTGACAGGGCCACCACCAACTGTCTCTGGCAAACATCTGTGTGAGATATGAGCTGGAGCTTTGACTCATCCAGACTCTGTGGTGTGGTGTGTTTTCCTCGATTAATGCTGTTTTAATGAGAGCTGAGTCAACCAGCTGGATGTTTTCTATCTTTAATGGGTTTTTTCAAGGCAGTGTTGATGTTCACAGATATTCAAAAAGCAAAGCTGGTGTTTATCAAATGTCACAGAGCTGGAAATTCGTCCTAACTGGCCTAAAATAATCAGAGTGATGCATTTTTGCTGCTACTTTTAGGCCTAGAAGTAAAGATCTTTTTCTTTACTACTATTGTGCAATACTGCCAATAATACCTGCAAGATATTGCACCATTATAGCCATTAGAGATCAAGGATATGTCGGGCAGCTACCTATTATTTTAAATTATTTCAAGCTGTGGTTTGTCAGTTTACTTCCAGCCTGCTGTGCAAAAGGTTTACTACCTCCACAAAGGAGGTTATCTTTGCAGTTCAGTTTGTTCGTCTCTCTGTCAGCGGGATTATGGGAAAACTACAGGCCCGATTTTCATGAAAGTTGGTGGGAGGTCGACATGTGTGTCAAGGAAGAACTCACTGAATCACGATTCAGATGCACTAATTATTATTCACTTTTGTCAACCGGTGAGGTTTGTCCCTAGCTGAATAAATAGCATCTAAAAGATAGATAGATAGATAGATAGATAGATAGATACTTTATTCATCTCCAAAGAGAAATTTGCAGTTCCAGCAGCTCAAAAGGTGGACACACAGGGGCATGCAAAATAAAAACAAGAACTACTTTCAAGTAAGAGGCAAAAATACAATACAAAATAACAATATAAGAAAAAATTATGAAATAAAAATAAAGAACTAAGCTATCCAGGATAAACATCTGAACATCTGGCTATTCAGGATAAAATCTGTCGTACAAGATAAACATTCGAGCAGTTAAATATGTATACAGTAGTGCAGTTGTGCAAAATAACGGTGTGCAATAGTCGGTTTGTCCACCCCAGCAAAGCCGCAGGTGCAGATGGAGTATCACCAAAAATCCAGTATGTGGTAGTAAAGTTCATAATGATGATGGTAATGATGATAAACGGTATTTTTATAGCACCTTTTATCCGAGAAATTCAGCTCAAAACGCTTCATGTAAGAAGACAGAATGAGCATTAAAGCAGGGAGAGAAAAGAAATGTTAAAGAATAAAACTGACTTGATAATAATAGTAGAAATAGGAAAATAAAAGCAATGCATAACACAAGATGGAAAATAAAGCCGCTGTATAATAGTAATAAAAGAAAGTTAGAGTACACAGAATACATAAAATACATCATTTGTAAAGAAGAGCAGCAGTGAATGAGTGTGAGGCAAAGCACAAAGTTTCAGGCCTGCATCAGGAAGTGAAAGCTAGTTAAAGGCTGAAGTGAGGAGGAAAGTTTTTAGTTTTCTTCTGATGCTTCATGCTAACACACTGAGCTAAGATGGTGAACATAGCGAACGTTACACCTGCCATGTGGCGTGTATTCTCACAGACAGTACATGAACTACATGTGGATGAGCTGCTGATATTATTCTCCCACCATCACATGCACAAAGGAAATGGAGGTAAACTGGTGAAGCTTGAAATACATTGTGGTTGTGGTGAAACAGCTCCAAAAAGTCTTGAAAAACAATAAGAAATAAATCTGAGGAAAAACATTTTTATGTGTATTTGTGAAGTTTGAAGTTGCATATTGCATCATTTCCTGTTATTGTAAAATGGTGACGTGTGTGATGCTAATCGCTCAAACAGAGGATTAGTATGCACATATTGTACCGAGTTGGTCTGTTTTATGGATTTGGGAACTGTCTCTGCATCTATTTCTTCACCCTGTGAGTGTCTGAATCTCAGCATGTGTGTTTCTGTGTCTCTGAATCTTCAGATAAAGGCGAGGTGTTTGTTTGGGGCTACGGCATTCTGGGAAAAGGTCCCAAACTGTCGGAATCGTCGACCCCGGAGATGATTCCCTCCACGCTGTTCGGACGCTCAGAGTTCAACCCCTCCGTCGCCGTCACCAGGATCAGGTGTGGCCTGAACCACTTCGCTGCAGTGACAGGTGAGAGCGCTCGTCTTAAAGCCGCTCTGATCTTTTTTAGAGACGGAAATTAAAGCTCAAAAAGTGCAAAGAGATTCTGTCTCATCCAGTCTGCAAGCTTTTAGACACTTTTTATTAGTCAAACTCAAACTTCCGAACCAGTAAAAAACAAGAAAAGTTCAAGGGTATTTTTTAACCAGGACACCATTTCCCTTTGTTTTTGTGTCTAAGTGACTAATGGGGACAACAATCTTTGAATTTTTTCCAGTATTGATCGAGAGCCCTGCGACCGGCAGCTGTGAAACAGGCTGCATTGTAGCTCCGTCAATGTGCGTCCACTTAAAGTGTTTGTTTTTGCCACCGACCGGCTCAAAATGTTATTCAAGTGTCTGACAGCATTATGGAAAGGCTCCCAACAGAGACGGACCTTTTTGTTAAAGAGTAAGATCCTTTGTTTAGCCAGAAACGGCCGCTGTGTAGGTCTCGCCAAAGCCACCAGACTCCATTTACAGAAACAGTCATTTTATCATCGGAAAACACTTCGTTCAAACTTGATATAAACAAAACAAAACTCAACAAATCCATATTGGTTCATCTTCCCACTGTTCCAACAGTCATGACCAACTCTAGTTTGTTTAAAAAATAAACCCTAAATTCACTGAATCGGGGCAGATGCGAGGGATGTATTTAGTTTCTGTCGTGTTTTAAGGAAATGGGTATTACAATGATAAAATTACTGTTTCTTTAAATGGAGTCTGGCGGATTTTGTGAGAGTGATATATCGGCTGTTTCTGGTTAAACAAAAAGGACCTTACTCTTTAAGAAAAAGGTCTATTTCCAGGTTGAAACAGACCAAAGTTACCCTTTATGTCAGAAGTATTTTCACCAGTGACTTTGCCTTCAATGGATCATTCGCTAAAATCAGTGATCGTTTCTTCGGTTTAAGACAGTGGTGGAAAGTAGGTAATATTAAGTATTGCACTCAAGTACAATTTGAGGTACTTGTACTTGTGGCTGCAACAAACTCTTCTTTTCCTTATCAAAATTAATCCGCCGATTTATTTTTCAATGAATTGTTTAGTGTATAAAATGTCAAAAAATGGGAACTTTGCAGAGTCCGAAACCCAAAGACATTCAGTTTCCTGTGATATATGACACCTGGAACCTGAGGATGTGTTTCTTTGCTTCACTATTTTTTCGCTTGAAAAGTCTATAAATTAATAATTAACAGTTGCAGATTGTTTTTCTGTATCAACTTTTAAATTAATTGATGAATCGTTTCAGCTCACGACATTCCAGACGTGAACATTGTACTTTTTTTATCCTCACTGCATTTAAACAGTCCGGCACAAAACCAGGCTAGCTGTTTCCCCCCGTTTCCAGTCTTTATGCTAAGATAGCTGGCAGCTGGCTGAGGCTTCATCTCTTCCACGCAGACATGAGAGCGGTATTAATCTTCTCTCAGGTTGAACTGTGTTAAAAAATGATTGTGCTTTAACAAAGCCGATGTGACGATCGTTTAAATGCAGCGACGTTATGAACTCCGGTTGTTTTTATGTTATCCTGTATGTCTCAGGGATCGTCCCGCTGAAAGCTCTGGCTTGTTGCAAACTGCAGCTGCCCTGCACCGAGGCCCAGCAGGCGCTCAGTGTCACAGCGGGCTCATGTTTGACTGTTGCTTTGCAGATCGAGGCGAGCTGTTCGTTTGGGGGAAGAATGTTCGAGGTTGTTTGGGCATCGGGAAGAGAGACGACCAGTACTTCCCATGGCGAGTAAGACAACACTGATTCAATATTAGTCATGTAAGCAAGAGGGTGAAAACTGTCCAGCTGACGCTTTGTGAGCTCGGAATAATAATACAAATTTCTGGCAGGTGACTGTTCCAGGTCAGGTGGTGGACGTAGCGTGTGGCGTTGACCACATGGTGGCGCTGGTGAAGTCCCTCCTGTGAGCTCCTGCGTTCCTCAGCACAAGTGGATGAAAGGCTGGATGTTTGGCCGAGCCCTCCCGCTGACCCCCGGGCGCCTCGGGGAGCCGACGGGGGCCGCGGCGGAGTCTTGAAGCCAGCTGCTCTCCGCAGGCGACGGAGCCCGGTGTCGCTCCGCAGAGCAGAGCAGTCGATTCTGCAGCAGACTGACGCCGACTGAGCTCGCTTTATCCTGCATGAAGGTCAGATGGGAAAGACATTAAAGGATAGTTTTGGTTTATCTCAGCTTGAGCTGAAACGACCAGATTTCAAGGAAAACAGTGGAAAAAATGCAAATAAATCTCCTGTTGCAGCGTCTCCGATGTGAGAATTTGCAGCTTTTCTGTTTCATATTATTACAAACTGAATTTCTTTGAGGTGGTCGGACAAAAAAAGACCTTTGAAGACGTCACCCTGGACATGTTTTTTAAAGACTATTCATCTGCAGGTTAACCGCTATGAAACTAGCTGTTGCTGCACTAATTGCAACTTGGTTTTACTTTCATAGTTTCTACAGTAATTACTTGAATGACGAAATGAGGCCCAAAGCTA
The DNA here is from genome assembly GCF_017976325.1 of Chelmon rostratus. Classification (NCBI taxonomy): domain Eukaryota; kingdom Metazoa; phylum Chordata; class Actinopteri; order Chaetodontiformes; family Chaetodontidae; genus Chelmon; species Chelmon rostratus. The sequence goes on along the minus strand of NC_055671.1, from coordinate 23,668,373 downwards.
TGAAAATAAAACCCAGGTTGTAATAAACCAAAGAAGCTTCCAAGCAGAAAACTTTAACCACCACTCAGGTGGTTGAAAATGTCTCGTGTTCGTTTGCGCCTTCGCTGTGAGAGAAATGTGGCCAGTGAGCGAAGTGATCCACTGTGGGATCCACAGACTCTCAGACGACATGTTGTGGCACTCTGCAGGACTGCGCCATGTTTTAAAAACCATTTTAAAAAGGCCGTGAAGACATCGACAGTCAGAGAAAAGTTGTTGTCTCTCTGTCACCTGCAGATAGACTGAAGACCCTCCGCCGTGTCATCTGTAGTGTGTGCGTGTTGTGCTCGTGAAAACTACAAACATGGCCCCCTGACAGCTTGCGGCATGACACACGATCCGAAGACGTTTTTTCTTGTTCTGTCTCCCTGTATGAGAGGGTGAACCCACTTTTCCCCACACTGTTTGATGCCATTCAATACACATTATGCAATACTCCATATTTAATAAACATATTGTTACTGACCACATCATTTGTGTGTTAATAAACACTGAAATTAGACTGAATTTTGGATGGAGCTTTATTTTAGGATGATTTTGTGGTGCTAATTACAGGTTAAATAAAGATTCACTAACAGTACATAAAGTGATGAAATACTGCAGACAAACAGGAAGTCATTCTTCATCAAAACAAAGTCTGCAGTGACTCAAATTTACACAAACACCAATGACTCAAACAATATTTTCATTCTGCTTTTTAACACGTCGACACAGATTGATGCAACAGCACAGAGAGACCACAAGAACTGAGTGTCTGACATCTGAAACGTTATTTATTCAGTACGTTGTATTAATGTGATTCCAGAGGAAGATAATGAACTGAAGTTCAGTGATAAAACCGTGAAATGATGATTGTGGCTGATCTTCACTGCGTCTTATTTTCTCTGCGTCGACCACAGATTTTATTCAAGATATCTAAGAAATGAGAGAAACTTCTGTAACAGTCGATGCATCAACATTTTGACAGCGATAAGAAGAATAAAGATGACATTTCTTTCTAACCATCACGGCTGAACACGTTGCGGTGAAGTAATCTGCACTCTCGTGGCTGCTGAGCATGAGATTTAGACACAATAAACTAGAAAATCGAGCCAAAGCAAGTCTAAAATGCTCTTAACTTATAACAATTATTTGCTGTAGCTCAGTAAAACGTTTAATCAGTGCACCATTGATGCAGAAATGTGTAATTTGTCTACAAACAAGCTTAAAATTCAGTGTTGGTTTCTACTAAATGCATGATGAATATTTAATCTGGAAACCAACAACTGCTTTTTAAACTGTTGCCCAATAATTTGGACCAAACCGTGACATTTTGTTCTGATCTCCAACACAATTAGCCCATTAAGCAGTTTGTCGATTGTAAAGTATCTTGTAACACATTTTTAAATAATTGTTGAAGTAATTTTAAATGTAAAAACATTTAATGGCTCCAGCTTGTTTAATCGTTTTATCGTATCTTTAATAATTCTGAGGTTTGTTCTGCTGGTTGGACATAAAGAAGAGTGAAGGCACTATTGTGACAGCTTTTTTAAATTTATTTATTTTTTTACAAACCAAACATAAAAATAATCAGTTCTGTACAAAATAGTTCAAAATGAGCTCCACCTCAGCTAACCACATCAGTAAAATCAAGCTTTTACTTTTAAATGCATGAGTCATCATAATCTAATGATGTATAAAAGTATAACAGTCAGATTTGTTTTTGTTTTGCAGTGTGGTATTAGTACTTTTACTGAAGTACAGGCTCTGAATACTTCCTCACCGCTGCTGGACGGGTTCAGTCTGACAGTACAGTGAATGTGTCTGAGGTCAGCGCAGTAAACCTGGTTGTACCGTGTTCCCCCATCGAGTTCCTGTATTTCGGGGCCATTCATCATTGTGGCAGCTGCGGGGCCCTCAGGGGCTGTGGAAATGTATTTATGACAAAACTACTGAGCGAGCATAAAACATCCGACCTGGGATCAGCGTGTGAGGCAGGACGTGAGAACACACAGCGACGAGAGTCAAATCCAGATTCCATTCGCAACATTTTCCAGCTGGTTGGTCCGAGTGACGAACAAACTTTAAATTCAAAATGAGATCCGTTAGCGTGCAGGCTAACAGAGTGGAGCTAAACTTGTGGGTCAAACTGCTCCTTATTGGGAGCAAATAAAACTGCTACTGCTCACACAGATCAGCTGATAAAACATTTATTTAGTAGCTTTTTCTGAGCTTTCAACCATATCATACACTTGGTCATCATCAATGGATGTAGTTTGCTCAGTTGTCATGGAGATGGATCTGTTGACACGTGATTTCAGCCGTAGTTGGCGCTTTAAGGGCCTCTCGTTTGCGCTTTAGACTTGCATCTGTATTTTGGCCACTAGGGGGCAGCAGAAACAAGTTGTGAATGCACATCTTCGCCCTTTAAGCTGATGTGGCTGGATGATGAAGGCATGCCCCACCCTGCTCTGCCTCTGATTGGATAGTGCTCGTTGCCTTCTTTGGTTGGTTAGGTTTGGGCATGAGGAGTGATGATGGGGGGTGGTCCTCCATCATAAATTATTCATTTATGATGGAGGGTGAGAATAGGGCAAGCCAATCAGAGGCAGAGTAGGGTGGGTCACGCCTTCGCCATCCTATGAAAACATATTGCAATGTGGGAAACTTGTTAGCTAACAGTTGCTTATTTATCTTACAGCCATGCAGCTGTTTCGGAGCAACATTATCGTTGATTTGGAGTCCTGTTTGTGTCACCTGGTCAATGTTAGTCCAGTTTTTACTCTCTCTTAGCTCTGTTTTGGTCTCCACCAGCTGCCAAGGGAAACAAATGGCTGCTTCATGGTGGGGTTTTTACAGCTTTTTAGCCACATGTAACAGTGAACAGTGACAGTAAAGTTGTGGTTCAAAGCTCCAGAAAACAATCATCATGGTCGATGAACGTCGAAAACTGCGACCGGAGAGTTCCAGCTTTAAAACCAGGAAGTCACCAGTAAACCCAGTGACACCAGTGAGCTTGTCAGACTGGTGTGTGATGTGAGGACATGTTCTGTTGCTGTGTGTGTTTGTGTGGGCGAAGTGCTGACTCACTGCTGTTCATATCTTTGATTAGTCGTTTCTGTGGGTGGAGATTTCCCAGCGGTGACCTTGTAACTCAACAGACTGTAAATCGATCGCGCAGAGCGAAGTGATGCATTTCAATTAGCAGCGATGCTCCTCTGTTCGCGGTTCCACTTCACTTTTCACCTGTTACTTTGACAGTTGAGTGGGAACTGAGAGGTAAAAGTATTAGAGTATTTAACTCAAGTACAGTTACTTTAAATACATTTTATTTAAAGTGAAATGACTGTGTTTTATATTTAGGCTACAAAATTCAGATGCGTCAGCGTACTTCGTCAATGTGGAGCCAATTTAAGATTTTCTATACTACTTGCAGTGGTGGAAGAAGTACTCAGATCTTTTACTTTAGTAAAAGTACCACAGTATGAGAATACTCTGCTGCATGTAAAACTCCTGCAATCAAAATCTAAAACTACAAAAGTATAAGCATCAAAATATACTTAAAGTACCAAAAGTAAAAATGCAGAATTTCAGAGTAACGTACATTTATTCATCACAAATTGCAGGTGGAGCTGATTTTAATTACTTTACTTACTGCTGGGTAACTTCATTAGAACAATACTTCATAATGAAGTAGTTGATTCAAATCTTATATAAATCTGAATCTGCAAAGTAACTAGTAACTAAAGTTATCAAATAAATGTAGTGGAGTAAAAAGCACAATATTTAAAAAATGGAGTAAAAGTGTACTTGGGTAAATGTACTTAGTTACATTCCACCACTAAGTAATGGGTATATTAGCTGCATGGTACTGCATCATTAAACATCTTTTTATGTAAAAAATAAATCTCAAATACACGTACTGAAGTAAAAACTACAATACTGCCCTCTGAATCGTAATGGAGTAGAAGCATAAAGTAACACAATGAAAATACTCAAGTACAAGTATGTTCTGTGTGGAGTTGCAATAATGCTAATCTTAACCATAACATGCAAGAATACTGAAGAAAAGTATTTCTAAGTGTTTTTACCCATTTTAAAGGATACTGAAACAAAAGTAAATGTAATCCATTACTTCTACCCCTGCAGGTAATCACAAGCCTTCACTGACGAGTTGGTGGGCCTCAAAGTTGAGCTGAAGGAGATTATGTAAGAAGAAAGATGATCATGAGGAGAGAAAACAAACATACCGTGTCAGCTCCTCTAACCCTGCTCTGCAGAGGGGCTTTCTGCAGCTGGACCAGCCTTCCTCCTCCTCCTCCTCCTCCTCCTCCTCCGTCTGTGTACTGAAGTGAGCTGAAGCAGAGAAAAGGAGGCGTGTGGAGGCTACGAGTTCCTGACTGTTCTCTGCTTTGTTTACTCAGGTCAGATGACACAGACAGCTGATATACCTGCAGTCCTCCCTGCTGGCCTGGAGCCACAGTCCGCTGAAGACTGACAGGACAGGTGTGTGAGCTACAGGTGTGTTTTCACACATCAAGTTATGATTAAAACAACTACAGTTACACCTCACAGTGTGAAGAAGTGCCAGACGTTGAGTTTGCTGAATTTGGTTTTGCCATTTTGGTCTTAGGTGGGACTTTAGAAGAAGAAATGAAAAGCTAAAGTAAAAGTCCACTCAGGCTGCAGCTGTCCTCTGCTAGCTTATAGCTAACGATCGTTAATGATGGCAAACATTAGAAAGGTATTGCTTTATGGTGTTGATCCACCTGGGGTCATGAACCAAAAGCTTCATCTAGTGGAAATATCAGGTCAGCTAAATCATGAGTGTTCACCCTCAGGGGACCAAGCTGCAGTACTGAAAACACCTGTATTTTCACAGTATAATATGTACCTACAGTACTTATGTGTATAACCAGAACTTATTTTCATGCTTGGCACCTCACACCTCTGAGCGTCTGAATCGATGTGGTGCTGATTTAACAAACTCCGCCACAGGAAGTCTCGTTAGCGTCGCTGCTGCTGTTTGAGCTTGGCAGGTTATTAGAAGCACACGATGAGATCCTTCACTTCTGCTGTGTTGTGGTTGTTTTGCAGTTTGTGCCCAAACCTCGTTCAGTCCCTGCTGCAGGTAGGTCTCCGTCCACTTCCTCATGCTTTTGCATTCTGTTAACCCACAGATGGTGTTTTGTTCATGTGTGGCGCAGCAGTGAATTTACTTAATGAGATAAGATCATGTCACAGTCACAGGGGGCATTTTTCTGCTGTGAATACTTTTACTTTTAATACTTCAACTACATTTTCCTGATTTTACTTACGTTCTTCTGCTGAAGTAACATTTTCAATGCAGGACTTTTACTTGTAACACTGTGTTTTTTACAGTGTGGTGTTAGTACTTTTACTTAAAAGCAGGATCTTACTGTTGTAGTTGTTGAGGTGGCAACAAATTATTCTTTTAATTCTGGATGAATCTGCTGATTATTTTCTCCATTAATTGACTGAAAATTATTACAAATATAATTAGTTATTCAAGTAATTAAAAGAAATCTTCACATTTTTTTAAGCTGGAACCATGTTTTTATATTAAAAATGACTTAGAGAGTTAGAATAATTTCTGTCTGTCGGCTAATTGATTAATAGACTAATGATTTCAGCTGTACTTGTGTAAACAGTTGGGGAGTTTATATGTCAAATAAATATATGCAGAAATTTCAATGTATAAAGTAACTAAAGCTGCCAAATACTTACAGTACAGTAAAAGTAAAGTATTTCCCTCTGAACTGTGGTGGAGGAGGAGAAAGTGGTATGAGAAGAAAATACTCGTGTGAAGTATCTAACACGCAGTTCTTGAGTAAATGTACAAAGGTTTTCCTGTCTGAGGAATCTGAAGTTAAAGTTAACGTTGAGGCTCTGACGACCAGACTGGGCAGAGATGTCACCAGTTTATTGATGAAAGTACACACTGGGAGCAAATAACAGTGAGAGGACAATCCCCGTTGTTAAGTAAAGACAGTAAAAATGACACATCGGTGAAACTCAACAACTCCAAAGAAAAAAAAAAAAGCCTGTTTATTTTTTCCACACAAGAAGCTCCAAATGAAAAGCTTTTAACGTTTTCTTTGAAATGGAACCAGAAGAAAAGTCGCCTTCCTCATGTTTTAACACTGATGAACACAGTTTCTACTAATCACGTCTGATCAGAAGAAAGGTCGCCGTTAGGTGCAAAGTGTCGTGGAAAAACAAAAAAAAAGAGAAAAGAAAGAAAGAAACATGATCACCAAATGCTTAAGACCAACAGAAATCTCCCCATCTGGACAGGATCTCGGGAAAGTAAATAGCCCTCCCCGTTTTCACATCAGTACAGCAGGCCTGTGGGGCTGGAACCTGCATTAAAGTGCAGACCGGGGGCGGGGGAGGGGCAGCTTCAAGACCAGAATGGACACCAGGGTCTGGAGGGAACCGTTCCATCCCTGTGTGAACCTTAGCTTATGTTTAGCACGCTTGCACTCAGTCATTATTCTAGTACATTGTCAAAGTGGCTCAGTAATTTATTACTATTGTAGATGCGAACGTTTCCGTCATCAGCGGTTTCACACTGTGAGCAGCAAGTGATGGCAGCCCCTTAAACAAATCAGATAAAATGTGTTGGTGGGTGGCACGGCTAGCTGTTCTCCTCCGTTTCCAGTCTTTATGCTAAGCTAAGCTAATCGCCTCTCTGCTAACGCACAGAGACGAGGTCGATCCTCTCGTCTGATTATTCTATTAAGCGAGCTCAACTCGTTGACCTTTCTGACTCGCTCTGACGCAGGGCCGCAACTAAAGGTTATATGTCACTGACAATTAATCTGCATATAAATGACGATACGACCGGATTTTTAAAAACGATGTCCTGCCGTGAACGAAGAAACGGATTTTAGACCCTTTTTGTGGCCATTATAACAACAGGAATTGTAAGATTATTTTACTTAATTTTCCCATCAATTAATTTCTATTATATTAACATCATAATATAGTTGTAATGTTGTTTTCTTTGTGTTTTGTGTGATGGGTCAGGGTTGACCTCTGGTGTATCTATATATTAATCTATATGTGGCAGCAGCTTTAATCATCGTTTTATTTCTAATTGTAAAAGTGTTTGTTCTGGTATTTGTTGCTAACACGCTCACACTCACAGTGTTAACAATAAGAATGTTTAGCAGGTTATGTTTACCCTGTTCAGTATGCTAGTGTTAGCATGCTAATGTGCTAATAATCACTAAAAAAGAAACTCGTGACGACGCGTCGCCTGAGAACCGTGAACCTCCATCCAGTAGATGTGATATTTCATTGGATGAGTGAGAACTTTGACCTGCTGGTGGCGCTAGATAAAAAAAATGATGAAGGTTCATCCTCTGGGAACTTTGAATGTCTCTATAAAATAATTTACAGGAGGCTAAAGCTGCTTGTTTTAGTCTGACCCCCCCAAAGTTACTGAACTCACAGAATAAAACTGAGCCAACGTTTGCTTTGGAGAAGCTGCATCGCGCATCTCTCTGGATCAAATGATCGATTCATAAACTAATCAAATGTGACTCTGACGCCATTGATTAATGTCACATGAGCTGAGCCCGCAGGCCAAAGAATCAATTAAAAAAAAGAAAGGATTTGTTTAAAACCCGCTAACTCCATCCCTCATGCTGCTCACAGTGCGAATGAATCTATTTCCTCATCCGTGAGTTTAACCTCCAGGTCTGAGGGGCTCCAGCAGTCACACCATCGCTGTGATTAAAACACGCTCGACAGCCATCAAAAGCAGAAAACACACCGCGTTACTCAGCCGGGCGGCCGCTCGCCGCCGGCTCACAAATTGTCTCCTTCCATTGCACACATGAACAGTATTTTGACAAAGGCATCGGTTTAGGCATTCAAACATCTTGGCACTGAGAAATGACCTGTGGGAAACGAAAGGAAAAAAGATGGAGAGCTTGAGATATATTTCTTTCGTTTTTGAGAGTACATTCGTCATCCTTCCACGAGAGGAATTATGTAACTAATACAGTATGGTGCTCGTGAGGGTCAGGGAGTGGGAAGAAGCAGCTTCAGAGAGGAAAAGAAACATATTCAGTCTGGTAAACTAAAGAAAAACTACCAGAGCGGGCAGTGGAGGCCGAGAGAGGAAGGAGGGTGGGGGAGGGAAAATGACCGAGTAACAAAGGCATCCCGAACACGCCGTCAGCCCGCCACCCGCGCTTCGTGGTTAGATCCCTTCCTGTCAGAGCCGATCCTCAGGAGTCCGCTAACAAGCTCTTGGCACTTTTTGGACATGATAAACGTTTGAACGAAATGACTTTGAAAACGGTCGTTTTCGTCGTTTCCTGCCTTCACTGCGCCGTGCTCTTGGTCCGCAGAGCTCCGATCACGCTTTGGATGTTTTCTTCGGGAACCTGGAGAACACACGAGGTTTCATGACCCTCTGAAAGCAGCAAATCAGGCCTGTGACTCACCATTGTCCTTTTAATCACTGATTAACTGATTGATTGTTCGTAAAACATCACAGAACAATAAAATACAACACAACTTTCAGTCCAAAAATCCAAAAATCTTGAATTTAATCTAATGGAAAGACGAGGAAAAGCAGTAAATTCTCACACCGAGAGAACCAGGAAGCATCAAATGTTTGGCTTTTCTGCTTGAAAATCGATTAATTAAGCCAGTTATCGACTAACGGTCTTACCAGGGCGTGGTCAAACTTGAAGGTACTAATGTAGTAAGCTGGAATGTCAGCCGTCGCCAGCGGTTCTGATATTTGAGCCACGATGCCGCACTCATCTGCAACAAATGACATGATTGTATATTACCGACTGATTCAGTTATCAGCACGCGCGTCACCACTTCAATGTGTATTCAGGCTTTACAGCAGCGATTCCCAGCGTCCCCCCACAGACCTGAATCAGCTCAGAACGTGTCCTTTTCAACCGGATACTACAGTATGAATTAAAAGTGGATCTGATCATGGTAATGACAGCAGAATTCCCCCAGCGTGGGATAAATTAAGTCTGTCTTATCTTATCTTAGACTTTTTTTCGTGTTTGCATTCATGTTGCGCCCTGTTAGAGCGGCAGAAGATGAACATTTCTCATCAACATCCGCAATCATACTGTGCTTTTAATGTATATTATTTACACTGAATAATAATAATGCATTATTCTATTATTATTATTATTATTATTATAGTATTAGTATGAGCAGTGGTAGTATTCTTGTATTCTTATTTATGTTGCACAGCAGATGTATTTCTAAATAGCTGTTTGCTATTTATTGTAGCAAAACACAATATACATATTTCATGTTGTTTTATGATTTATGGTTGATTTAAAGTGTACAGATTTCTACATATTCTCTGAGATATTTCTTATTTCTATTTTATTGTTTATGATGGCAGCAACCGGGCTGATGCAGTATTCTGAAGTATTCTGATGTGTGTGTGTGATTGATCATTTATCAGTTAATGCAGCGATGTATGTAGCAGCAGTGAAATTAAAGCTCTGAAAAGTTTTTTTTTTTATTGATCGGAGAGATTTGCTTTTTTCTCTGTACTCTTTTCACTGGCTTGAAGTGGGCGGGGCTCAGTCTGGAAACATAATGTCACATTCTTCCATGCACCAATCAGGATTCAGGGATATTTGAATCAGACTGTGATGACACTTTGAGTGTTATACTCTTAATAAAAGAGACCTAAAGATGATTTTCCTGAACTTGAGTTTTGATTTATCATCATTTTGTCATTAATATTTAATGTTTAAAGTTAGAATATGTAAGATTTGATACCAGTTTGCAGGTTTATTTTCCTCCTAAACACAAATATGTGAGTATTTTACTTTAACCAAATCATCATTTCTGCTTTCTCAAGCTAGATGAGCTAATCCTTCCACGTAGTCCTGTTTGGGAATCAGTGCAGTACAGGATCCAACACTGGATCCGGATTAGTTAATCAAGTACAGGCTCAAAACTGACATTACATGCTGCTCATATAAATAATGTGACCTTTAACATAAGCCACCATGAAAGCTTTAATGTGACATTTGCACAAAATGAAAATGTCATTTGAACATTTTGGAACAGCTGCTCAAAAGAAAACTCATGAAGTTTTGTTTTCCACTTTCTTTTAGGATCATTGGCTCCAACACGGAACGACACATGCATGTATTTACTCTATGAGCTGCTCGTTTGGGGCAGACAGCACCAATCAACACCAGCTGAACAGATGTTTTCTGATTCAACTCGTCGGGTCTGATCCCGACGGTGGAAAAAAGTTCTTCCATTTGTTCTAACTGCTGCTAAGGGATGAGGTCAGTGTCGGGTGTGAAATTCTCTAAAAGCAGGTGGGTATGTGGAAGCTGTTCGAGCACCTGAAGACATCACGCTTCAGTCTGAGAGAGTGGACTGCAGCGACAGTCCTCATCAGTAATCTGAGCATATTTATTATCTACGATAGTGGGACTGTAGTCACGCAAAACTCACCAAATCCTAAAGGTTGTCCCCCGATACGAACCATTTTCCACAGCTCACCAGAAGCGCTGGTGAACAGGACGTTGTTTGGAAACCTTGAAGAGGACAAAGAATGAACAGATTAATTTGAATATGACAGTTTGGTTTATGGGGCAGACAGAAGCCTGCAGAAGCTTTGACACTTTCAGTTTCTGCAGCAGGAATCATGTTAAAGTGATTTTTACCTGCCTCAAAACCTTTGAGGGAGCCCATCAGTGTTTGAGTGACAGCTGAACGAGCCAAACAAACCTGTGATGCTAACCGTTGCTAAGGACCGAGCAGATGAACCATGTAGCATATGAACTAAGTCTGATGTTGACATTTTATGTTTTTTAGCCTTTCAGTGTGCTTCAGCTGACAAGCTAATTAGCCTGCTAGCCTGCAAACAGACGCTCCTTTATGCTTTCTGAAGGAAATGTAACTAATAATTACAAATGTAATCAACATGTAATTAAACTTTTTAAATGATAAAAAAAATATTTTGCATAGATTTTTGGGAGTTTCTCATCTTCAAATGTCACGCAGTGCCTCAGTCTACTTTAAAGCACTTCTTTGTTTTGCTCACCTGGAACAGGTAACAGATACTGTTACTGTGGAGCTGCAGCAGAAGAAGCTAACTGTTGACCACTCGGACAAACACGAGCAGGTGAATTCTGCTGCTGTTCGAGACGCTGCTCTGAATAAGAGAGCCATTGTAAAGCAGAGGGAAATGGGTGACCCATTCCTTTAAGGCAACACATTAGGTCTTACATAAACGAGGGGACGGGGCTGACCTACATGCTGCAGCTGCAAAATATGAACTTTAAAAACATGATGAAGTTTGGTCCAAATTGTATTTTACCTCCGCACGGCTTGAAGACATTACTGACCCATATTAGGGACACCTCATTTACGAATGGCCGATCTCTGATCAGATGCTAATGTGGCGGTAATAGATCTGCAGCTGCTCAGGGTTCATTTTGGCCTTTCTGCTTAATTAGAGAGTCTGCTGTGAGGAAGAGGAGAGTAAATGAGTCACACTGAACCCCACTGTGACTTAAGTACATTCTATATAACCAACTGCCCTGCTATTGCTTAGCAACAAGCTAATCGCCCCCTCTGACAACAATCATAAATCTGTTTCCCCTGCAGAAACATTATGTTTATGCAGGTCTCAACTAACAAAACAACAAACGAAACACGTTGCTGTGAAATGAGCGATTTCTGCTACTCAACCTTTGAGTTGTCTGTTCGTCCATGACCAGAGAGATGTAGCCCTCGATCAGGGAGAAGGAGAAGAAGCGGATGTGGCTGGAGTCCTCGCCGGATGCTCCGGGCTCCTTCGGCCTGCAGAGAAAGCAACGACGCTGAAATCACATTCACACGTTACGCCGGCGTCCAGTTAGGTTTCACACGTTTTCATTTTCATCCTCAACTAACTAACCTTTGCAGGCTAATCAACAACAAGCAATGATGGAAATGTGCAGTGTTGTGTAAAAAGACTTTGCAGAGACACACACTTAAAATAATGTGAATGAATAATGAAGAAAACTAAGAGTGCTGGCAGCACTGTGAGGCTAAACTTGGAGCTAAATGCTAACATGCTCCAAGTGCAGGTTATAGTTGATATAATGTTTACCACTGTTACCATTGTTATTATGCTAGCAAGCTACCATTTGCTAATTAGCACTCAAAACAAAGTAGAGCAGAAGCTGATGTGGATGTCGCTGGTTTTGCAGGTTCTGATCTGTTGATGGCGCTAAGTGAAAAGTCAGAAGATAATAATAATACTAAGTTAATTAAAGGATAACTTTCGTTTTTTTACAACCTGGACCTTATTTGTAGCATTAAATACAACCATTTACTCACCCAGACAACTTTGGTGGCATTTGGAGTAATTTTGAAGAAATTAGCCCCAGAGGAGCGGCGCCTATATCCGTATAATGCGAGTACTCGGGGCATGATATGCTGGTGCTAATCCCCTCTGAGCGCGTGGTGGCATGTTATCAACATCCGGCGTCTCTAGACAACTACCTCTGACGTGGATGATGTCATTACTGAACGCCGGGCGCTGCGAGCAACCAGCCACAACACGGCTACAAATACGCAATAACGAACCATAGCTGTGCCAAACTACAGCTAAACTAGCCGACCGCCGGCTCAGAGGGGAATAGCACCAGCATATCATAACAAAATATTGGAATATGAACGAGTTTCGCCGCAGATTATGCGTTATATAGAGGCTGCGCATGGATGCCCCGAGTACTCGCATTATACGGATATACGCGCCTCTCCTCTGGGGCTAATTTCTTCAAAACGACTCCAAATGCCACCAAAGTTGTCTGGGTGAGTAAATGGTCGTATTTAATGCTAGAAATAAGGTCCAGGTTGTAAAAAACAAAAGTTATCCTTTAATGGCAATTCATTCAGTTGTGGAAATGTTTCACAGAAAGCCAAAAATGTCATCCGGATTCATCCTCTGGAGACCAGGAATGTGCAGATTTCACAGTTTCTGTCGTCTCTTTTGGACCAACGTCATCATCTAGCCATTCAGGGAGTTATTATAGGTGACCTCCTACATGCCCCCTGTGGCCCAGGACTCAACAGTCACATACACTAAATCCTTTCACTTTCAGCTCAGAGTTGTTTTGAAAGCTGTAACACATCCAAACATCACAGAACAGAAAAGGTCTTTGTCCGTGTCCCTTTTTAAAATAAGACGAGCCGATTCTTACCCTCCAGAGTAAAACATGACGTCCATGAGCAGGGTGGCTACAGAGGGCAGTGTGTCTGGGTCCAGGCTGGTCACACAGAACATGTTGCTGGGGCTAGATAAGGGGTGAATGATGGGACGGGGCACTGAAAAACAACAATGATGGAACACATGAGGCAACAGCATGGCTGCAGCTTAATAAAAGGTCTAAACGGCAACAGCGAGCATTTGATCCCATCACATGATTCAAGAGTGAACCTTCAAACTCTGCATAAATAACACATGTTATGAAATGTCAGACAGTTTGGCTGAGCTCAGTCTGCAGATTATATCTTTGGAAAATATAAACGTATTAATTTAGCAGTTCTTTATATGCGAGTCCACTTTCATCTGCAGCATGTCACAATTACAAAAAAGGTCCCAAATGAATTTGCCTTTAATTACTTTGCCAACGATAAACTGTGTAAAAGACAACATGGATTTGTTTAATAACTTTAATATCACAGACTGAACACAGATTCTTTGTGGATTATTTTTTTATATTTTATCATTTTAGAGAAAAAATATAATCACCTAATAAAAATGATGTATTATTACTGCAAGATACCCAGTAATCCTGACGCCCCACCTTTGCCACATGCATCATTAATGTGATGTACACATAATGCATCATTATTTTACATGCAGAATCATATAAAATACATTATTCTGAAGTGGGCTATTCTGCATAATAATTTACTTTTTGCCCTTTAACTACATTTAGATGCAATAATTTAGGACTTTTGAATGCAGGACTTTTACTTCTAACAGTGTATTTTACATTGTGGTCTTACTACTTTTGATGTTCAACAGATGTTGATGCAATAACAGTGTTGGAAACTGTAGATACGTGGAGCCCAAAGTGAGTCCAAAAAGTTTCCAGATCTGTTTTAAGATGCATCTTTACTACAACCCTGATTCAGGGTGAGTCGGGACGCTTTGTAAAACATGAATAATACAGAACGTGATGATCTGCTGATCATTTCTGACAACAGCACAAAGACAATATGAATCTGATGCAGCAACACGTTTCAAACAAGTCGTGACAGGAGCGACTAAAGACTGGGAAAGATGTGGAACGCTCCAAAAACACCTGTTTGGAACGTTCCACGGGTAAACAGCTTGACTGGCAACAGGTGACAAATGATGAAAAGTTACCGAGCTTTGGCTTCACAAAACCGTTGGTGACTCCCAGATTGTGAGCAGCAACGGTCTCTCCGTTGACGACCCGAAGCAAAGTGAACTCGGAAGACAGCGTGTGCATGACCATCGGCAGGTCTCGCTCTCGAACCTGAGCAGGGAAACATGGAGGAAGAGACCAAACACGGCGAAGAGCAGCGTGAATCTCAGTGAGCGTTGCTTCTGTGGGTTATCTCACAATTAAATTTCAGTGGACCGCTTTGCTGTTCATGACTTCCTGCACTTCATAAAATAACTTGTGTGAATCTGCAGAAAAACGGGCTCAGAGTGTTCATATTCAGAGGAGGAACAGGAAACAGCAGCACAGCAGGTTAGAGGAGCAGCAGGAGATCTTTAGTGTCCACACATCTTTTAGCTGCACGGTGAATTAATACATATGGAGGGAATGAGCTACGTCGCAGAGACTGGGCAATATGACGAGGCGGGTTTACGAGTTTAACACCTTCAAAACACAGAGGTCATTCAAAGAGGCTAATAAATGCATTAGAGCAACATTTAAAAACACGACAGTTTCAATTCGAGCAGATGAAAACAGAATAAAAAACGAACAGACCGAGAATAAAAAAGAAGTAGAGTCGCAGCGTAGCAACAAACTGCAGGAAATAAAAGAGCGGCGGAGAAAGTTGGGATGAAGATAAACAGGAAGTGAAAGTTTTCCCGAAACAATGAAACCCACAAAACGCGTAAACTGAAGGTCAAAATGTTGCTAAAGGTCGCTCAGAGGGACCGTAAAGACAGCATGTCCAGCAAAACTCAAGGAAATTAGTTCATTTTGGAGACATCTCGTCTTAGAGAAGGAACGTCAGGTTCGTTTCCTTATTTAAACTGCAAAGATTCACAGATTTTACTATGATTTTTTTCCTCTTTTCTAATATAATGTCTTCTTACATGCTGATGCAAAGCTGATCTGTGGAGCTGCTGATACACAGACAAGGATAAAGGACATTTCTGCGTAACAGGGTGTTTCCATTCTGAGAGTGACAGCTATTACTTGAATTGAGTTTGTGTGTGTGTGTGTGTGTGTGTGTGTGTGTGCAGAAGGTAAAGTTGCTTGTGCGAAGCTGCTCTGAGCTGCTCAGTCAGGATATACTTATGGCGCCGTCTAAATGAGTGCATTCAACATTTGGGTCAGGCTTTACCGCTTTACGTAACAAAAGGTCCTAACAGTGAAAAACACACACACACGCACATCTTAAGCCGTTCTGTCTTCTGGTCTGTAATACAAACCGACACAGTGTGAGACAAAGACGGAGACAGAACAGGGGTGGTGGGTGGCGGCGGCAGCAGGTTTTCGCCTCTTTTTATCTAATATACCAATAATTAGGATTGTGGGTTGGAGCAGCCAGCGTGGAGACAGGAAACGAGCCCAAATGATACCTGGAATTCCAGCAAGAGGCTGAGCCGCTGATCCCCTTTACGTAACAGATTTTCAACATCGACACAGGTTTTTTTTTTTTTTTCCTTTCATTTTCATAAACATGCCAGAGCTGCACAGAAGACCTTGTTTTCCACCAAAGCAAGGCAATAAAGAGACACTCCCTGTGGCCAGAGAGGCTTCGGTATGAGAGGATTTCTTCCTAAATCAAAGGAAGACAGGTGGCGGATGGTTCACTATATCCAAGGTTATTGCTTTTGCACGTCAGCCGCCGCGTGGACGTAAACAACTGCATTGCCAGACGTTGCATAATGGACAAATAATGCAACTCTTAAAACTTGCTGTAAGGCCGGTCGCTTATTGGCTCAAAGACACAATTGATCAGCTTTCTAGCTGCGACCATGTGACAATCAATGACGTTACCATCAGTTCTGATCAGGTTTGTACTGGATGTTGTTTGTGACATCAGGGTTTTTCCTTATTCTGACTGATTTATTAAGTTTGGGCTGAAAAATACTTTTCTGTTGTTGGTGGTGGAGTTCCTGTGTGGGATTCAGACACAGCATAACTTCATCTCACTGATATCAGCCTCACTGTTTGCTGTCTGCTCTGCCTCAGCTGTATCAGAGCTTTATTAACTTTCTGCTAATGCAAAGCAAACATTTCCTACTGTTGCTGATTCACATTAGAAGTGTTCAGCTGGCGAACACGCTGAGGCTTTTATTCTGAAGCAGTCGCACGCGATGTTTTGGCGCCGTGTCGCTCATTAAAACTGCATCTACAAAACAGCGCAGACTGAATTCAGATCAGTTTAAATGGACTTCAAGACACAGGATACAGCTTTTATCAATTATATTTAAGACATATTTAATCACTGGAGATCCACACACCCTCCTGGAAAACAGAAAAGCGTTAACTAATTAACTGAATCATATGAGAGAGATGCTACGATCGTTTTGTTCAAGTCTCAGTTGGTGAAGGTTAAAAGATGGCCGCCCTCGATAGAGACTCTGCATGTGACGCTTCAATGTAGTTGACCTGATGTGCAGAACCCGAGGCTGACTTGGTTTGTTTTGTGTGTTTAACTGTGTGTTGCTGTGCATGTTTTTGAAGCCGTCATTCCCTCCCTGAGCCTGCAAACATGTATTCTGGCTGGACGGCACCTTAAAACACTCCGTCAGGCTTCATGTCCGACCAGCAGCCTGAGTTCAGGTGGACTAGGATCAGTTTCAACATGTGACGGGATGTTTTCAGTGCGGCACGCTGCTGTCCAGCGAACAATGTGTTCAGATATCCAGAAAATGCAAATCTCTTGTCATGGTACAGAAGCAGTACAGGAAGGTCGCTGTCCACACTCACCAGAATGAAGTCTGTCTGATACGTCGACAGCATGAAAACAGAGATGTTGTGGTCGGCCAGCGGCGCAATGACCGATTTAGCGATTTTGGTGACTCCGATTGGCTGCGAGTTGGAGGCGTTGCCGCCCCCTGACACCACGTTAAGGGCCAGCCATGTAGCATCGGCGACACTGATGTGCTCTGACTGGGGCAGCTCTGGGAAAGGACAGAGAGTCATGTCAGAAAGAGCCTTCTGTCGCAAAATGAACCAACAACGCTGAGAAGAGGCCACTTACACCGATTTATTCTGCTTCACGCCGCAGATTCATCTCTTTCACAAACACTGGTCACAACACTGTTGTGTTTGTAATATACAGCTGTGATTTAAGCTTCATACCCGGCGTCTGCCAGCTCGTCAGTGGGAAAAATGCACCAGTAATGATACATTTTTGGACACCAGTTTGGAATAAATTGAAAAGAAACTGGGAAGTTTGGCTGCGTAATGAGCATGAGTAATGATTCTTCCTATTTTTTTATGTGTTCTAGTTCCTGTTCTTCATCTTTCACACACATACTTTTTGAACTAAATATCGAGTACTATTGCCAATGGCTTTTTATTGCCTGGAATTATGGGAAGTAGGATATTATTCACGGCCTCCACCCCTCTGTGTTAGAGTCTCTCAGGCCGGCCAGTCTAGACGGTGGTGTCTCTCCCGGTTTGGGTTTTAAGTCTGCAGTTTATCAGCATTTTAAAAGTCAGTTCATTAAGAAAGAGAAAAACATCTGAGCTGTGAGTCGAACCTGCTCTTCATCCACAGTGTTGAAATAATGACGCAGCAAACAGCCAAAGAGAGAAAACACATTCAGGGGTTTTGCTGCTGCAGACTTAGCTTACGGTGGCTAATGTTTGCTAATCGTAGACAGATATTGCTGCATGTCAGACTTTGCTGTGACTCTTCTGGACATTCGTTATCATGCAGCCAGTCGTGGCGTCTTTATGATCTCGGTGCAGAAGCATCACAGCTGTCAGCTCTTTACATCAAACACATAAAACAATAAAAGCCACAATTATGCTCTGAAACTATGATCTTATAATATATATAACTGATTGGTCGAGTGAAAGAAAACTATTTTTCAAGGAAAAAGGTCAAACATTTTCCGGTTCCAGCTTCTCAAATATGAATATTATCTGCTTATTTTGATCATATATGATAGTAAATTAAATATTTCATGGTATGGGACTGTTTGAGGACGTCCTTCAGGCTCTGGGTTATGGGAGGTTTTCACTATTTTTATTACTATACTTAAGAAATAAAATCAGCAGATTAATCATCAGTGAAAATAATAAGCTTAACCCTGATACTGATCTGATGAACAAGCTAATTTAAAAGGTTAACAACAATACATAGCATTGTAGTGTAGCAGAGGCCTTTCATTTCACAACTACTTAGCTTAATTATTAGCCAAACTCAACTTCAATCTTCAGTTAATCAACAACTTTTAACATACAGCAGATTGATCATTGATGTTTCATAATATTAACACACATTAATACGTTAGCGTCGGTGGACTGGACTGTCTGATAGCCGTCATTCGCCTGTTAAGATGCATGTGGACATGCAGTTTTCTGTCTCTTCTGCCAGTTTTTAAAAACGTATCTCACGTCTGAGTCTCACAGTTTAATTAGCTCGCAGAAAACAGGCAGCGGCACACACAGAGCCGGTCACCAGTAGAAAATACCTGCGCCAGTTATGCAACACATAGCCTGCGGTCTCCAGGGTAACCAAGGAGGGTCGCCCTGGAAAAGGTGTGTAATGACATGGATTCACTCAATCAGCCGACCACAAAACACTGCGACTGGCAGCTCGGCCTCACATCCATAATGACAAAGTGTGCTCAAACACTGGCAGCTGAAGCTACGTGGTCCTGGACAGAATCGGGGATTACACAACGTGATCTTTCCCTGCCGCCCGATCTACGGTTGCCACAGCGACCTCAAAGATCCACAAAGCGAGGCCCACCTTTGAAGCCCTCCTCATCCACGATTATGGTGTAGTCCTCCGGAGTCTCCGTCAGGCTGAAAAACTTGCACCTGAATGGGAGAGACAGGAAGCAGAGGGCTGATCAAACAGCGGATACGGTGAGAGAGAAAAAAGATCCACGACAAGACAAGAGACGTAAGTCATCTCTCAAGTCTCCCAGCCAGCGTCTGCTGCCTGAAGCATTCATAGCATACACATCAAACAGTCAGCAGAATTAAGGAGACAGCTTCATATGAAAAGATGCATCCATGAAATGTGCAGGGAGCAACGCTAGACTGCAGCTATGCCTGTAAATGTCGACTTTATCATTTTATATTGAATCTGAGGCTCATAACAAAGCCATCAGTAAGGCCCAGCTCCCAATATAAACCTCCCCAAGTGCTGCGAGAGGAGGCTCGATGACTGAGAGACGGTTTTAAATATGCAAACATGCAGTTATGACCTAAATATATCACCTAAAACCTAAATCTAATAAATCATCTCATTTACCTCGTTAACAATAAATACAGCAGTACAGTTTTAGCTGTGTAGCTGCCGGCTCTATACGTCCGTCATGTCGGCCCAGACTGAAATATCTCGACAACTGTTCGATGGATCGCCTTGAAGTTTTCTGGAGGTATTCACGGTGCCCACAGGATGAACTGTCAGGACTTTAGTGATCCCGCGATATATCTGCTCGCAGCATCATCAGGTCAAAGTCTGAGAAAATGGTTTATCGTGCGGTTCTTTACAATGAGCGTCGGCTGTGGACTCTTTGTCTCGTTCACAGACTGATGCATGTATTCGCTGCGTTTAGTTGTAGTAACAGCTTGAAGTCATCGGTGTTTTCATGATGATAATGTGTTTTGTATCATGACCAACACACTGTGTGTCAGACAGGAATAAGTCCGACCACAGAACATCGGCTCAGTACCAGAAGCTGGCACCTAATGTCTGCTCAGAGTCAAAATCTTATTTACTTAATCAGTGATCAGTTGGTTCCTGATTAAAATCCAAATTTTTGCCAAATTCAGATTTTGTCAGCTGCACGGTGTCATTGAATTTAGTTAAAAGGACCCTTTTTCTGAAATACATCATGTCACGGTTATTTTTCTGTCTGAATTCTAACCGTCAAGATTCGATGTGCCAAACCAAAAACGTTCTGGGATGGTGAAGGATGAAGGATATGAGGACGTAATTCAGCCTGAAATCACATCCAGCAGACTTTCTCCAGCGCGAGGGGAAGCACTGAAACAGCATCCACAACACCGCTGTGATAATCACATCTTTACAGGCCGGAGACGGAATGCTCACACGTCATATTTGGCTGAAAGGTGTGAAAAACAACAGAAGAGACTCAACAATGCTTTCTATGGGAACAGCAGCGTTTCCTCTTACACGAGCTGTCAAGAGTCGCCGTGACTTGCGGTGTGATTTTGTCGTCAGGCCGATGAGCACCGGAGATTCGGCCGTGTGCTTTGGTTAATAATACTCCTCTAATCACGACCACGTCGCTATGAGCGCCACTGAACGACTCGCTTTATTCTCCGACAGCGTTCGTCCAGACCAGCAGCGAAGCCGCCGCTGCATTACTCACATTCTGTGTGCACGCAAGGAACTTCACAGAGACTCTCCAGATGAGTTTATACTGTGAAGGACTGCAAACAACCTCGACTGTGACGAAACACACGGAGAAACAACAAAATGTGTTCGTCAAAACGACCCTGCCGGAGGACGCTTTAATTAATGAGTTAACGAGAGGACGTATCTCATAAGTGTCATCATAAGGAGAATATTTCAGTCTCCGCTTCTCACATTTAGGGGGCTGAACGTCACTTTTCTGGCAGTGACCGAGACGAATCCGTGGAATCAAGAATCAAAAATGCCAAAATCAGATCCTGCAGCTTATTTAATGATCTAACTTTAGACTGTGCAAACAAAATTCTTCACCTAAAGCTGCATTCATTGATTTTTGAACCTAAAAACAAAACGCTGACACACAAACTGGTACACGTTAGCAGTCGGTTGCTTATTTACACACCCGGCAGGCGCAGAGCAACATTAGCAACCATTTGGAGCCCACCTGGTCAATGTAAGTCCAATATTTCCTCCTTTTACTGTTTCTGTCTCCGCTCAATGCTTCAAAAAAAGTTCTCTGCAGCTGCTAAATGCTCCGCTTTGTTCACCAGCTAGTCGCTAACTTTGTCTGTCTGCTGTGTGGAGCTGGGCAGGTGGTGAAGACTGGGGTTATCAGCGCTTCTCTGGCTGCTGGAAACGAGGCTGGTTAACCAAAACAATGACCTGAAAGAGGCTAAAAAGCTCCGTCATGGTGAAGAAACTGCAGAGGTGAGTGATAGTTCTGTATAAAACACGTGACGCCTTTCATTCGATCCATTGTTAATGTAAAAATATTGATTTATTGCAGCTTAAACACTGATGTATTTAGCAGTTCTACATATTTTGTTGAATGCAAAAAAACAAAAACAAAACGTTAATATGTTTATTCTCTTTACTGAAACTCAGGTATTCTGCATCACGAGTAGCGCCCGGTGGAATCTCAGGTTGCACACAGTACCAACAAACATGGCTGAACGTGAAAGTAACGTTGCTCCTGGCTCCACGGTGGAGGAGTTCGTTCCAAAGAGGGGAGCGACTACAGTGGTTAAAAAATCAGATTTACAACAAACCACTTTAATATATCAGAAGTACAAAACAACTAACAACACACTTATTCCCACACTGATCCCTTCAGGGTTTGACCGAGTTCAGTCAAGATATGGAACCTTTTCTCTTCCTTCACCGTCTTTCTTCAGACATTTCCTTCTTACAAACATGAAGCCAGTGCAAACTGTAGCGTGAACGATGCCCATATTACGCCACGGGGGGGAGGGAATTACAGCAAAGAAAAAGTCCAACGTGCAATGCTCAAGTTACAGGAACGAAAAGTCAAATGTTCACTTGCTAATATCCAAATCCAGACATGAAAAAGCATAAATGCTTCCAGTATCCTGCATAGAACACCTAGAGCCTGGACACACACATGCGCTGTGTAGACGTGGATGCAGTCTGAGGCTGATTCTTTGAAGGTGGATGTATCTACTGCTCAGTGATCAGCAACAGAAATCATCTTTGCTGCTAAATCAGCTGTTTATTCCAACGTCTCGTGAAGTGAAGATTTCAAACTTTCTTTGGCATCTGCAGAGACAGAAGAATTGGTTGGAGGACAAAACCACACGTATGTGTTTACTTCCTCTCTGACGCTGAACCAGTTGAGTTCTTCTTCTCCTATTTCAGACACTAAAAATGTGGTAGAAACAAATACTAAATGTTGAAGCACAGAAATGCTTGAGATATGTTGATATTTGTCATTCAGAAGTGTGTCTTAAATAACCAATTTAAAGAGCTGCAATGATTCATCGATTAGTTGTCAACTATTTAATTAATCCAGAAATTAAAGGACAGATTAATCGACTATGGAAATAATCCCTAGTTGCAGCTCTAATGTTGCTTCGGAAATATAATTGAAGTTGAATAGACAAGTTTCCCAGTCTTGTTTATGAATTGGATGGTTGACACCAACAGTACTATCCTGAAGCTGGTAGTTACAGCAACTCAGATATCACCTGAATGCAGCATTACCACCTCTGCAAAACTGACTTCTGGAGGAAACCCTGCAACACGCTTTCATTTGAACTATGTGTGCATCCAAAAAAATAAAAAAGAAGCACAATTTAAATATAAATTCTACTTCTGTTTGCAGACCAGAGCAGATTATGACCGTGCAAGATGATATTATAGGCTGATGTAACGACATGCAGCTCTGCAGCTTCTCTTACTGGACTTGTGCAATAGCCGTGGCAGCTGTGGGGGGCTATTTTCCACCAGCTAAACAAATCAGTTCACACTGGGAGAGGTGGCGGGCAGAGCTGGGAAATCACTACATGAAATGCTGAAAGCTACTTTAAAAAGCAAGGAGACGATGTGGTTTGATTACAAGGAGCCCCCACTGAAAAGATCACATTAATATAACTGCACTATTTAATGTGTCTATAAAACCAGACAGGAGAGGGAAGGATGTCCAACCACGAGGAGCTGAAAGTGACGAGATTCTGTTCAGGAGTTCAGAACTGAAACAATTCATTGATTAATTGATTAGTTGATGGACAGAAAATTACTTGGCAACACTAAAGTAATTGTTTACGTCTGGTTTCAGATTCTCCACTATGACGATTAACTGCAACCTTTCATTGCAACCTGCATGTTGTATATTTGAATTTTGGACTTTTGGAGGGACGAAACAAGACATTTTAAACATTTTTCACAATTTACAAACATTTTATGGAAGAGATAATATATTTTATAAAAATGAAAATATTATTCAATAATGCAAATCATGGTTAGTTGCAGCCCAATTTGAGTAACATCCAGAGGGTGATTTTAATTCAGGTAATCAGTAACCTGAATGCACTGTGTTTATCAGTAACTTCTCAGCACAGGGGCAGTTTTGATTATCACTGCTGACGGCCTGTCTGCTGTAAAGCAGCCAGTATGTCAGCTAAGTGAGCTCATTTGCTTATGCTAATATTAATAGACTGTGGTGGTGTTAGAAAGTGCACAACAGAGCAACGACAAGTGCAAAGGCTTGTTGTGATGCCTCTGCAAGGGCTGTTTAATCCAAGTTTCCTCGGGCTGAACAGTAAAACACACTCTGTGCTGCAAATGCCCTCTGCTGCCTGTCCAAGTTTGGATGAAAACATGTTAGAATTTCCCTGAGAGAAGGAAAAACAAGCTGCACGCACACACACACACACACACACACACACACACGCATACATGCATGCATGCATAGACACACACACACACACACACACACACACCCCCGCTGGCGTCGACCCAGCTACAGATGGCACAAAGCTACAAAATGACACTACAGAACAAGGACAGGCCTGGAAACTGGTGGCAGAGAGCGAACACACACACAATGACACGCAGGGCTGCATTTTGAAGCGTTAACACACCTGCAGAAACTAGCAGGAGCACGAATGAGCACCGCTGCCGTGAACGCCAACACGCGAGTCCGTGCAGCCGCCGGCGTTCGTCGGCTGGAGCGTGAACAACAGCGGGCTCCTTCCAGAAAACACGTACAGCTCCGAGCAGCAGCACAAACACGCAAATGACCGAGCGTGTGCTCGTCGTGTCTGCGAAGTTACATACCTTGTTTTGGAGGCCAAGAAAGCGAGTTTTATTAATCCGTGAGTGCAAATCTGGATCCCCTCTTTCTCTATACTCGCCACTTTCAAGCTGTGCTCTAAAATATGAAGCTCCATCTTTTACGTCTTCTCATTTGAGGAACGACTAAAATGTAAAAAAAACCTAAATACTTTCAAATAAGATGCATAAATAAATAAATACACACATACGGCAGGCTAAGACGTATTAAATAGAGAAAGAAAAAGCGAGGCAGGGTGGAATAAAGAAAGCAAAGAGGTAAAAACGGACCTGCTGTCAAACCTGCAACGGAACCGCTCACACTTCTGGTCGAAGGATTTCAAAATAAAAGTCGCCGGCACAAGATGGGGGCAGTGCGTTGAAGAAATCGACCGTGGTTTCGCGCCTCGCTAGCCCGAGTTTGTGCCTCTCGTGCCTAATTAATACATTCAAGCCACAGAGCTAAACATCAGTCTTTGTAAAATTAATAAACATAGCCATCAAATCTAGAAGGATTCTCTTATTTGCTCTCTGGTGGACAGTTAGACGATCAAAAAAGATGGACTGAAAGCGCTAACTATGAAGCTAACGTTACAGCTATTAGCTAGTCGTGCTACAATCTTAGCTAGGAGCTGAGCTGGTTGCCTAGCAACTGATCAGAGGTCTTGCACATAACCTGTAAAACAACAAATTGTTGTTTTTACACTAAAGTTTTTGTACAGATGAAAGAAATGAGAAATATAAACATTAATTGGTGACTTTTAGATTTGCTGGTAGGTGGATTTTTTTTTAACCATCAGATAGAACCAGCTACTACCTGTTTCCCCGTGTCCAGTCATTGTGCTAAGCTAAGCTAACCAGCTGCTAACTGTTATGTTTACCAAACAAACATGAGAGTGATATCAGACTTATAATCTAACTCTTTTTAAGAAAAATAAGCATATTTCCCAAAATGCTGAACCAGTCCCTGAACGACACTTACTGCCATTTTAAAGGTCAGAGTCCTCAATGATTCCTCTGCAGCAGGAACAATTTGTCGATTCATTAAGACATAGAAAGAAAGTTAAGTTTTTGTTCATCCATTAATTGTTTGAGTCATTTTCAAGCATAAATGCCAAACATCACCTACATATTTCCAACTACACAGCTGTGAGGATGGCAAACTGAAAATCTGCTGAACGGACAAAACAAAGAAAATTTTGACTGATGTGATTTTTTTTCAGTGTCTTTCTGACATTTATTGCAAAAATAAATGAGGTTAATTGATAATAAAAACAATTTCTGTAATAGAGTTCATATGCAGTTGTGTATAAAATATAATTCAACAGCTAATTTAAAAATCCAATTAAAAAACAGGGCTACAACTCTTGAACTCGTTATTTCTTACATCGTAGCTGAGGCCCTGATGACGTTACACTGACTTGGTTTGGGGCACTTTCAGTTATTAATGTGATTGGGAAAACGCCTAATGAACTGTTTCATACCGTTTCAACCCCTGTGCTTTTATGTTGAAGAAAAGGCGGAAGTGAGCTTGTCACCAGCTGCCCGCAGCTTGTCAGGCCTGTTAAATGGGAGCGCAGAGGACCGCTGCTCCCCATGTTTGCTCTCCGACTGGAATAGTTAGCAGCTGGTCGGACTGAAACAAACAACTTGCCATTCAAACGAAGGGGGCGGGTCTGCAGTAGAGACGAGCATCATGGGAAATGTTGTTCTCTATCTTATTGGTTGATACAGGCAGGTCTTTTCCACAGTGGACACTTTGAGGTGGCTTTGGGCCTCCTGCACCCTTTAGTTAAACACACCCCAACATTTAGAGAGTAATATGAGACAAGATAGCGTAAGATATAACTTTAAACTGTCTTTATATTCACATTTTAGCAACACAAGACAAAAGGTAAGGCTAACTATTTGAGTGAAGTATAAAAAAGAGATAAATGCAAAGAGATGAAAGAAAGTATGTCATATACAGTCCATCATGTATATTACATTTATGTGTTTACTGTTGTCACAGTGTAGCTTCACACAATCTAAACTAACAAACATAATCACTATTATTACATTATCACCTGGTCTCTCACGAGGCCGAGGCCTGCAGGTGTGTTTGCACCTTCAACATGTCATTTACATACGCAGCTCCAATTAAGCAATTACCTTCTCCCGTTGCCGTGGTAATTACGGCGTAGAAGGTTTGAAAGCTGTTGACAGTGGCGGTCAGCTTCTGCTCCATCCTGTCTGAAGCGACGCAGGTGAGCGGAGCAGGAAGCAGCGACGTGCTGTCGTTCTGCCTGGCTGTTGCTGTCAAACCGCCGGCTGCAGGGTCAAAAGCGTATTTCTCCATATTGAAGTCACAATAATTCTCATGTTCTTTCCATGAACGGGACGGTTTCTTTGCTGTTCTTACTCTTCCTCTATCGCCGGTCGTCTTGTTTGTACACAATCGCAGAGCTCCCTGCGGAGTTTTTCCCTGCTAACGCTGCACCACGCTGTTTATTTCAAAACACAGAATATTTTGATTGAATCTGTGATTAACCTGGAGCCACTTATGTCCTCTGTATTCATTATACTTCATAAAAACCTGGAGGCCACAGACTACGTGCACAGAAGGCAGGAGGTTGAGCTGCCCAACAGCACATTTTACCCTCAGGGCTGACTCAAAGGTTAATTCACACCGAGACTCAAATCCAGCTCCTTCTGCTAAGTGCTTTTGTGCCCATTAGGCTGCCCATAGTCCAGGGACTATATATATCATTGTCATAATTATTATTAGCAGTATTAATTCAGGTTAAGGGCTTCAAGGTTTAAACATGTTGCTTCCTGTTGTGTTGAACACTTTGGCCCAGAGGAAGAAGCTGTGCACCACCATTAAATCCCAGCCTCTAAATCTCAACCTCCCCCTGCAAACAATCCTGGAGTGCTTTTTAATCCTGACTGCAGCATCACCAATGTCACCAAAATTCTTCCTTTTCAGAAGTTTCCTCTCGCAGACGGGTACCGAAAAGGTACTTCTGCTCGGTTTTATCGCATGAGCACAAATGCAGCTCCTCCGTTCCCTCCGTCCTGACACCACCTCTGCCCCGGAGGCTCCACCAGTCTGAAACCGCTCCCCCGACGAGTGCGTTCCAGTCTAATAAATCAGCGAAGCACTGTGGTGTTAATTGTCTCTCGCTGAGGGCATCCGCCGTGATAGCATCTCCAGCCAACACTCTAATTGCAGGAACAATTAGATGTAACAGCCCACAACAAAGTATTAATTAAGTAAACAAAGACACAACAATAGAGTGTTGACGCATTTGAATGGGAGGTGAGTATTTTCCTTATGACAGGCAGCTGCTGCACTAATCTTCAATGTGAAGACAACCGTACCAGCCGCGGATATAACATCGTTTATTTCTCACAGACAATCACCTTACATAACAGCCCATTGTGCAGCGATCAATTCCCACCAGTGTATCTGGACGCCAGGCCTCTTAATATAGCTCCATTTACTTTTCAGGTATAATAGTAGATTACGTATTGATTACTGGAATGTGGATCTTTTATTGCCTTGTGCCTGTAAGTGAATAAACTGACCAGAACTCCACACAAGTGCACTATCAACGCATTTATAGATTCACTTTGATAATGGCGCCTCAGTGCTTCGCCGGGTGGTCATGAAGTCGCCGCTTTCACCCACAGTCCAATCACAGCTAAAGGACGTTTGAGTGCTTGTGCCTCACAGACAGGGGAGGAGGCCTGAACGGAGCTGGTCTACAGAACCGCTGCTCCACTCTTCAAATTCATCGTGGAGCTGGTTCCATTTTATGTCGGCCTCCCCCTGCACGGCTGCATCCCATTTCTTCTCAGATGTGTCTCTAAGAACGTCTTTGGTGTGTTTTTGTGGTCTCAGCTTGATGAATCGGCTCTCAGCAGCAGGTCTCTTCTCAAAGTTCCCTTCATCTCCGACTCCATCTCTGCAGACCGAGCCAGCAGCATGTTGTTCAGACGCTGGTCCAGTTCAACTTCTAGCAATAACACTGGAATTCCCCATTCACTTAACCCCTCCCGCCAACAATGACCGTCCAATCATAGCTTAGCAACCCTAACTGGACATGTGCAGTCAAGTTTTGAAGTGGTGTGATGTTCTAATGAGAGCGAGTCTCCTTTTCTTGCCCTTGAAAAACCAAAAACACAAACAGATTACAGTATATGTATGTGCTCTTAAGCTGCAACTATTAGCATGTCCAGCTAACAAGCTTGAAAGGTGTAGCATTAGCAACAGCAGCTAAAGTAGGGCAAGGTTTATCAGGCTGTCAATTCTGCATCATCAAAATAAGAACAAACTGGACATGGAGGAGATTAGCAGGTATAAACACAGTTTTATGTTTGTGTACTTGTTTGTCTCGACATCATCAGGATCTCAAAGTATGTTGATTTCGGTTCAACAGATCATTAAAGGACACAACGTACAAAATATCAGCCCCACACCTTACCTTTCTCAGAAGTGTCGTCCAGGTAACGCGATTTCACAAAGTGCTGCCTCATAATTGTCCACAGTGAGAGTCCAGCTTGACGAGGCCTTGCAGATGATTCCATGTGTTTGCTGCACAAAAACCAAAGGCTGATTTTCCAAGTTCAGAATAAACCCTGAGGCGTCAGACAGTCCCGTGGTCCAGTCCAGCGTAGATGTTATATAGGGTGCTGAATGTCCAATAAGGGATTTATGGATGAAAGTGCATGCAGTGTTTTTCACACCCTCCTGAACTCAGACTCTGACGGGACGTCGCAGCTTCTGTCAGTTAAGGTCAGTGAGGATTCAGTGTTTAGGGCTGAAGGGGACATTAGAACTGGACCACTTTCTGACTCCTTCTCATGACTTCTTTTATGTTCCTATGTCCTCCAGAAGACATTTGATATTATATCTAACTGTCAAGACGCAGATCCACAACAAAGGAGCGCCAGAACGAGAGATGAATAAGAATCCAGCAAAGTTCATGTTGTATATCGTACGAGACGTGACAGTCAAGAAGAAAACAAGCCTCAGGACTCTGCACTCGAAGTGATGAAGACGTGACGTCTCACTGTCTCAAAGTACAAAGAAATGTCCTGAAAAGTGAGGCACATTAATGCCGACTCTCCGAAAGGTCTCAAGTACCAACCTGTCAATCATCTGCTGTTTACGTCTGAGCTAAACTGATTCCACAAGGCCTGCAGGAGGTGAACGTTAGCTTAGCTTCATTTCTATAGACTGTTGAAGCCAGACCTCTTTCTGCACAGCAGCTATTAACACAAATTAACTCTGCTTGGCTAGATTTTTGGCTGACAGCTGCATGATATTCTCAACATGATGAAACTACTTATAAAGTCAGTGATCTTGTGCTCATTTAGAGTTGATTAATGTATGTAAACAGCGGTCACATGACCTCCGAAATGAACTGCAGCTTCACTGAGCGTGTGCATGCATGATAGGTGCGCCCCGGTACACCTCTGAACAAGATCGACGTTCTGTGGTTCTTCACTTCGCACTATTCAGTCAGACAGTATTTATAGGCTGGGTTACGCTGCCCCCCGGTGGCAATCCCAAAACTGCAAAGCCATCAAACTGACCCAGGCTGCTTCACCAGCTGCTATAACAAAACAAAAGAATGATCGGTATCGGCCAGTTTGGCTCACAGACGATCGCCAGTTGTATTGGTGTCACCCGTAGTTGCGGTTAAATGTTTGCTGAGTTTAGTTTTTAGTTGGTCTTGTTTGACTCCTCTGCCGCTTACTTAATTTTTAGAAATACATAGGAAAATCTGCAGGAACAGAACAAGCCAGAAAGTGTTTGCCTGACTTTACAAATTTAGCATCTGGCAACAAGATGGATCAATTTTACTAAGAGGTCCCATCGATGACAGTGTGGCACATCCTGTCTGGAGCTTATTACAGTCGATGCTTGTACTCGGAGCCTAAGAGATCACTCAATATGTGTTTTTAGCAGCAGAAAGCAGCCTTTCCTGCTGTGAGGACTGTGCTGTATCTACTTGAATGCAACAACTCTGAGCGGAAAGCTTTGGCGATGAACGCATACGATTCAGAGGGGAATATTTTATCTATGAAAAGATGGTGCATCACCGTTTATGATCTCAAGCCCCTCCTTTGTGTTCCTGCAGCTTCTCAGCACTTTTCTAGATGTCCGTAAAGGTGTATAAAGCATCACGTCGGTGGCTCCGGATGGCAGCAAGAGGAAGGAAGAATTCTCTGTAATTTGTCTCAGGAAACAGAACAAACACACAAAGTTCATGTGATGTGATGCTTTATATCAAAGGATGCTGCAGTAAAGCTGAAACCTGAATTAGTTTGGATTCATCACCATCTGTGCGTCATGTCCAGACCATGCAAACACCAAAATATGATTCAGAAAGGAGATTCAAGGCTCACAGAAAAAAACATAGTTCATTTCACACAGGTTTAATGAGGTCTGGTCTACCTGTTGAGCAACTTTGATCATGACGGCTACAAGAAATGTAGAGATATACTGACAACTTTTTGTTTTGTGCTAGTTTAGCTGCAGCCCAGACTTATATCTGGATAAGATTTGTGGAAGAACTGAACTGAGAGTGATTTTAGACATTAGCTGGAATCAGTCCAGCTAATGTTCACTTTAAAAGAGCATAACGTGAGCTCAGATGTGGCCTGATGGTGGTACCAGAGGCATTATTTACAGTTTGCATACAGGTAAAGGTGTGTCAAGATAAATCAATTACATAATCTTTCTGATTAGGACGGAGGAGACAGGAAACAAGACAAGAGCCCAGAAAACAAAAACTGCAGTTGCTTGAATGGCCACTTGAGGCTGGCTCCAAAAGTGAGTCAGTCCCCATAGACCTCCATATTAAAATGCTCAACTTTACAGCTGAAATAAACACGTTTACAGCCTTTAAGTACTAAAGGTCTGTGTTATTATGCCCATCAAATAAACCTAACTGCACCCTAAAGACGTAAAGATCACGAGTACACTTTGCTGACCTGTGCTGGAGCTTAAAGGCAGTTTCCCACTAAAAGATATTCCTCAATTGATTTGAATAAAAGGACACAATGCGTGCTGAGGAACGTTCCTCTCTCCCCGTCTGTCAGCATGTCTGTGCGAGCTGTGATAATGAGACTTTACGCCCTTCCTATTGAGTTTTCTGTCTTTTCAGTCACGTCTCTGTCAGTTTAATGACAGTTTAATGACACATTTAATGACCTGTTATCCTCTGCAGAAGCAGACGAACGGGAGGAAGCATTTGTTCTGTGGCTTTGTACCATTTATCCAGGATGAATGTGTGAGTCCACCTGAGTGTCTGAATCATCAGAATCAACAGAAATAGCAGAATCAGGTGCTGGGAGTCAGAGATTTGGCCTTTGCTCAAGGATTAACAGAGCCATGTATTTCAATCTTAATGTAATGAAGTGAATTTGTGGCTGTGAGACACTTATATTGCTAAATTGAGAAAACACTTATCAAGTGAAGTCTGAATGTATTCTGCACTCATGTTGAAGAGTTTCTGTGCTGCTGCTGGGTGTCGTTAAAGAGGCAGCAGAGCCTCAGACAGAGGCATGTAAGATGGAGGACAGGGGTAAGCTCTAATCTCTTCCCCGTGACCCAGATGAAATCCCGAGAACAACCAGGGTGCTGGCAGGACTCAGCCCACGTCTTAAAGTACCTCCCCGCACCAGAACACACAGCTGGGATCTGTGCAAACACTGCTCTCCATGGATGAATGGACTTTGCACACCCTCAAGAACACACACTGCCGAAGCCTAAACCGACGGGTTATATAAGTGTCGACTGCAGCTGTTACCAACAGTTGAGAAAAAAATGGCTGCGCTTGGATTATAAGGAGCTTTCTCATATGCTGTAATCACAACAGTTTGCTGCTAACATCCACCTCTGGCTCAGTTCTGCAGGGGTTCAACTGATGCAATGCAGGAACATTTCTGCATCCTGGATCTCTTTTTCTGGGAGATTCGTTTAAACACTGTTTAACTGCACCAACTTGTGGTAAATCTCTTGTTTGCAGCCTGTTGAAAGCCTCCTGCTCGTGTGCATTTGTGAATTTTCATCATTAGATAATCCAAGATCCTTAAAGTGTCATTGACAGAAATGTCAATGAAATCATCTAATATTTAATATCTAATAATAAGAATAACCAAACCCTTAATTTCTGCTTTCGGCTGATTTAACATGCAGTGCGGTGTTACTGCTACGTAGTGAGGGATGTCTGTGGTTGCCATGGTCACTCTGGGCTCAGTGCTGCCTTTTTTGAAAGCAGAAATCATCACTTCAGGTGCCAACTGTCATTTACTGACACCCTGCAACCCCTGCTCATATTTACTGGTCGCATTCATGAAGCAGAGATATTACACTTACAACCTTTAAGGGTCAAGAAAGTGAAGGTACGCACCCCAGCATCACGTTTCATTCCTGTGTTTTATTGCTGGCTCTGCTGTGCGACAGGCTGTAATGTTTTCCTCTGTACCTGCTGAGTCCTCAGAGTTCAGCTGCAGCATTCAACGAGCCACCGGAGCCACTCGTTCATCATTTCATGCATTCTCCATTTGCTAGATAGATGGCTGAAAGCTCACATTTTCTCATTTCTGTTGTGCTCAAAGACATAAATCACAAGTTCAAAATCTTAGTCTTGACAGGAAAGTAAATGGGCATCCTCCACACGTCTGTATATATTCCTAAAAATATATAATTTTAATGCTGCTGCCTGACAAAACGCCATCTCCTGTCAGCGGGAAAATACAAGATAAATACAAGAGTCATTTCTGCTCTTTGCTCTAAGTTATTTTCCTCGCAAACATCTTGTCAAACAGTGTTTAAACGAATGGAGGGATGTGCCATGATCTTTCTGATGATGATAATGATGATAAGCAGCTAAAGTAGGGCAAGGACAACAAAAAGAATAAAACTTTCTGTCATCTGTTCCTCTTCCTGAACTCTGACTTCATCGACTAAAACAATGTGATAATCTATAAATTAACCAGCTACTCTTTTGCTTAGAAGTTGGATTAATTGGCTTGTTGGCCACTAGGGGGCAGAACCTAAACAGCACACAGCTGTCGCCTGAAGTTAGCAAACAAGTTAGCAAACAGTTTGCATATTTACACACCCAGCCGACATTAGCAATACTGTGGAGTCAAGCTGCTGTCTGCGGGGTGAATTTAAGTCCAATATGGAGTGCGAAAGCCGCCCAGCGTCCCTCTGATTGGCTTAATTTGTCATAATTGTGTTGACTTACATCTAATTCTTATGCACATAGTTGTTGTGGCTGCGACCGTGGTGGCTCACACTCATCGTGCTTCCACCCAGAATGAAAAAAGCTGTATCAATAAAGTTTTTTTTGCTTGCTTACGATGCAGGTGAGGTGTTAACATGAGACCCAGGTGACTGCTGTTACCTGTCAGTGTTACCGATCATCGGATCAAGCCTGTTAGAGGATCTTACAGCTCGAATGCTGCCGACAGGGAGTTCACACTCTTTTGCCGTTGTCCGATAATGAGTTGAATTAGCCGATGAGGGCACAAAGAAATGGGCGGTCACACAGCTAATTGATTTTCCTTTGTTCCCTGCATGTGAATCTGAGCTGTGCAGCCTTATGGCTTTCTGCAGGAGTAGCCTGGAAAGGTACAAAAGGGAGATCTTGACTTTCTTGAACTGCCTCTTAATGTCCTTAGAGGGGAATAGTACTTGAAAAATCGTCTGTCTTTTCAATAGAGCTGCACAATGCAGCTGCGCTCTGAATAAGACCAACTCACAGTGCAAGAGACAGTTAAAATGCAGTCAGACATATCTGCTCACATGTATTTGAATGTGTGTGTGTGTAGTGAAACATTAACAGCTGCAGCAGCTTTAACCATCTGGTTAAAACTTTTATTTTCATTTTGTACGTCACTTCTTAGCAAGCTATGCTAATATGCTAAATTAACTTGGTAAGCATTTGGCATTGTGAGGACTTACTGCAGGCCTGCCTCACATCAGTGTTCAGCTGTCACCATAGTGATCAGCAGTCATCTACTGTAAAACTTAACAATAAAAGCACGCACATGAATCTACCTTGCTAGCTATGCTAAGGTAGCATACAGACATAAAACTTGCGTGATGACTGAGGCCTTGTGTCAGCAGGAAACACAGCGGCCGTGTAGCTTCCTGTTGCTCCCAGTCAAAATCCATCACTGGTATCACTGAGCCTGCAGGAACCGCCTGCTGTTTGCAACAGAAAGTGACCTGAGCTGCAGAGATGACGTCACAGGAAGTCACTGTGCACCTTAACTAAGGATTCATTTGATGTTTTCTTAGTGCTCACACAAACTTTTCCACTTATGCAAACTTCCTCTGTGGCTCTTATCAATATAATCTAACACAGTGTGCAGAAACAGTAATATTTTCATCTAATTGACAACATTTATGCAGCAAAACACAACCTGCTGCAACCAGAAATTGTGTGTTTTCTTAATTTTCTTTCATTTGTCTATTTGCATGTGCTTTCTTCTATTTAAAATTATTGCAACATACTGTAAATAAACTATTTATTATAAAAAATTCAGCAATTCATTTTTAAATTGCTCTCCGAAAAGCATAAATAATGGAAATGGAAACAAGGGAAGCCACAGTAACCTTCCCGTTTGGCGAAAAGACTAACATATAATTTGAGAAAATGCATTTATAGTCATTCATTCAACAAACCCGAATAATGCAAACCAGTGCCTGAGAGTTAAAAAGGAAACAAAACAAAAAAGGAGAGATTTTAATTCACATCAAGTCACGCTTCCAGATAGTCAATACAGCAGCCAAACAGGCAATGCGATAGTGTTCAAAGGTACAAAATGTTGTCCAGAAGAAAGACCGACTCATAGCGTAATCGTAGAGCATCCACAGTCGAGTGTTTTGTTTTTTATACAGAAAACAGTATCAAACATTAGGCAAAGTCATCTCATGACAAAACCAAGAACAGATGCATGCAGTTTTGTTTTTTCCATAATATTGAGCTTGCATACAAAGGCAGACAGATTACAAAATCAAAATCACGTCGGTTGTATTCATTACATATTCATCAGAGGGATCACTGTTGTGAGTATATTGAGATGCCGACAAGGTTTCACAGCCGGTTTGTGCCTCACAGATCGACGTGGCTGACGAGGCTCTTCACACGCAAAGAAAACGGCGATGTGATGCTATGAAGGCGTGATGCCGTTTCTCAAAATCTTTCTTCAAAACAACTGAAATGTGGCGCGAAAGTTATGTCATAGTTCCAATAACACGAGGTCAACGATTAAACCACGGGTCGAGAGGGGGAAATAATAGACTAGAATAATGGACTGTAGGGCTGTTTGTCACCATCCAGCAGCTGCGATTAGTGAGTGAAAATGATGCCATTCTGAAAACATTCAGCCGCGCTGACAGAGCGACGTGCTCCTAAAAACACACATGCCTGGCCTATCAGGAGGAGGCAATGACAAAAAGCTGC
This sequence comes from Chelmon rostratus, assembly GCF_017976325.1. Lineage (NCBI taxonomy): Eukaryota > Metazoa > Chordata > Actinopteri > Chaetodontiformes > Chaetodontidae > Chelmon > Chelmon rostratus. The sequence continues at coordinate 23,632,479 of NC_055671.1, read as the reverse complement.
TAGCTGAGCCGCAAGCCTGACAGGAATCCTGAACAGCGCACGAGGACTACTTGTGTTGCCGGTCAGTGCACGGAGGGAATTTACAAGAGAGGTGGAGGCATGCAGAAAAGGTCATAGTGCGGAATCAAACTCATAAAATCACAAATACATGGCATGCATCCCAGCCTGCTGATCCATGAGGGCAACTCGAGTCCGGAGTTCTCAGACCTGGTACGTTTCCAGGACTGCGCAGGGACTCGGGGTATCAAACCTGAACATCAAATACTGAACGGAAAAAGAAAAAAATAATAATAATTCAACAGGCGAGAGGGAGTCAAAGTAAAACTGAAAGTTTCTTATCTTAGAGGGTAACTTGAGTGACCCTGGTAGTTTGCTCCTGGGCTGCGACTTCAACCCTATTCCAAGATCTGTGCGCCCAAATACCGAGCTTTAATTTGACATATGAACACTATCAACAACACAGAGCACTAAGCTGCACATTCTCAGAGGGTGTACGGTGGGGTAGGAGGGGTTAAACATGTACATTCTGTTTGATACATTTATAGTGGAGCTGCTCACATTAAAAAAACCCTCAACAGATACAACAACATAGTAACAATATACATACACGGCTAGTATATTAAAAATTCTGCCCCTGTCGCCCCGGCCCGTCTTAGCAAAGCGAACAATTGCACTGACTTCAGCGGGGGCGGGTTTCGCCCTTTCAGCAGCAAACTTGAACTTCAGCAACAACAGGCTGTTGTAAACAATACATGCTTTAGTTATTATTATTTTCATCTTTGACGTAAACTTTCTGTTGTTAAAATTCGGCCCTTTTGACAAACAGCAGGCACATTTTCAGCCACATTATGGTTGAAAATGGAGTTTTTTTTGTTGTTGTTGTTGAAACTCATTTTGTGTAAACAATAAGCTGCACACACAACCATAGAGCTGCCCAGTCGTGTGGTTTTGCGGAGGGTCACTGAGCTTCTGCCTTCCACGCAGTGACGTAAGGCTGTGCGATGTGATTGCAGTGTGCACCGACTGTTTCCACCTCTGCCCTCAAACTACCCACGGACCATCAGAACCATCAGGCGCGTATGAGCTCTGCTGTTGCATCCACCAGCCTCTTCAGCCTCATCACGGGACTACGTTTTCCTTCTTGTTCCTGCTGTTGGATGTTTGCAGAGTGATGCAGACTGACAGTAAAAGGCTGTTTTCACATTCATCTGCTGAAAGTGGAAAGTTTCTCTGCACTCATGAATAAATCCAGCTTTAAAGGGGCGGGCCTACGAGCAGGATTTGTGACCAATCCTGGTCCAGTATTCGGCTGACACAAGCGTGATGATGTTTTTGGAGAATGAAGCCTCCGAAAACACTGAGAACGGACTTTTCAGTAAAGCAGGAGACTCTTCAACTTTGAAATGACACATATTTGCATAATCATAGAAGTTGATGTAATTTTAAGGATTTTAACGAGATAATAGAACTTTTTGTGGGAAATCAGAAACATTAATCTTGGTAATCAGTAAAGCGTTTACTGTACAGATCACTTTTGACCCCAGACAGCTGATTGAACACAGCACCGTGGCCTCGCGCCCATCATTCACTTCCAGCTTTTCTTGAGTTTCTAAATGCATATTTGACTTAGCAACCCGTCGCTCCAGCACTGTCTGGAGGGGATGACTGAACGGATGAAACTCTGACATCAGGATTACCACAAAACTAGGCAGCTCTATAGGTCGGGGTCGCACTGGGAATCAGCGAGTGGTCGAAGCAGGTGGTGATCTACAGAGAGACACACGGGGAGTCACTGGGTGGAACGTCATCAATAGGAGTTTCTTGATTTTTTGTATCTTAATCCAAACTGTTTGCTTATTGGACAGAAGTTTGGTCACCTGTCATCCTGCCAGCTTACAGGTGAGCATCAGTCATCCTGAAATCCTCCAAGAGGAAGTTATGGCTATCGACTTCCAGCATCTGTGTCCTTGTAGCCATTAAACCTTAGATTTTACATACTTTCTCCTTTCCAGACATCCGCACTGCAGTTTACTGGAAAGAGGACTGAAGGCCTCAGAATACTTCAAACAACATACTTGTCATTGGGTCTAACAGTGTCTGAGACCCTCTTTCTAATGGTGGAAAGTGGGTCAGCATTGCCCACTCTGTTGAAGCAGTGGGGTCCCGACACAGAGGTCAAAAAACAGGAGTCGTCCCACAAAAAAATCTGAACCTGGCTCATCCTTTGCTGCAACATTCTGGCCAATAAAATACAAGCAAGTGCACATTTCTGGTAGATTACTTTGTACTGTGAGTACTTGTGTTGTTTACCTCGTGATTGATGGATAGATTGATATGATTGTGATAACTTTCCAGAGCTGTACAATCATTGCAACACTACAAGCCGCTGTGCAGTGTGGCTGTAATAAGACTTCAAACTAAACTTAATTTCCTGAATTGTAGTTCATCATCTCACCAATCCTGAAACAGCAACTCCTCCACCACAAATGACTTTTTAAATGCAGAACTGTTTTGCTTTACAGCCCAAGGCAGCATATGAACTTGTCTGTCAAGCTCTCTTTCTTCATTCTTCTCACAACTTCTTTTTTTGAACTTTGCCTGCATACTAGGTGCAACACCACACATGCCTTTAAGGAGAGACAGCCTGAAAGTTTGTGCCTTTATCCCCGTTTGAGTGATTCATCCCATCGACACTACAAAGACAGACGACACAGAGTTTTTCGGAGGTGGACCGGGGAGGCAGTGCAGGAGGAGGAGGCCATGACGGCGGGATTCAAGTGTGGACGTCAGAAAAGGTAAAAACACTTTTGCTTTCAGAGAAGTTTGGACCAACACGTCCTTCAGATTAAACCACAATAAACGTTATTCATAACTGCTGGACTTATCGATCGTTTATCTGACTTTTGTTCAAGTCAGAATCTCTGACCCCGACCACGGCTCTGAAATATCAGCAGTATGTGCTGTGTATTGATGAATCCACGGTGCTGTCCGTGGTGCTGAAGCTGCAAATTGATTTATAATTGCCCCTTTTTCCCTCAGTTCTTCTGTCAGTTTTGATCAATAATATTCTATAAACTATATACTATAAATACTCAATTCTACACTATATTATAGCCTATATACTCTATAAAGTAGTGTCACATTCATGATTCATGAAGTGGTCACAGAAGAGCGAGAGGATCATAGAGGCACACTGCTGCCTCTAGTATTCCTATAATATTCCTACAATATTTCTATGATCAATCAGTTGCATCTGTGCTGCTGAAAATACACCCTGAGACCAAACCACCTCTGGAACAAAATATTTTGGGGCTATGTGACTACAGATAGAGGTTTTACAGCAGGATTAGGGTCTGGGGTGAGGGCCATCCTCCCTGTTGAAAATCACCAACTGCCTTCAAGAATTACTTTTTGTGATCTGATGCTTCGATTGGGAGGACGACACCCAAAACCGTGGTCGAGGTTTGGATTTCGACAAACCATCCAACCACCATGACCTCCTCCCTCTGTGGCCTTCTTCGCTCGTCACGCTCATAATTCCTGCAACCACCAAAGGTCTTTGAACATAGCATATTAAAACGACTGCTGAAGCAGGTTTTGTTGGGGGACGGTTGTGCGAAAGCTTGTTTGAAGCATCCTGAGGCCTTCTACATTTTTCTAAGGAGGTTCTGTGTTTGTATGACACCGCTCTCACCAAACGCTGCAGATATCTGCAACAAACTGCTTGTAGTTGTGTGGGAGCCACTTACACAGGGGCTGAATAACAACAGCTAGCAAGCACGCTTACAACCATATTAAAGTGCAACATCACGCAGACCAAATCGGACTGGTTCGCTTGAGAAGATGAGAACTATTCCACTTAACGTTTCCACAAACTCCAACAGTGTGAAACTTTGCTACATCCTTTTTTAGACTCTCCACTCTGCTACAACCAAGATGACGGTCCGAAGGCTTTGTTTGTGCTGTTTCTGGGACTGGTGAATCACTGGTAAATCATTCAGCTGCTGTCAAAGACCTCATTCTCCACATTTGCTCCTTTTATCTTCACTGATCATACAAGAAACCCCAATTCTGAAAGGTAAAAGTTAAGCTCTACAATCGCAGTGATTCATTGTGTTGACTGAATTTCTCTTACAGGAAAAAGAGACGAGCAGCTGTGCAACCCCTGTGTTACATGTGAAAGAGATGCTGAACACAAACATAAGGTTTCGGGTATTTTTAAACGAGCCCTGTCGAGAGGAAATATATTCCCAAAGAGGTGTCGCAGGTCACTGTGGCCAACATGAGGAAAATCCAGAGAAGAGGAGGCGGGGTTAGGAGATGATGGCAGGAATCCTATCTGGTGCAGCCAGGGAGGGGGCGGGGGCCAACAGGCTGGATGACAGGATGTGGGTCTTCAGTCATTTAACGAACCAGGTAATTCATTGGTCAACGTGTGCCAGCGCTCAATTTTCTTGTCCTTGTTCTTGAGGCAGTCAAACCAGTGTTTGAGCCTCTCTCCGTTTGCATTGATACCCAGAGATACGCCACCTGAAAGAAGGCACAGGGAGAGCGTGAGTCATACGCCGAGCGCTGAGCAAAAGGTGTAGGAGATTTACACAATGACAGAGCGAAGGGAAAACAGCAGATCATTATAGTGTCTTAGCAACAGCACAAAGCAGCTGAAAGCAGGTGTGCTGTGAAAGGTGTGTGATGGACAGCACCTTCTAATGAGACATAAAAAGTTTAGAAGATGGAACTAAGGACTTATTAATGGCTAATCTATCGTACCTTTGGACATACAAGAATTGTAGCTAGCAATACTTCTGTACTTTAACTTCAGTGCAGTTTTGCAGTATTTTGACAGTGTAGTATCAGTACTTCTACATAAGTAAAGGACTGTTTGACACCTGCTGTTTCCACGATCGAGAAAGACGTTTGAACGTCTTCATAGATCATAATTTAGAGAGGAGAACGGATGTGACTCGCTGCTGATTGGTTTGGGGAAAACACAACAAAACAACCTCGAAACACAGGCTGCTTCACACGAACACCATGTCAAGCTGAATGTTAAATAAAGTGGCAATTCGACTCCATTCCCAGGCTCCGTCGGTGAGGGATGAGAGCATGAAATTCGTGCTGCTACTTGATGCAAAACAATCTCAACTCAAGGTCCACTTACCAGCCTTTTCTGGAACTTTGAACCACATGTCACTGTCTTCATCAGTTTCCATTTCCAAAGCACTTTAATGCTCAAATATATCATCACACATAGCATTTTTCTGACATGCTCATTCCATTTTAAAGGATAACATTCGTTTTTTACAACCTGGACCTTATTTGTAGCATTAAATACGACCATTTACTCACCCAGACAACTTTGGTGGCATTTGGAGTCGTTTTGAAGAAATTAGCCCCAGAGGAGCGGCGCGTATATCCGTATAATGCGAGTACTCGGGGCATCCGTGCCCAGCCTCTATATAACGCATAATCTGCAGAAACTCGTTTATATTCCAATATTTTGTTATGATATGCTGGTGCTAATCCCCTCTGAGCCCGTGGTGGCATGTTATCAACATCCAGTGTCTCTAGACAACTACCTCTGACGTGGATGATGTCATTACCGAACGCCGGGCGCTGCGAGCAGCCAGCCACAACACGGCTGACTCTGCGGCGGTCGGCTACGAATACGCAATAACGAACCATAGCTGTGCCAAACTACAGCTAAACTAGCTGACCGCCGGCTCAGAGGGGAATAGCACCAGCATATCAGAACTAAATATTGGAATATGAACGAGTTTCACCGCAGATTATGCGTTATATAGAGGCTGCGCACGGATGCCCCGAGTACTCGCATTATACGGATATACGCGCCGCTCCTCTGGGGCTAATTTCTTCAAAACGACTCCAAATGCCACCAAAGTTGTCTGGGTGAGTAAATGGTCGTATTTAATGCTACAAATAAGGTCCAGGTTGTAAAAAACAAAAGTTATCCTTTAAGTTGGATAAAAGCTTTTAATTGCTTTGGTTAAGATGATGCCCTCACTGTAGAGAAACAGATACGAGCACACGATGGCAGGCCGGTTAGTTCCCAGCGTGGCTCAGTGGTTGTTTGTTTCCCCGTCGCCAGCCTTCGAGAGGGCCGGGCAGATGGCAGCCTCAGCTGGACAGAAGGCCAGCGGTGCTGCTGACGCTGATGAATAAGGCTGTTGTTGCTGCCCTGCCACGGTTCACCGGTGCTTACCTATGAAATCGTTGGACTTTCCGATGTCGTAGTCCCACACGGTCACCTCCAAGGTCTTTTTGGTGAGGTCTGCATATTTTATGTCGTAACAGAACTCCTGCAGAAAACACAACAGCGGAAAATGAGAGCTTCTCCTCTGCAGTATGATCCCGAGTCACGTGTCACATCTTTTCATATAAGTTGAACATGTTGAATGAGTCCATTCTGCTTCGCCGCATTCACAACAAAACACTCGTCTGCATGATGTGGAGTTCACATAATTACCATTACAAACCTGAATGCAACTGCAACTTCCATTTTCTGGTGAAGCTGATTCACCTGATTCTTTGTGCCTCATTGAGTTTTAATTGTTTTTGTTAGCCTCAAATAATATGCAGGTGAATGGCACCTTTCTCACTCTCAAAGCCAGTCCTCACTCACACACAGTACACCTGGTCATTATACTACAAGTGTCAGAAGTATCCTGATTGGAACACAGATGCATTTAATGGAAAGACATGCTGGAGTACGTTAACAGGATGATGGTATAATCAATAAAATGTACCGTCCAATAGAGGAAACAAGCATCTTTTCTGATATCAATTTGCACCGTGAGAAGCAGAAGTGTTTATTCTTCATTTCATTCTGCAGTTCAATCAAGGCTGCTGCTCCACCTTAATGAAATCAATGCCTCGATACGGAGGAGGACCCCATTGCTCGTCTCTGACAGAAAGGCCAAGAGGTGATGGAGGAATATGGGCGCAAAAAATGTCAGAGGAAATGTCAAGCCGCTGGCCTGTGAGTGTTTGTCCGGGGCCGTGCGCTCGTATGCAGACGGATACTTCCGAGCCAAGATACCCCGAGCCAGTCATTTTGGTTTCAACAGATGTGTTCGTCTGAGCCGCTCTGGCTCAGTTCAGAGGAAAGTAAAGGCTGATTGCCAGTCTTGTTTCCTCCAAAATGAATTCATCAGAGCAATTTTAAAGCACAAAATACATAAAGGTCCCTCGTTTAAACCTGCTGTAACTGATTTTTTGGGCACTTGGAGGATTACAGAACAAGCTGTAAACACAACACTGACATATTATCACCTCACATTTCTGACTGGATGTTAGCAAATAGTTGATTGTTTTCACATCCAGCAGGTGTGGAGCAGTGTTAGCATCCTGAGGCAAATTTCTGGCTATTTAGCTACTAAATATTTTAGCAAGTTGCTGACTTGTGTGTCTGCTGCTTGGAGCTGAGTGTGTAGATCAGAGCTGTTTCTCTACAATGATCTGCCTGAGAGTGAACCGAAACAAACTGATGGCCATGAGAACCAAAACAAATAGCTAAAAGATGCTAAAATGCTCCACAGAGTGATGCCTTTACACTACATGTAGCCACGTCTACCATCGCTAACAGAAAAATGTTGACTGGTGCAGCTTTAAAGGCCCTGAAGCCTCATTTTATCTACAAGATTGGATATTCATGACTGAATAAGCAACAATAAAAGTAAAAGCTTTTGAAAAATGTTAATGCTAAATCCTGATTGGCGCACAGAAGTACATGACATCACCTGTTCCCCATTGAACCCCGCTCACTTCAAACCGGTGAGAAGAACAAAACAAAACTGACGTAATTTCGTCAATAAATAAATGGTATGAGGTGAGATACACACACAGACAGCTTCAGTTCTGCTGCTCTCTCAGAAAGTCTTCCTGTGATGAATTTAGGGAAATGTGACAGCCGTGCCCTCTCAGACTGGCTCTGGTGGGTCTCTGGGTTATGGAGGTTGCTCAGCCAATAAAAGCACTGAATAAGAGCGCGACAGCTGTGGTTTATACCTCGTTGAACTCGGGATTGAGCGTCTTCTTCTTCACAGCAGTCTTGTGCTTTGACTTTTTGTTCTCGTCCGGCTTCAGATACCTGCAGGAGAGCAGAGCAGGGAGGGATGGAGGAAGACTGAGTGCAGGACTGAACAAGGACAGCAAGCAGAAAAAACCTCAAGATCATTAATTAAATTCCTACATGATGCTGCGTGTCATTTGAAACCTTCATCAACTCTGTAGTGTGGAAGCAGCTCTCTGTACGTTTCTGTCCTCTAGAGGGTGCTGTGGCACTGCCCTATATTCAACCACACAGCTGCATTACAGTACACATCACATTACTGCATTATCAACTTTAAAGACTCCACCTGTGCTTTTATTAAAGACATTTTTTCCAGTTGGTAACACACAGACGCTGCCGTGTCACCACCTCTCAAAGCGGCTCTGTGTGAAGATTAACGTCGTCAGTTTAACACCACAATTTCATTTTGGTGTCTTTTTGATGAGATTACAGAGGTGAAGACGCCTCACGACAATAAAACAGTTCCAAAGTCGGTCGGACTGACTCATCTCAGCGGTGCAGATCTTCAGCATGCAGTTTATTTAAACACTAAATCACCAATATGAAGCTTTATGAGTTTCTATATATTTTTTAAAATCCAATTGCCTGTTTATAAGGGACACAGTCCAGCAGTCCTGCAGTGAATCCTGCTTTCACCGGGATTGTAATGTTTAAGTTTTAACTACTTTGGAGAGATTTCAGCTTAATTTACAGTCATTTTGGAGGCTATAGTTGACAGTGCTGTTAAACTGTATTGTGTTATACCGAGAGTTGTTTCCAATATTTAGTTTACGACAAACTACAAGCTTCAAAACGAACATAAAGTTGAATCAACAGCTCAGATCATGAAAGTGGGATTCACTACAGGACCGTCGCCTTTGCTTTGTTTAAGTGTACCTAATAAACTGGCAGCTGAGTGTAAGCTGTGAAACGTAAATAAGAGCTGACTTGTGGTTTGTCGAAGTGCTGCTGCTGCTGTTACTGATCAGGTTCAGTCTGTATTCACTGCAGTCCATGATGAAAAGCGAGTATTAGTGCTACTGTTGCTGTGTATGAATGTACAGCCAGTGTGTGTGTGTGTTTGTGTGTGTGTGTGTGTGTGTGTTAAGGTTGGACTGTTGCTTCTGTTCTGCCTTCATAAATGATGCAAAAGGCAGGTTGTACTCTGCAGTGTGGTGAATGTTGTGTGTTACCTCTGTCCATTTGGAAAAGAGCAGTTTTGGGTAATAATGCTCTTTCTGGTATATTTTAAACCAGCGAGCAATTACAGGAGCTCTTCACATCCCTCTTTACTTTTACGTGCTCACTGGACCCACACACACTTCAATTTCCCAAGGTAACACACCGACTTAAAGCGAGGGTAAGTGGGTTATGGCTCACACACGTACCCCTGGGGGATTGAGGGCTGAAATTGTTGTTGATGAGGATTTTGCAGCGAACCTAATTGTTGTCATGTAATGGGACTACTGACCCCCGGGCAAAACAAGCCGAGCAGAAGTTAGGATGCAAACAAAGCTTTTGTGCACTGCGCTGCTTTTAAATGAGACCTCGCCGTGGAAACCGCTGCAATTTTCAGTGGTGGAATGTAACTTATGCTTATTCTGAAAGTGATGCCAGCAGCAAACCAGTTAGACAACAAAAGACTGGGAAAGATGTGGAACGCTCCAAAAACACCTGTTTGGAACATGACTGATGACTCATGACTCCTCTACATTTGTGTGTTTTTTTGCAGCACAGCAAACGTTTACATCTCGGGCGGCGGCTGTGACTCGATGCACCAAAGAGGAGAGAAATCATGCAGCCCTGTCTGTCTGGCAGAGTATACATTTCCTTTATCCCCTCTCACATGAGCTTGTCAGTAAATCTATTATCTACCTGCGTGTCCTTCAAGCTTCGGGGAGATTTTCTCAACCTCAAACTGTTGGAAAAATTGTTGCCAGCCCCTCTCCCGCGAAACGAGTCGCGCTTTTGTTCTCGAGGTGTGCACAGCAGAGTCGGAAATTAATTGCACTTTCATTGCTCAGCCAGATGAAAGACTTGGGAAATGTTCAGGTGTGATAAATAGGACGCTCCTTCAAATTGCAGCCCCGCGGATGGCCTCTTGTGCCGCGTGTCTTTCCTGCCGCTGATAATCACGGGTCGTCTGCCTCTTTGCTGCTAAAACATCAGCACCGCCAGCCAACCCATTTCAGCACGACTGCGACGAGGAGCCGCTGTTTTGAGGCCAAATGTTTGTCGAGAGGAGAGAAGTAATCAGTCACCATGCGGCTGAATGTGAAGCCAGCACATGTTTGTGTTCTGCCAATTCACAAGCGCTTCCTTACATTTGCAGATCCTTGTTTGAAAGTACGTGAGTTCAGGTTTTTGATAGATTTAACGACACTTCGCTCCACAGCAACATGCCAATTTAGTGTCAGTGTTCCTGCAGCCTGGAGGCCGATTCTTAACGATGCCGCTGACCTCCTGAATTTTCCCTCTGGTGGAAACTTCAGGTCAGATTTTATCTTTGATCAACACTTCGGTTAACGATAATGAATCCTTAAAATTGATTATGGATACTGCAAAGTATTGACTACAACTGTTTTATTTTTAGAGACTGAGGTAAACATGATGTTCAGTTAAATTCAAAGTGTGGAGCTGTGAGTGTCAGTGCTGCATGCTTCTTCCTGGTGTTCATACGGAGAGCCAAAGTGTTCAAAATTAAATAAAGGAACTAATTAATGTGCAAGTAAACTGAGACTGAAACTGAGAATTTTTACAATATAACCATGAAAATGAGGGCGAGTCCAACACTGAAACTGAAATGTTATTCCATCCAGAGTTTATTGCAGATGACCTTTATTTCATTCCAGCTGATTTATTTCAAAATGTTCTTTTTCAAGTACGAAGGAGCAGGATGAAAAAATGTTTGTACGTCTGAAACAATTAGATAATTAGACTATTATTTTGAAAAAAAAGCTCAAACTCTCCACTTCAAGCCTCTCAGTTGTGAGGATTTCCTGCTTTTCTTTGTCTTTTGTGAGAGTAAACTTCAATTTTTGGGGATTTGAACTATTGTTCAGACACAATAACACGTCTGAAGGTGTCACCTTGGACTCTGGGAAATTAGGATTGTGAAAATTAGTGACTGACATCTTATCAACAAAATGATAAATCAGTTATTCAATACGACACACTGCTAGCTGCAGCCCTAATATAGACTTCAGTTTTAAAGAAATTATTAGAAAGTTAGAAAGAAATCTGTATTTATTCCTTCATTCCTGTCATATGTATTTATTGAAGTTTGAACACTCAGGCTCTCCGTACCTCCAGGCCACCTGACATGAACTGAAAACTGCATGTTTTTCTAATCTGGTCTTACGTTGATATGAAATTACTGTTGATTCACACTTCACAACATATCCTCTCATGAAAATGGTTTTAATAACTACACTCGCAAAGGTAATTGGTGAGCTCTGGGAACAAGGTGACAACGGCAGAACAAAGCGTGATGAGTAAAGAAACGAGCGGTCGGGCCGTCAGACGGGTCGTAATCAAGCTGCCGGTCCGTCTGAACCACTTTATCTGGAGTTGAGACTGAAAGTGAGCGCACCAAAAATGTCTGTAACGATCCCACACGCACAACTACAGCAGGCACAGCGGGTCAAAGGGGAACCCAGGCGGACTGTAAGGTTGCAGTTTGGGTAATAAACAGTTTTCCTCGTAGTTTGACTGACGGTTTGTTTACAACCCGTCTGACTGACCGTCTGCTCGTCTTCTTCTTCCTCTCAGCATCTCGTGATTAACTTGATGAGTGCTGCCTTTATTATCACGGATAGAGGAGGTGGACAAAACTCTCTGTTTGGGCGTTTGCATACTGACGTTTTGACGTAGGGGTCGGAGAAGCCGTTGGCGTCCATGGCGGCGAGGTGAGCACAGCGTATGATGCCCACTACCAGACAAGACTTCTGGGTGTTGTACTTGAGAGAAATCATGATGCGTCCTCGCTCCTCCAGGGACTTGTCTTCTGTCTTGTTGACCTGCAGCGTACAAACGACAGGACTTAGAGAAAACAACCAGCTTTTACACAAACACATGCAGGTATTTATGCGAGCGGGTGGCAGCCAGCCAGGTTCCCCCTTGTGAGCAGCATCATTCGCGACTGTTTCTCATTTCTGGCATCATCAACACTTGGGATTTAACCAAAGCTTTAATTTCCAAAATGCTGTTAATCCACGCAGACAACAAATCATTACCTGGAACTGCTCTCACTCTGCAAACTGTGGATTTAATTCAGTTTTTAGATCCCCTGAGACTTCGGTCCTGTGAAGCACTCTGAAGAAGTCGACAGCAGCTACAGCGCTCGCCGTCTCCACGGTTGTTTGTCCTGAAAATCAGCCAAACGCTGATTGGCTGATTGATGCCACCTCCGCTGTAGATGGTGAGCTAATGGCCTCATCAAAGTTAATTTGCTGTGTTCTTTAGAGACAAGATGAACACCTGAGCTGACACATGACCTGTGTGCCAAGAGTGTGACTGCTTTCATTCTGAACAGCACCACCAGCCTTCACGTCCACATTAACGCAAACAATTCTGACTGTTTGGAGGATTTTATGTGATCTGTGTCGCTCACGCCAGATGTTGACACCATTAACACTCGTCTCGGTCCATAGATGGCCCAAAACTTCCACCCAAAAGCTCAGAGAAACTAAATGAGACAGTGACCACAGAGAGAAACTGGTTATCAACAGGAGACAGGCTGTGAGCTCCACTTCCCCCCCTGAGTGCACCAACGATTCTGACATAAGAGAAGAATTCCTCCACAAAGAAAGCATCAAGTCCAGAAATCCGGAGGGTGTACGTCCCCGGAAAGCAGCGAAGGAGCTCTCAGCATCAGAATCAGCGTTTTTCCACATTGATCTCAATACAACAGACAGCTGAGAACACATACGAGGAAAGAACGGGCCGGGCGTTATGCACAAGTGTGTGAAAAAACAGATGTTTATGAATATATAAAAAGACCAACGACATAAATAAAACCTATATGTATAGGTGAAGTGATTCTGTGAGGTGTAAACAATAGGAGTAGTGCAAAGAAATCAATATTGAATGGATACACATGGAGTGGATGATGATGTACAGAATATGCACGTATACAGTATTTACTATGGCTTATATACTGTTTGCCATAAATTAAGAGAGAACACATGAATCTCTACGCTGATTTTCCTTTTTGTTGTACTGTGTAAATGTTGTTTGAAGTATTTTTTTAATCATGTTTTCCTGTGCAGATCCAACATGCAGTAATGAGTGATTGAGCTAAGTGCTTTAAGAAGGAAGATGTTTAGCTGATGATCCTGTTGTGTTTCGTAAATTAAGTCAATGCAGACTTTTCTAACCTTCTAAAACCTGAACAATAAAAGATCTGAACGAAGCTGCAGTCAGGCAGGAAAACAAATGAAATACATAGTTAAGAAACCTGTTTCTGATATGTTTCATTATCAGCATTGTTTGCAACTCGCCACACAAATTAATGAATATTTCCTCACATATTGATAGAAAATGTGCTCCAGGTGGCAATAAGAGTCCTTCAAAATGTATTTGCTGTTCTTAATTTGTTGTACATAAACGTAATTCTGAACTGGAGGAATGAAGCCAGTCATTCACAAATGAACTGTGTTTATACGCAGTGTTCCTGATGCCCCTTTCGTACCCGATCATGACACTATCACCTGCTACCAATCAACCTGTTTACCTGTGGAATGTTCCAAACAGGTGTTTCTGGAGCGTGTTCAGAATAAGCAGATATTTACAAAAATCAATGAAGCTGATGAGGTCAGTTATCGCATTTATTTAGGTTTTACACAGCGTTCTACACAGCATATAGCAGGTGGCCAATCAGTATTTCTCCTTTTATTGATACCAACGTCTTTAATGCCTTTTAGTTTCTGCACTTAGCTTTTCACCTCCACAGTAAATTGCATGAAACTACATTTTATTTAAATATGTATGTATCTGTAACATGCATTTAAAGCATGTATTTATATAAATATAGCCTAATGTATAACTAATAAGATGATTGTCTGGGTGGTTGAAGGATTGAATAGCTGCTCATTCATTAGCTCTTTCAGTGACACTTTGAAGGTCTTCAAGCTTGTGGTTCTACTCACAGCTTTGAGACCCAGGCCCATTACCGCTGCCCGGAACCAACCATCTGACCAGGCATCAATCAGCTGACTCATTTCTTAATGGGCAGTGGTTATGTTCGCGGTGAAGTGGCAGTTACCAGACATCATACTCTTATCATATCAGTGTGATTGTCTTTTTCACATTCTTTCAGTGCGCCACAGAGCACTTTGAACTCTCCAGAGAGAAAAATACATACTTGAGCGTATGACTTTTCACAGAAAAGCAGCCCAGACATCTAAGGAGCTATCTGAGTTTTGTTTTTGCACTGCTGTCACCACTGACGTAGAAATGCAATTTCCCAGCAACACTCCCGCAGTTGCTGAATATGCACTGGGCTTTTTCATACATCAGCATTTATTTTAAAACCACATATACAGTATAAGGCCATCCATATCAGCAGAGCGACTGCACAGAGGCTTAACAACTTCAGGCTTATCAAGAGCTACTTGAAGTGCGCTGACCCGTGGAAATGTGGGCACTGGGAGTTCTTTCAATTTGGTTTGTGCCATATTAAATTGATATTCATTCGTTTTTCTGTCTCATTCAGCCGCGCTTTATGACAAAGTGCCAATTACCTCCCACTCAGGCTAAGCTATAAAGTTATACACAGTTCTAGAAAAAGTAGTTTAAAGTTTCTTTTATCAAGTGTAGTTTTGCAGTATTACAATACAAATGACACAACGTCATAAATACCACTGAAGAATCCTTCAGTGATAACAACTTCCTGTTGTGCTGTACGTTAAAGCCCACAAGATTTTCTGACTTTGGCACCCCCCAGTGGTCACATAATAGACACTACGGTAGAAAGCGAACGCTACCACCCCACTCCTCTAACTCCAGCAGATCTTACTCCGCTGCCTGTTCTGGACCTGACCCAAAACCCGATACGCTGTCAGGATCAGTCACGCCCTTTTGTTGCAAAGACAGCTCGGGTTTCGTTGAATGTTCCCGTTCATTTCAATGAAAATCGCTCACAATGAACTGTAGAGACCAAAAAATAAAGTTAAAAGAGAAAGAATATTGGACTCACATGCATCAGGTGGTCATAAACACGACCACAAATGAATAATAGTGTTGCTAGGTCAGTGTTTTGTTCACAACTTGTTTCTGCTGCCCCCAAGTGGCCAAATACAAAATCAGTTATAGCAGATTTAAAGAAATAAGAAAAGGTTTTGTTCTTCCAACCCAGATGAAAAAGTACATGTCTCCGTGGTTTTAAAGCCAAAAACTATTTTATTAGTTGTAGAATAATTCTAATAAGTCTCAGGCTAACAATGCTAGCATGCTAATCATTCTGCTAGATTTGACCAAATGAAAACTGCTGCTTCAAAGAATCACGATCAGTAACCATCACAAGCTTCAAGCAGTGGCCTTTGTGACACCCTTTCACATTCACAGTCAAACACTGATGTCCCAGAACATCCTCAATATTCAGAAACAGTATAAGAATAATAAATGGAAGAAGAAAAGTCTCCGCAGCCACTGACTCGTTTCTCCACCACAGTCTCGTACTGTGTGTAGGAGACAGTCCTCAACAATCTGTCCAACAGTGTCCACAGCAGGATACTAATGAGATATCTCCGGGGAGCTGACTCTCTCTACATGAATCACAGATGACTTTTACAAGACGTCTCACTGGACTTGTGGACTCGGCATCCATTTCATCTGGCACGCCAACATGTTTTAGCCGCCGCCTCGGTTTACTGTCGAATCCATTTGGTCCTGTCTCTTCTTCTGCTGTTTATCCACGTTTAGGACATCCTACTGTTGTCTCTGCCTCTCTGTCTCCTCTAACAAGATGCACTTTGGGAAGTCTGTGACAAACAAAGAGGCTGACAGGAATGCAAGAGTATCAAGGCAGAAAGCGAGGGAGGAGGCGCAAACCTCAGGCGGCCTGGATGGTATCAAGGTCGGCATACCTGACAAGTGCAGACATCTTTACAGCACTCAGTGTCTTCTTTTCTATTTCACACCCACAGACCAACCATGTACCCTGGCTGGCCTCCCATCTCCGACAAATGATTTTTTTAAGCTGGCATATAAACTAGATAGACCAACAAATCGGCACATTTAAGGCTAACAGACTCAACTGCCGTGTAGCATCATGAATCACAAAATAAAACATTTAAACTGTCTGCGAGTGCATGAACTCGGCTCTTTATAGAGTAAAGTCTGCCCTCCCTTCCCTCTGTGAGCCTTCTTTTCCTCTTTCCATCAGTCTGCGCAAACATAAAATCAGCTTACATAAACAAACACACTGCTGTGCAGTAGTGTTTGCTTAACATTTTCCAGCTAATTGAACCACTGCCTTGGGTAAAACTCAATTAAGATTGGCTAGAGGATGTCCATTAATTGAATTTAACGCGCAGTATAACCGGACACCTCCGACGTGACTGTCTGCACATCATTCTAAATGAACGTAGCTGCAGAACTAAATCATCGACTGAGATGTGCATCGCCTGCTTCATCGTTTCCTGAACTCCACACACCGACGACAGAGCAGCACAGAGGTGGCATCCCAGCACAATAACATTCCCAGTGTATTGACTGGGTTCCAGGTATTACTCAGTCCCTTGGGGGTTTCCAGGGAAACAGAGGTATTATGAGAAAAAAGGTCAGGTGATGTCCCAGGTTAAAGGGGAGTTTTCCTTTGACTAATCAATTTCAATTCCTTAACGTACAGTTTGAAGTGGGAAACCTTAATTGCCTCTTTGTCAGCCTCCTCACTCAAACAGTACAATGAGAAATCCTGACATGCTTAGAGGAGCACAGGACTTTCTCTCTGCCACGTGTCATTAGCAAAGCTCTTTGCAACAAGGCGTGGGTAGCTATGAGGCTGTAAATGTGTGCAACAGGAAGCTGGGCCAAAGCGCATCTCCTGCCAATGACCTGGTAGGATCCCTCAGATCAACACCTCTCAGACAACAGTGGGGTGCTGACTATTGTGCTGACACAACAAAAGAGGCATTCAGTCTGCACACGCAACATATTCCTGGTTTCAAATCTGACAAATCTCTCTGTAACATTAAATATTCACGTCTGAAGTAAAACTCCTAAAATTTGGGGGAAAACATTATGAATCATTATTCTATTAAGAGTTTAACAGTCAAAAAATTAGCAATCTGCCTCGTCAGGACTGTGTGGGCGTGGTTGGATGAGATCTCTTGAAAGTGCTGGCAACAGAAGCAGACAACCCCCCAACCGTCCTCACAGTTTGAATCAAATGTTGCCAAGCTTTGATTGGTGCACGGATATATCTGACATCACCTTTTCCCAACTGAGTCCCTCCCACTTGAAACCAGTGAGACAACAACAAATACAGATGAGAAGGGAGCCGTAGCTTATGATCCGTTCGGGAGCTAGGTTTACTGCCAATTGATAACAAGGATAATGATGGGATAAGATTTGGATCAGATTCAATGCCTGGACTAGGTTTAGCAGCACTAAATTACTCATATTGCTAAATGTCAGTGATTGCACTGTGAACATCAAACAAGGTGAATCATTGTAAGTGAATTTATTACTTTGAATTTACCCTCAGACTGAAATGTGTACTGTAAATAATGTTGCCTTGAATGAACTAGAGAGCATTTCTCAAAACAAACAAACAAAAAAAATAATCAAACCTCCCTGAAGTGACAGAACTAAAACTTTTCTAAAGCTGGCAGAATAATGTGTGTTTATGTAAGAGCCCACTGCTCGTAGCCTGATTGAGGTTTTCATGGCCTGTAATGGATAAAGTGATGTGGCAGATGTAAACCATGAATATCCAGCGGTGATTCAGCGGTTGGAGCGACTTGTTGCTAACTCCCTCTGTTGGCCCCGGGTGGCTGCAGACAGTCATGTGCAGTTTCATTTTAGCAATGAATCACATGACATGTGAAAGGAGTCGCTTGTTTTGACAAATCTCAGCAGTTCCCCGCTGCAGAGATTTATAGCTCCTTTCAGATCATTGTTTTAGTTTTACAGCCTGCAACTTTACTGGTTTGGCTCATTCTCACTGCTCTCATCAGCATCGTTTTCAGCTAAAAACTCACTGCACACTTCCTGCTCAGCACCAAACATTAGACGGACACGTTAAACGACTAGCTGGTGAACATAGTGGAGAATTTAGCAGCTAAAGAGCCGGATATTTCGTTCAGGAGTCAGTGGAAACCAACAACAGAGCTCAAAGGAGACACGTGACTCCAGATGAATGCTTACATTGATCCATGACTGCTGGATCTGATCGCCACAAAAAACTTTACACAGTGACAGTATGTCAGTGTTGTGTTTACAGTTTGTTTGGCAAGTGGCCAAAGAATCAAGTTACTGCACGTTAAATAAGCAAAGAGGTTTATATTGGTCACAGTGAGAAGATTTAGAAACCAGCCAGAAACTGGACCAAGGTCTGACTGTAAGAGAAGATCCTGACCTGTCCAGATGTTAGGGTTAGGTTTATAATCATCATCTGGGGACTGTGAATGTCCAAACTTTCACAGTTTCATTGCTTGTCAAGATACCTCACTGTAGTCTACAACACTGTCACCCTCAGGGTCTTCCGCTAATGGGCCGCAACCTTTTGTGTGACCTCTCCAACAATTCAGCACAGCAGCATCATTACCGCTGGTGCTGAGCGTCCGGGGCAGACAAATCAGCAGCTTTTAAACACTGGTTTACATGCAGTGCAGTGAGGCAAAGTGCTTTTCCAAAACAGGAATCAAACCTCCGAGTGGCAACAGGGTGAGCCATAAATTGGTGGTCATCTCTTACAGTTAAGCCTTTCATTGTCCAACTGAGCCGAGGGAATGGAGAAACCTATCGCACAGAGACACTGATACAAGATTCGTTGGCAGATTAGGCTGCTGGTGCTCACACTGCTCGAGCCCTCTTGCTCTCTGCTGGTGCCAACGCTAAGGGCAGATCCAGAGTCGAGGCTGGCAGACACATCCATTGGATAGAAACGGGTGAACGGTCGGGGTGTTAGCGAGGACACAGCTGTCCAGGTACTGTGAGATTACCTAAACATGAAAACAGCTCTTCTGTTTTTACTGACCTCTCTGTGAGCATGTGCACTCATTTCCACTTTTTATGGTGGTAACTATTTATAATGCCGATGGAGGCACTATTTTGAACGTCCCTGAGCCTGTTTAGTCTCACGTTCACTGCTCATTCGTGGGTGCTTTAACCTGAACATGCATAAACTTTCACATCACTATTAAGTCCCAGTGTTCACAGTCATTTGGATGATTTACTGATGAGTAGAAATTAAAAAAGGTACAATTTTAGACACTAATCATAGTGTTCTGCATTCCTTTAACCCTGTAAGGCCCAAATACCCCCAAAGTTTGCAGGTACTGTGAGTTCAAGGCCTGATGGCCAGACCTTTAAATACAGTTATCATCCAATAGCATTGCAGGGTTAAACAAAAGGACCCACTGACTATGTACTGGCCGACTTGTTTATGAGCTGGACAAGCCAGTCAAAGTGCTCCACTGTCAGCCCAAAACCATCAATAAGACGGGTACCGCTAGCTGCTGGATGAGATGATTAAATGGTCGGTGCTGCATTCTCCACAGCACAGCAAACAACGTCCTGTGTTCAGACAGAACTCCTCATCCGCTGCTTCAAAAGCCAGCAGAGCAGAAAGCTTTCTGCCTTGAGCTCTTTCCCTCGGCAACCAGCCACGGTCATAGCTTCACTTTGCCTTGAGGCATTTCAATGTGAAAATGGCCAAACTGTGCTTTATACTCTCTGTTGCTAGGGTGAGACACATGACAGGGTTGTGCAAAATAGCAAAGCAACTTAGGTGGGACGGATCGGACAACCCATAAAAAACAGCTCTGAAGTTTGTGCTCTAAAAGCCACTGCACGCTGTGATGGTCTGAGCTTCAGACCAGGTCCTTCAGTCTACTCTATATCCACAGATATCTGCACATACATGCTGAATCTGTGCGCAAGGACAGTTTTGGTCTCAGAAGAGTTCTGGTCACTTTGTAGACCGTTTGTAGTCTGAGCAGGATTGATCAGTCACAGCTGCCTGGGTTTTGGTTGCGTGCAGGTAAACAGTCCATGTGGCGAGCAGAAGAGGTGGAACACATTGGCCGAAATGCAATCTCTGAATCATGTCAGTTCATACGGATTATCCGAAATGTCATCTTCTTGTCTCAAGTTGCTAATCGGACTGTAAACAATGACCGGCACACAGAGAAGGAAGTCTTGGCCCGGATATCCACTGGCTACACCAGAAGCGCAGAGACGCCGGCCATTTCCCCCAGAGACTAAATGATCATCAGACGATAGCTGATGGGGTCTGAGATTGCCTCCAGTTGTACTAAAAGGAAGTAAATCCATCCACTCTTTGCTGTGGATAGCTGCTGAAAACCTGTGGGCAGCGGTTTAAAGCAGGTCTGCTTCCAACGTTCTAAATCATTTGCACATTTAGTTGCGGTGACGGTATGGATTCATCCAGAAACATCATGTAATCCACTGTCAGGATGTGCTTTTTGTGGCGGAGGCTATGAATATACTTGACTGACAGCATCTGTTGTAAATATCCAAATTGACACGGTTTCTTCTGGAATGACTTCACCTTTTTCCAAGATGCATGGAGAAAGGAAACAGGCCGAGGACTCCAACAACACTTCTGGCCTTCATCAGGGTCGTCAGTCTTTTTCTCCTGTCATCACCGTACTGATATTCTGATTTATACCACAGATATGTAGTGAGGTAATGTCACTGTATGCTGTCATCGTCAGGATTTCTAACCCCATCAATGCTGCGTCTGTGATTTCTACTGACACTGTTACTCTGTGATTATTGTATGACAAACACCATACACATTTAAAACATGCCCATTTTGGAAGTGTAGCACGTACTTACACTAAATAAACCTTGACAAATTTAGGGCTTGGAGTGGTGAATGCACCGTGGCTGTTTGATACCAGTTATACACGAGCATATTTTGTATTTTTGGATGCTGTTTCACACTCCCACATAGACAACAAAGCATATGAGAGGAGCAACAGGAATTTGTCTCTCCAAACACAAGGCAGTGCAAAAGATATTCAATCACAGTTCAATGGTACTACATGCTGCTGCTGTGCTCTCATAACACATAATCCACTCCTGCACCCCACTCAAAACCCAACGCTCTAATTTGTCATGTGTTTAAAACTGGATGCTTATGGATGCTGTTGGTCTGGTGTTCGCCTTACCGACCAAACAACATTACCATCATGTGCTGTGTGGAACACCCTGCTGTGCCGGGTTGGGATGTACAGCTGCATTTAAGCTTTTATCTGTTTTATGTGCAGATCTAAGAAGTCCTTTTGAAGATTTGTTATCTGTTGCAATAAAATAACTAATATACAGATATTACAAGCTGAATTTATTGTTACTGGGTGTTTGAATAGGTTAACAGTTACACAATCTTTCTGTGATGATTATTTAATAAAAAAATTAGTGAACAATGCCAACAGTCCAGCATATTTTCAGTTTTTACTCTCTGCAAACACTGTAATACTTTAAAATATAGCTGTGCTGTGCACCCCCCCTTTTTAATGAACAGTATTGCTTGGAAAAGTGAGGAAGAAACCGAGCTGAAAATAGCCTTGGTAAAAACTTCACACAAAAGAAAGAAGCAGTGCGTTTTCTGTAGAAATGTCAGTTTTCTAATTAATATCATTATAATAATCCCTTGACAACAAAAACAATTTAGGTATTGGCTTTTTTCCCGTCCTACTGCTGAAATTAATGGGTTATTTCATTAAAGGAAGGTGGAAAGTGTAATATAATATACTATCTGCTAATGCATTGACAGTCACATGGCATCGTGGCTGAGAGAGAAGACACATTAAGGTCAGAGGCTCGCTGCCCATCAGTTTCTGCCACGTCATGTCCTTCAGTGAAGGAAAATAAAATGGCTCATAGCTAATATAAACCACCCTGCAGCCATGAAATGTTAAATCCAAGGTTTTACTTCATGTTCTGTGATGATGGTTTGTATAAAATATAAAAATAAGCAGTAAAGTGTCTTCATACTTAGCAAACAAACTATTCACCACAAACTCTGAAATTCTCCAGTTCTGCTCTGATGTTCAGTGTTCCAGTGATTTCTTGACTGGCGTCTTGTTTAACATTTAATACATAAATCTACATATAAGGCAAACCCTGACCTAATATGTAATATGATGTTTATATGTTTATAACTAGGCAACCTAACTATGAGATATTTCTGCAGTATAACATACTGTACAGAATATTTTAATAATTAGAAATATATTTAACCTGGTAGTATAGTGCACTATAGCATAATATAGCATGTACTACACAGTAAGGTGCAGCATAGTATAGTATATAGTGGAGCATAGTATAGTATAGCATAGTTTGGTACAGTGTAGTAAGGTATAGCATGGTGTAGTTCAGTACAGAATAGTATACTATAGTTAAGTAAAGTATGTACTGGAGAAGAGTGCAGTATATACTGGAGTATACTGGATAGCATAGTATAGTATAGTATAGTATGGTGGCAAAGTATGGTTTAATAAAGTATTGTATAGCAGGTACAGTACAGTATAGTATAGTATAAGATAATAATATAATATATTAAAATATAGATAATATAAGAGCATACTTTAGTGTATCATTTCCTGGAGTATATTATAGAATATTATAGTATGGTATATACATAAGAGAATAGTATAGTAGAATATAATGTAGTATAGAATATACTGGAGTGTTGGTAATGAATAGTGTTGTATAGAAAAGTTCAGTATGTAGCAAAGACAATACAAACTTGATGTAATGTACAAACTGTTGGAAAGCTCATTTAAATTATACGACTTTGTCCGATCGCTGCTTCAGTTCAGAGTGATTCATTATTCTGTCAAAAGACAAGCACCACATAAAGACACGTTTACAGTAACATCTAGAAGCACAAGTATCTGTGCGGCACCGAGGACTTACGGGTAGCTGTTTCTCCAGGCAGTTGTTGAAGTTTTTGATTTGGTTGGGCTTCAGCTTCTTGAGGGGGATTCGCGTTTCCCCGATGAACTCGTTGTGGCGGAATTTGTCCTCATCACACACTGAGATCCTGCGAGGACGAGAACAGAGCAGGAAGAGGAGGACGTGAGTGAAGTGAGGCTCAGGTTGAGATTTCGTTGCTGAGAAGAGGCTTAAAACCATAAAACCAGTCATTTTCAGCCTGGAGCTCATCACCCTCCATCACAGCGATTCAATTCTCACCAGAATCTTCACTTAACTACAGAGTTGCTCCAACTGCCTCTCTGGGCCTTTACAGCGCTGAAACAAAACCCTAGTAGTTCTGCAGTGAAGGAGCTCATACGATTTTAATCAGACGCAACATGCGTAACACAAAATTGGGACATAATTAAGATTTAGGAAGCATTCAGCCACGTAAGGATCGAACAACTCAAATATACTGAAACAAGAGGGGCAACTTGATGAGAAGAAGTCGAGTGACTGAAAAAAGACATTATTCCTGATCACATCAAAACCATTTGAAGCCCAATCACGACTTTAAGGCGAGCAGATCTCGCTGTTCTCGCCTTATTTACTCAATTAGAGATGCTTGAATTGAATTGTGCCGAGGTGCACGGTACATTCAGCCTGTTTACCTACTTGTATTATCTGTTTCCGCCAAACACATAAACACGACACACGTCCTCGTTTCAAAGCAACAAAGAAACGTCCTCTGAAAACATCGGTGCATGTTTGCCAGCGTGTTCCTCAATCAATAAAAAAGAAATTTCATTATATTACAAAGTATGACTGCTTACAAAAGATAATGATTGATGTGGGACTGAAGGGCAGCTCTTGTTTGAAATCCATAAGGACGGTGGTACATATACAGCTCACTGAGCCTCAGTTTTACTTCCCAGAATGAACGTCTATATTCCTCGCTGCCAGTTCATTACATTTATAATGAATGCCAGTTATTGGTGTGGGACAATGCAGCTCTCAGGTGGATCTACGTCTTCCTATGCATGCACTCACAGCCCTGACATGACATGATTCACACTCATGACTGCGTCAGGCTCGTGTAGTGGAATACTGCCTGTTTCAAGTGTTTTTTCTCTGCATAATCAGCCGCCATGCGGAGGAAAACATGCAGCCTTTGTGCACCCAATGGCATGAGTAATATGTATTAGCATTGTAGGGGATGCGGCGTAATCAGAATCCCAATGAAACCCAACAGATAAAAAATATCTTATCTGCTACAAGGACAGGTGGTGCTGAATTCAAATTTCAATTTACAAAAAGAAATGAACAGGCTTGTCTGGGAATGAGGAGGCCTTTCTCACAGCATTGTTCCTGGAAAATGGTTAATCAAGGCACTGTTAGGTGAATAGATTTTTTTGGCTCGTGTGCAGACAACTGTCCATCAGATCACATCTCTGAGAGGCTGCCAGTATTACTGACATTCATTGCTGTTATGGTACTCAATGCAGTGACAATGCAGCCATATCTTTCCTGCTCTGCAACACCAAATAACCATATTTGCAGAGCATTGATAAGGTTGCCAGGCAATAACAATAAGAGATATGAGATACAGTATGTTCGACTTTCAAAAAAATGAGTCATCTGCGGTTTGAAGAATTAATTATTACTTCTGAAATCATTAAAATAATGCAATCAAATCTTTATTATACGACGATGAAAACACTTTACCATGATTAGATGAGCACATTGCTCAGCCATTAATCTAATAAAGCTTATCATTCTTAGGTGGATGAACATTAATTTGGTCGCAGTTGTAGAATGAACGCTACCAGCTTCATGATACTTTAAAGTTCATTACAACCAACAATAAAACAGCGATGAGTGCTTCTAAGAGGCTTACAACAAGTGGTGCTTCATTCACTGTTTCCCATATAAAAGACACTAAACGAGTTAACTGTGCAGTGAGCAGTTAATACATGGATCATCACCTCTTTACATCATCACTGAGACGTTTGTGTATAACGTCTATACAACGAAGCTATTCAGCAACAGTTGTGCTTTAAGCTAAATGCTAACATCAGCATGCTAACATGCAACTTAGTACATTTACTCAAATTTATTTCCATATGCAACTTTCTACTTCTACTCCACTACCACTCAGAGCCAAATATTTATACTTTTTACTCAACTACATTTGTCTGACAGGTTTAGTTACTAGTTACTTTTCAGATTAGACTTTGTCATCCCCTTCCTGTCCAGTGAAATCGTGAATCTCCAGATGTGTTGATGCTGACGGAAACTGAAGGATGACCTTTATGAAACCAAGCTGCGATAACGTAAGCACCTGTCTAGAACAATATTCATGGGAGTTGTAGTTTTTTGTACTCTCTGTTTAGCTTTAACAACTTCTATAATAGCAGTGGGTGCAGATTTGCCTTAGAATATGGAAAGTAAACCCAGGAACAAGAAACCGCACTGACTTTAAGAAGCTAGCAAAACAGAGGCTAGACAGGAAGTGATGTCATGACCTCGGCTCTCTATGGGAATGTCATTAGTTTTGCATATATTTGGTCATGAACCAAGCCGTGATTGCACTAGATGAAATGTGAAGGGACGGCCAATTTAATTAGAATTCATTGTGAGGGGGATTTTATGGAAATCCATCTGATAGCTCTTTTCACTAAAAAACCCCCCAGAAACATCACCCTCATGGTGGCGCTAGAGGACACGACTGGATCATCAGTGTCACTGAGATTCATCCTCTGGCTGTAAAAAAAAGAATATTTCTGTCCAAAGTAGTGAATAAACAGACAAACAGACAGAGCCTCACAATGTTTTTCTCTACAAACGTACAAGACCGTTGGGTGGTGTTATGAATCCCTGCACTCACAGGAAGTCACACCCCAAGGCAAACACACACACACACACACACACACACACACACACACACATACACACACACACACACACCCTTCGTGGGAAACAGAGCTAAAGCAAAGTAAAATCCCCCGCTGGCGCTGAATACGGCCCACCTATCATTGGGAAATACACAATTCTGTTCTGTAGCTACCAGAATGATTACACATATAATTACATAACCTACTTCCACCACAGAGTTCACACTTTGGTAAAAATAAAGGAGCAAAGAACAGTGAAGTAACACTTTGATGACATAACAGCATCACATTTATCAGGGGAAGTACGAGCTTCTGTTCCAGGTTTCAGTCGATTCTCAGGTGTTGTAGTGAAACACGACAAAACAGGAAGTTATCTCGGCCAAACAAAGGTGCTATTTGGAGGTTACACAAACGAAGGATTTCCCGGCTGTTAAAGCGATCGGGGGCTATCACACGTTCAGGTTCGCCCTGGCAACCAAACACGCATCATAAATTGTAGTGAAAAAGAATACGCGGGATAAATAACGACATCGTTTCTGGCTAAAATGGCTGCTGTCAAAAACAGGCTGTAATAATGTGATTTACCTGCGGAGGCAGGAAAAAGAGAGACTGTCGAACATCACTGAACATCATTTTCTAAACCTTTTCAAAACAGATCAGAAGATGAGATTAAAACATGTCAAAATGTCTTTTTTCTTTTCTTTCTCTCTTTACTCTTTTTTCCTTTTGTTTCAGGCCCTTCTCTTCCTTCCTCACCATTGCTTTCATTTCTTTCTCCTTTATTCCTTTACTTTTCCATCCTTCCACCTTTTCCTTCCCTTCCACTCTTCTCATTTCCTTCCTTCCTTCTGTCCATTACTTTTATTTCCTTCCCTCTTTACTTCCCTTCACTCTACTCCACTCCACCTCTCATTTACTTCTTGCTCTTTTTCCCCATCATTTCTTCAATGTTTTTTCTTCCTTATCTCCTATTCCTTTCATTTCCTTCCTTTCTTCCTTTGTTCTTCCCCATCTATTACTCTATTACTCATTTCCTTCCTTCCTCAATACCTCTATTCTTTGCTTCCCCCCTTTCCACTATGTTCACTACCTTCCCTGCCTTCCTTCCCTTCCCCTTCATTCCTTTCATTTCCTCCCTTTTCTTCCCTCCCATTTTCGTTTTTCCCTCCTTCCTTCCTTCCTTCTCTTCCATTGTTCTCGTAACTTCCCCAATTTTCTTTCCATTCAGGGCATTTGTCTTTCTTTCTTTCTTTTTAAATTGTTTTTCCACCTTTCCTCTGCCCCCATCATTCTTCTCCTATCTTGCTTCTTTCGTCCAAACATTCTTTGTCCTTCTCTCCATTACAGGCGAACATGGAGGACAGAGTTGAGAGTACCTGAGTGTTTTGCGGACCATATCCTCGTCGGTGATGCCGTAGTAGGTCAGGGTCTCGCTCCAGACAGGGTTGAGTGTGTTGTGCAGGGTCTTGGTTCTAAGTTTATTGGCCTGAAAGACAAACGGAGAAGTCGGTCATTTACAGGAATGAACGTCATGATTGGTTAACTGCTCGCTTCATCCCTCACATGTGCCAAGTGTCACTGAGACGCTGCGAGTTTCATACAAACATCCCTGAAAATACAAAACCGCTCCGCCCTGGTGAAAATCCGTCAATGCGCTGAGCGATACACATGAAAACACGAGCTCACTGCTGCATATTGAACGCCGTCGGGAATGAAAAATAAACAGCAGACTGCATTTGCATGAAGTGACAGGCATAATCAAAGCAATGCAGGAAGTGAGTGATGTTAAAGAAACTGAATTTAAAAGATAGTTACGGTGTCTAAGCTCTGGCTCAGTCTCTAGAATTGAACAGAAGCCTGAAAAAGTACTACAATAACACAATACAAAATACGATTATTTATCAGCAAAAGAAGTTCAGATGGGATGATCAGACAACAACCAGTTCTAGCATCTAATCCAAAAGAAAACTTATTTTCAAAATTGGCACTGTAGGAGCCAAAATGTATGGGTTCTTTATGAGTGTGATTTATTTTTTTGTCCACTGGGTGGCGCATGATAATTAACCTTCCGTCAGGTATATAGGTAGGAACTACCCCTACGTTACACCGCTACGGCAAAGCTAAGTGCTATGTTGGCCCACTGTTATTGATTTTGGCTTGTGACTACGGTGCTTAGCCTGATGTTGGACTCGTGAAATAAATGGATCACCATTGACTCAAAAAGTACAGTCGTTTTATTTCAGACAGTTCAGAGAACTCCTTTAATAGGCACTTTTATGGAATCGGAACGTGGTTAGCTTAGCTTAGCAGTGAAGCTAAGCAGAGGGAAACAGCTAGCCTGGCTCAGTTCACAGAGAATAAATATGCCTCCCAACACTTCTAAAGGCACCTTACTGAAACAACGCATCTCTTTTGTTTGCACTCCAAACAGAAACGTAAAAACAACAATTTGTCAATTCAGGGGGAGGAACTATTTGGAGTCGATCAACAGTTTAGCCACCCACCACTCCTGCAGAGAGGGTCTGGTTAAGTGCAGGTTGGCAGATACAATGGAGGAAGAAATACAGCTTTTAATTTGTAAGCTATGGAGGTGTTATTAGGCATATTTTAAAGCTTTGGAGAAAGCCATGGTAGCTGAATTGCCCTGCTTTGTGTTTATGCTATGTGATGCTATCTTGTTGTTTCCTAGCGTATGACCTCTGCCTGGTTTCGGCTTGATTATTGAGAATCCTATCAATAAATATGATAGCAGACATGACACTGTGTAGCATCTTCACTGACTTATTTGTCAGTGAAGAGTGAAGAGTGGCATCTATTTCAACCTAGCGAGGTGTTTGAAAATGATTGTGACAAACAACACGGCTTTGATGAGTGAAATACTGTGCAGGGAAATCCTCCGGGCACGCTGCTGAACATGTTAAGGTGAGGATGATGACGATACTGTGCTGTGAGTCATGGGTGAGGACATGTGATCCTGTTGAATTTTAATCAATTAGCTGGTGTGATTATTTGCTGTCTGTCTGAAGGCAGGGCTCAGCGTAATAAGGCTCTGGCTGATTGTTTCTCCCTCAATCAGTGGTTGATTCCCACAGGAAGAGACACACACACACACACACACACACACACACACACACACACACACACACACACACACACACACAAGAGTGTTCAAATGGCTGATAACCACATTTTGTAAAAAAAAAAAAAAACAAAACAAACAAAAATAAACTGCAAACAAGATATTTTCAGATTTAATAATTGTATTAAATGATTAAACTTGAATCTTGTTTGGATTCTATTAATTATTAATTTCTGGCCTCAGTTCTTTCCTAAATTACAAATTAATCCAGGTTTTCATTCTT
The DNA here is from genome assembly GCF_017976325.1 of Chelmon rostratus. Classification (NCBI taxonomy): domain Eukaryota; kingdom Metazoa; phylum Chordata; class Actinopteri; order Chaetodontiformes; family Chaetodontidae; genus Chelmon; species Chelmon rostratus. The sequence goes on along the minus strand of NC_055671.1, from coordinate 23,603,038 downwards.
CTCAGAGTAAAAGTTGTGTTGTTCTAAACCTCTGTGTGCTTGTTCTGTGTTTGCCAATAAAGATTGATTTAAAATATGAAATCAAAGATCCTATCTAGCATCAGAAAAGTTTGGAAGGGACTGATGCACAATAATCAACTCCAAAAACAGCATATTTCTTCAGTCGTTATGTGAATTCTCTGAGTAACTGCACTACCACGGCTTCTGTGAGGACAAAAGTCCACGGGATGAACACTGGTCTCACTACCGATGGTTAGGACGACACAATGAAGTAAAAGGAAAGTCAAAAAACCTCTCATGCATGAGCCAGAACACGCTGGTTCAACACCATTTCCCTGCAGGTAACAGGCGGAGTTGAGGCACAGTCGTGTCTTTCGGCTCCTTTGTGTATTATTTTCTTAATGCTGCATTGCATTTGTAGATGATTATATAATTCAATATTTCATTCCAACTTAAACAAATACAAACATGCATAATGTATGAGCATGACATTGTACACACAAAGGAAAACCAGAGCACTGAACAAACCAAATACTAAAGAGTATTACTGTGGTGACTGTTCACAGTATTATATTAAAAAGAGCAGAGAACAGCAACGTGTAGCATAAACATGCTGTTGGTTGTGCAGTTCCTCCACAAGAAGCCAATATGTGATATTGTGCCTGTCCATTCAGCAACTTCATCACTGTCTAAAGCAGCGTTCCCATCTGCTATGAAGGTTGAGGTGATCTAACTGTCGGGGGGACGCTTTATTTGAACGCCCCGCTGGGCGGTTACTAAGTGTATTGTTGGCAGGATGGCAAAAAGCAGATGAAGTGATCAGGTGAATTACAATGTTGTCAAGTTACTTGTGGGCAGAAATGTCAATACATCACAATGAGGCGGGCTGACCTGAAGTTGTGACTCGACAAGTGTTTAATTAAAGGGTTTCAAAGCCTTCCATGGCTCAGATCTTTGAAATGACATGAATAAGGAGGCTGGATTCAACTGGGGTGATGAAAGCAGAGAATTAAACAGATAAAGAGTGAACCCGCAGTCGAGCTGGAGTTTTCCCATCCGCACGTGATCAGCATGCATTGACAGGGAAATAATTCACCTGCACCACCTGCTCACAGTTGGAGGGCAGTGCTACAAATGAGCAACCGGTGTCACAAGTCATCTCAGCCGCCGAGGCTAAAGAGCCTCACTAGCAGGCCAATTATTGCAGCGTTTATGCATGAAACTCTGGATCGATAGAATTATTGCCCCCATACTCAAAGGAGTTGGGGTGAGAGTCAGCAGGTCTGAAACACAGACTGTCATTGGACAGCAGGTTCAGACTGGTCAGTAACACAACTTCAATCACAACGGGTCCTTCTTAAAAAGCTGGACCTTAACCAGCCGAATGCTGCTGCTTTAAAACTGTGTTTAAGACCTGGACCTCGCTCATTTTATCTGTTCATGTAAAAACAAGTCACGTAAAAAAATGTCAGATTTGTTTGAGGCTTCATTTCTGAGCACATTTGATTCCTTTAATTGTTAACACTATTTAATACAGAGAATAAGTTCATTTTAGACATTTAAATTGGAAAATTTAATTAGAAAACAACATTATTGTGGTTGAAATTCATTGTTTGTTCATTCTCAATACTTAGTCAAGTTGGTCTGACAATCAGTCCACAACTTTGGTCCAGACTGAAATACCTCAACAAAGAGGATGGACTGATTAAACTTTGTGCAGACCTTCATGGAGCCCCGGTGATAAATCCTACCCCGGCTTCTCCTGTGGCACCACCATGAGGTTGACATTTGTGGTTATTAGTGAAATATTTCAGCAACTATAAGATAGATCACCATGAAATTTGGTCCATATCCTGCTTCCCAGAAAATGAATCCTGAGGGTTTTAGTAACTTTGGTGGTGTCTGATACTTTGACACATGACTGCAAATCTAATGATAGCTTCAGATGTGCTAAGTGCTAATTAGCAAATGCACGCATGCTAACATGGTAAACTAAGAAAACATGGGAAACACCATCTTAGCATCAGCATGTTAGCATTGCCACTCTGAGCATGTTATGGAGATGCTAGCATTTAGTGCAGCCTCACAGAGCTCCTAGCATGACTACAGACAACACATCTTGTTTAGAAATGTTTTTATCATCATCGTTGCTCTTCAGACTTTGCAGAGTTTACTCTGAATCTTCTGACTTTACTGCTTACAGGTTTCCCCCTCACACAGACAAGTAGGCTACGTCTCGTTTACACCACTGGATCAAGATGATGTTTAATGTTTCTTCATCAAGATATTCACGTCATTTATACAGTATGAATCTTCTCTTGTGGCTGAGATCATTAAAAACATTCCTGTTTGAAAAGAGCAGATATTTTTATTTTAGAGTTTTATTTGTTCAGCAACTGTTTTAAACTTGCAAAAAAAAGGAGCCTCTGAGCATGCAAGTGCATGTGTTTGTGCAGTCAAGTTTAGCACTGATTCTGAGTTTTATTCCTCCTCAAACCTCAAACATTGCCTCTACTGTGGTTTACCACATAATACAAAATACAATAAGCAATAAACAATGTTGGAGTTTTGTTCTTGATGAATCAATTTGTTTCTCCAAGCAAATTGATTTCTTAGACTACTGTTAGTTCTTGAAACATGATTTTATCGGCCCCTGAATACTTGTATTTTCTGTTTATCAGCATCAAGTCACACAATTGAGCTGCGACTGTTTTAGCAATGCAGTATTATCACAAGTATGAAAGCATAAAGATATTTGCTGTTGCGACTGTATGCCAAATTTGTCAACTGCACCAGTTAATCACCTGGTGCTCCTGTGAAAACATCATCATTTTACAATATTTAATCCCCGTCAGTAATCAGCGGTCTAATCTGGAATAATTACAGGCATTTCGTTGTGTTTGATTGTGGTCTCAAAGGAGATGAAACTGTGATCCGCCTTCGCAGCAGAGCGTGAAACTTCACTTCTGATTAGAGTGCAAGCAGAACTTATGACCTCTTTAGTGGGTCTTAATGAGGCTCTTAGACCGAGCCTAATGATTATTTTGAGAGCAAGCTGAGAGAATATCATAGCGGGGAGAAGGTGACGGCATCTTGTTTTGCTGGCAGGAATATGTAAAGGCCTCCATCAGACCTGCAACTGAGGCAGGAGACAAATCCCTGGAAACCATATGCCCTCATGGAGAGTTTTATTTCACTCAGCAGTCAGATAATCCATGACATTTTCTCATAAATACAAGCCTGTTCTCCCCTCTAAAGCAAGGCGAAGGTTGGCATTAGCAGTGATAGTCACCATAGCAGCACACATAAAGAATGGAAACTCCTCACGTAAACTCGAACCAGTCGCAGGAAAAAGAAGTGACACTGCATAATGGTCACACTATGTGAGCGACAGCTGATCTCAAGTTTCATGCAAAGCCGTGTGTGCCGCACATAATCAGATGTCTACCAGTCAGTGTGATCTCCGGCCCCGCTTTCCTCTGCTGAGCGCCATCTATCCCGGGGTCATATTTAGTCACTTTTGTTTGCACACAAGCTTTTGGAGTAGTCAGCTGTCAACCGGTGCGAGAGAGGCTGAACGCTGTCTTCATGTGCAAGAATATGTGCTCACAGAGAAAACCTCTCCAGGGGAGATTTCCAGCAGGTGAAGATGTGAGCTCCCTGCTGTGGTTTCCAGCTGTTCACTGTGCTGAAGTCTTCTCCTCAATCAGCTGCATTACTTTGTCCTGTGAATCCAGCCTGCCCATCAGAGATAGTCCATCAAAGCTATTAGGTTTGATCAAGAAATACAGGTCTGTACTTCTGAAATTACCAAAACTGCACAGAATTCCCAGCTTTCCTACAAAAGCCACCCATGTGTTGTCCAAAGCAGCTGTTCTGTAAAAACTTTGGATATGTCCTCATTTTGAGCTCTTCCCTTTCAGTCAAATCATAGTTTCTCGCCATGGCTGCCAAACTTGGTGAATCATTCACATCCACACTCTCATCAAGTTCGATGCTAACTACCGTGGCTTCTTTCAAACCAGCTGTCAGCTGCGCTCTAACATTTTCTGCCATTTCTTTGATGCGTCGTTCAGCACTTCCGACTGACACGGGAATGGCTTTTATTCTCAATTTTATTGTCTCTTTGTTTGGTAAGCCATCAAACATCAACACCTCATGAGTTACTGGGAGGAAGACAGTTCCAAAAAAGAGGTGTTTTATAAGAGAAAGCCCAACCACCTACTGATGTTTGTTTATTGTTGGAATAGTCGGGAGACTGGCGTTTTGAGATTGTAGAACCCCAACAGGTACCTGTGGAGTGACTACAGGTGATAAGTAGGATGGTGCCCTGGTACACAGGAAGCCAATGTAATGAAATAAGGGGTAATATGGTCAAATTTTCTATCTTTGGTTGATATTCTAGCAGCACTATTTTGTACAAGTTGTAGTTTGCTAATAGCTTTTTAGTTAAGCCAGAGAAAAGTGCATTACAGGAGTCAAGCCTAGATGGGACATATGCATCAACAAGTATTTCAGCATCAGCCGTGGAAAGAATATGACAAATCTTGGCAATGCTTTGTAAGTGGAAATATGCAAACTTCTAATGCTATTGGTATGTTGATTGAGAGATTAGGATGAAATAGGTTACTGGGATTTTGAATACAAGGGCTTCTGAATTTGTGGAACCAGCGATGTTCAGAGTAAGATCAAAGAATTCATCTCTAATCTGCTTTGGATGAAGTTAGATGACGTTGATTGCCGATTTCGGGTTTAAATTTGTAAGTATTGATTAATGAATTAATGGGCAACATGTAAATAGAGAAAAGAATAGGATCGAGCACGGATCCCTGTGACACACCATACGTGACCTTCTGGTGGCCTGATGAAATGATTGGTCTGTAGTTGTCGAGTTTTATTTTGTTTCTGTCGAGCTTGAATCAAGTGTGTTTTACAGTGATAAAATTACAGTTTTTACTGTTTCTGTTAATGATGCCTTGTGGCTTTGGCGAGAGCGATGCAGCGGCTGTTTTTGTTTAAAAGGACCTAATGCTTTAACAAAAAGGTCTTTCTCTGTAGGGATCCTTGCCATAATGTTGTCAGATGCTTAGAATGACAATCTGAAAGTATTAGTGACAAAAACACTTTCAGTGGACGCACTTTGACGAACACCCAACGGGATCATCCGCAGTGCTTTCACTCAATACTGGACCAGTTTCAAAAACTGTTATCCCCATTAGTCACTTAGAGAAAAAAACATGTATAAATAGGGTCCATAAAAACACAAATAATATTTGACCAACCTTACAACCAATTTTTTGGGACACGAGGACGGGCTTGAATATGCTTTTTGACTGTAGCTTAAGTTATAACTTAAAAACAACCACAGTTTCTGGGATTCCCAGGATAGTGTGCTTCTGTTCCTGTGTCAAATTTTCTGGAAAACTTTTAGAAATATATATACACACTAATCCTTTAAGCTAATTAACATACAGCATGCTGTTCAACTCATCACACAAACGAAACAAACAAAACAAAAAATCTCCCTCAATGACCACATGTCAGCAGCAACAAAGCTACACCTCTGCTTTAACATGACCAGCTAAGATTATCAGCTAACAACATGCTAGCTAACAACATGTTAAGCTAACTAACATGTTACCGACAGCATGCTGCTCAACCCACCAAACAAACTAAAGAACTATCAACTAACAACATGCTGCAAACGACATTGATTAAGTACAGAGCTGGGTCAGGACATAGTTAGCCTACTGTAGCTTAGCATTAAAGAGAGGAAGATAGGAAAAACTGCTAGCCTGCCCACGTGACCTCGACTAATACTTCTAAAGCAGAGGGTTGCATCTGATTTTTAGTCAAGGTTCAGAATAACATCACCAACAGTTTATTGATCAGTTTATTGTAGCCTTTTCATCACACAAGGTATGGAAGGGGTCGTCAACTATATTTGTCCAAGAGGCAGAATTTTTCAAAGTAGACGCTGTGGGGGCCAGACGTTAAAAAAAAATTATATTCAAATTAATCTCACAAAGTTAATGCTGCTTCTATGATTCTATATCAGTTCAAATAGACTGAAAAACATGGAAAATATAATGACATCAAAAACAGTCTCAGACTTCCACCACGGAGGCAGTCAATTAACATTATAGAAAAAACAATACAAACCCCACGTCTGATGAGTCCTGATCTCAACAAAGAACTCCTCTTCAGGATCCCACTCACTTTGAGACTCAATACAAGAGTTGGCCAACAAAAAATAGACCCAGTGACGCCTCCTGTGTTGAACAGACAAGCTTGGTTTCTGTGGAGCAGGTGAACAAGCTAATCATTTATCACTCTCAGGACAAACTGGACCTCTTCCCCTGTTGAGTATCCTTACATGTGCACATTTTCTGGGTTCATTGATACTCTGCAGGCTGGTTGGGAAGCTTTGGCAAGCTGGATGTGACTTGCTGTTTGGTCCATATGTGGACCGAGGTCCGGACTTTGAGAAGCCCTGATCCAAAGCTTACTGACAAACACCTTGGATTTATTTTATGAACTTCTTAAGTGAACAGAAATTTGAAAGGAACAATTTGTCGTTTTCAAAGGAGTTGCATGCTGGAGCTATTTCTTGATGAACCGTCATGGTGCTTGTGAAGAAGCAGCTCTAGTTACGCCTCCCCTAAAACCACACATTGTTGGTTTTACATTTCAGTTTGAGCACAAAATATAGAACATGTTAGCCAGCTTCAGAGGGGCTGGCAGGTGTTTTTCCCACATTGGACAGATGTTTGTTTTATCACATAATAATGAAATCTGATTCTGATTTAATAAACCATGAATGAATCATAACTAGTTAAAACTGGGTTAATCCTGTCAAAAGCCTCACTTAACACTGTGAAGGCAACAGCAATTATCTTGTGAGGAATTAAATGAAATTTCCATTTAGAACAAATGTAGTGATGATTCACTACTGACGTAATCATGTGTCATTTAATTTCAAAGGTTCAGAGTATTTTTAGCCTCAAACCACAGCGAGGGAGTAGGTGTACATGGTATTTTCAATAAATTCTGTTGCCTTTGAAGCAAAACTTTATCCTCATGTTTATTTCTACAGAATAAGGAGCACACAAACACTTTCTAATGACAGATAGTGACCACCACGACTTTTACAGTGTGTTTTTTGCTGTGTGAACATTAGTCCGTGGGTGTTCTTTCTGTAAAAACACACTGATTTTGCTGCAAGAACCAAATCATTTGAATCATCCCCAGGCTGCGGCGAATATACACAGCAATCTGGTCACTAGTTGTTGCAAAGACTTGCCCTGGACCAAATCTGCTGGATGGATATTAATCACAGATAATATCTACAGTTGGCGGATTTCTCTTGTAACTCGAGTGATTAAAGGAGGGGGGAGCTGTCTAATTCAGACCACCAGCAGGCAGACTGTTGATCTGTTTCATGGGCCTATTCCATGTGTTCTGTGACTATTATTACGCTATTGTTTCATTACAGTTGTCAGGTCCCCGGCGCTCTCACTTTCTGAATGGCTAATCACACATTCTCATGCTAATAATCACAACTCTATCTGTGCAGTTCCACTAATTAGTCCATTTTTCAATTTCAAGACAACAAACTGTCACGCACCACCGCTGTCTGCACGCATGACGCAGTGCAGTAATTTACACTGTTTCTACATGCACGGCACAATTAAAGTCACAAGACTTTGTCTAGCTGAGCATACAGTGGATGAAGTTTCATTGCTAACAATAAATGGTGGCATATGCATGGCAGACATGATGCCGGGTTCCATCTGTCTGCAGAGATCTAACAGTCTTAGTTTATTTTGGGTCTGCAGCTCAGAGTTTAGAGATCCAGAAGAGCCTCAGCATTCACTGGTATGTAGGAATGAAATAATGTATCTGACACTTAAACAGTGGAGGAATGCAACTAAATATGTTTATTCAAGTACTGCACTTGGCATCACTCTTTAAGGCACTGGGTAACCCTTTAGTGTAGTTTCTCATTTTGCACTTTTCCACTGTCAAGTCAGCAATAATAAATATGCGACGTCTGGTCAGACTTTAAAAATAAAGCTTGCTGAGAACGTTGATAAACACGTGTTGTGAAAGGCTAACACTTTCATTTGGATTAGCCACCAAAGCTAATTGGTTAGTTTTAGAAAAGATCATGCATGAATTGCTTGAAATAAGTAAGAACTACATTACTTATGTACATTAAATTACATACGTTGGTTTCACACACGACATGAATCAACGTCTCCTGGATGAAAGCCCGGTGCTTGGCCCATCCAAACACCACACCGTCTCCATGGAGCGCACTTTTCTCTCTCTTGAGAACGGCCTGCATATCAGACTACAATGCATGTTGATAAGTGACACTAAAGGGGCAGGGGAGGGTGAGCCGAGGGGTATTCAGTTGGTTGCAATCTGCAAACTAGACTAAATCCTACACACTGGACTTTGAAGTAAAGGATCTGAGCACTTCTTCCACCACTGCATTTATAATACAGAGAGATGTGAGTTTGAGAATGAATTCAACAGGTTTGCAATAATAACAGCAGCTCTGCAGACTCTCTCAGCCATATCATGAGATCTACTGCACGCTGCAGTGACAGAAAACATTTTCCTTTGACAGCCTCCTCTATAAGCATCACTCACAACATTTCTAAATGACTGTTGGCATGAAGTTTTTTCCTCCATCATGTATACAAGGGTCTCTAAAAACATTTTAGGCTGGTACACTATTCTACTTTTAGCCAATGGTAATTGTAGGTAAAGTTTCATATCTTAGAGAACAGTCATTTTAACTGGCAATCAGCACAGATAATCAATTACAAAGCTTACAAATACTTTATTATTTTCCAGGACGTTGCTTCCCACAGACTCAGCAGCTGAGCCTAAACACAGCTGAAGCTGACCAAATGCAGCTAGACTAATTAAAAGTGAGGACAATGTGAGTTTAAATGGACATCATACTGAGGGGAAACCCTTCGAATACAGGAAAACTTCCCTTACGGGCTAGTGGAGGCTGCTTTTTGTCTCCATTGTTTGTGTGAAGTGTTTTTTTTTTTTTATTAAATCTTTATTTTGTTGAATTTTATTGATTTTTTTTGTTTTTAGCCAATGCTAAAAGGTTTAGATCACTGTTCAACATGAACACTGGCTTTGTTACTGCAGACAACTTAATAAGTTTAATTGTTCTTTGCATTTTATAGTGCAGCAGACACACACGCTGTTTGTCTTACATGATGTTAATACGCTATTTTCTCAGATATCAATGCCGTCAAAGTTTAAAGAATGACCCACAGAGGCTCAGCACACCATTACATCGTCTCTCTTTTAGATATCTGTCAGATGTAACAACACACATAACTGTGGTCTAAGGTCAAAGCTGGAGTTCAGTGGCATTGACAGGTACTTAACAATTACAAAGTTCAGATCAAATGAATTAATGAGATGAGTTTGAAAAGATATCAGCAGACAGGGAGATGTGAGTCAGGTAGAAGGATAATCGCGGCTTTAGCTTTCAATAAGCTGCTTTTGTGGAATTGACTCATTCACAGGATCTATATTAGATTTGAGGACTTTAATGAAAGGATTAAATCAACTTCATGGCCTCCCTGTCACACACAGACAAACCAAAGAATTCACTGTCTTATATAAAACAACCAGTGAGTCATCTGGTGTGTTGAAATTTAAGATGCATTTCCATCTTTGATTCATATGTGTGCATTTTGTGATCATATCGGAGGAAAAGCGGCAACTGGGATCGAACATGTGGAGACCCAGGAGAGCTTTAATGGCTCTTACGCAACAGATCATAAGTTACGTCTCTTCAAGTGCATCCACTTGCGACACTGAGCAGACCAAAGCCTGGCTCACAGCATGATGATAAGAGGCACGGCCTTCACAAGAGAAGCACATCATTAGTAAGTGGGTACATGAGGTCATTCAGTTAATGCTGTTTACATTGATGAAGCTTTGCACTGACATACCCTCAGTGTGGTGCTCCCCGAATCATGAAATATGTTATTAGCATTAGTCTCATGTGGGTCTGTTTTCAAGCGCCGAGAAAACCACAAGAAACCACAAAATATATGCACTCCTCCAAACTTGACTTATCGAAGCTCATTTCAACAACGTCAAAGAAATTAATCCACGCACGGACATCCCTCACCATTCAATGACAGACACCAAGCAACGTTTAATAGTGTCTATGCCCATGATTAACACTTCACAACTTCCTGTTCTTGTTACTACTTGATAACATTTTGGGAAGATATTTATTTATTTTTTTGAATATTAATGAGCTTTAGAATTGCTGGTAGGTGTAGCCTATTATTTCACTTTGAACAGAGCCTGGTCAGCTGTTTCCAGGTGCTTCCAGTCTTTATGCTAAGCTAGGCTACACATGAAAATGCAAAACCTTATCTACAGTAAATCTAAGGAACAGGTCGGCACAGTACCAACTCCACTTTAATTGGGAAGAGAAGTGCAAAAACCATCAGGGCAGTGAAAGAGATGCAGTCATGGAAAGTAAAAAAAAAATCCAGCACAGATTTATAATTAACATGACACTCACCTTGCTGGCTCCTGGCAGTAGGTGCAATTTGACATAAGGGTCAGAAAGCCCATTGTAGTCCATCGGCTTGAGCCCCTGTGAATTAAACCCAGACAAGTCATCATGAGTATGAGGATGAAAAAAAAAATCTTAAAGACATACGTAGCAGAGTTTAAAAATAGTCTAAACTCATTTGCAGCCCCTAGAAGCAGCAATGTTAATTGCGCCCCATAATGTGAGGAGATCACACAAACATTCAGAGTCATCATCTGGAACCAAAAATATCCAGAACAGATTTAATATAAAATCTGCTCAAATCAGTTTCAATATCTTATAATATAGACCTCATTTTCTGAGGGTGACACAACAGGAAAGCTCATGCAGTGTTCAAGATACAAAGTGAGCATCCTCTGGAGAACATAATGAGCTTCCAGCAGAATCTGCTGACTGGATTTTATACGGGAAGCTTGGCTTGACGCTTGAGATGCAACAGAAAAGGTGAGGGGGACATCAAACTTCATCACCATTAAATTCATCATCTGGTGACCATAAAAATTTTGACCTGACAGCTGAAATCATCTTCAGGGAGAACTTGAATATTCACTGTAAATGTCAACAGTTCTGGAGATATTCTGCTCTATGGTCGGACTGATAACCCAGACGACATTAATATTCTTAAGCAAACATTATGCAAAGAATAACAACAGACAATATCAGCATGAGTATTAAACTGAGCAGCCTGTTGTTGCCTGTTGTCCTTAACGCCGTCATTCTTTGAGCTGTAGATGTAGTTTACATGCAACTTCTTCTATGAATCAATACATCAAGTCTTTGTCGCCGAGGTGTATGAGATGTTCAGTACAGTGCCACCTCAGCTGGAAAGACCCTCCACACCACCCTGAGAAATGATGAAGTGAGTAGTGGAATTGGCTGAAAAAAGAGGATTTACAATCCTAAGAAAAGCGAATCAATGAGACTTAAAGGTGGAACAGGATGTAAAGGTCACTCATGTGAAGTGAAAGGTCTTAAAGGGTTTCCAGCGTGAATAAACAGAAGAACTGAAACATGCTGCAGCTGGGAAACCTCAATCACAAATATCCTCCCATAATGCAGAGGGAGCACTCATGTTGTTTCCTCTTCTTTGACTTCATGTGATGTTGAGATTAATCAGGCTGCCAGTTCCTTTTGAGGTAAAGATTTTAATTAAAACCTAAATTAAGATCCACAAATGAGTATGTTTTATACACATTTTAGCGTTGTGAAAATTAGTTTTTGATATTTTACCTGTATGTTCACTGATTTCTCAGAAGGCCCAGAGGTTTGATCCTTCAAAACCTCTTTAAAAACATGAAAATATTGAATGCTTATTAACCATAAATTAAATCACAGTTACTAACCAATATAAATTAGTGTTTGGCTTAGAGTAAGATGAGATGGTGCATAAATTCTTAACAAGCTAAATTCTATGCAAATTTGTTTAAAAAAACAACAGCAACAAGTAATCACAATATGTCTAGAATGATTAAATCAAAGGGAGGCTGTGGTTTGGTGTTCATAGGGACACCCAGTCATTTCCTTCCATTAAGGCACGAAAGTCACAAAATTGAAGGAGGAGAGGCCAAGATATTCAGATTTTTGGTCCCTAGTATGAGCCAAGCTCTAAAAAATACTGGGTACTACATTTCCCATTATTCAACTAAGAGGATATTGTGTTAGACCCTGTATATGGTTCACCTCATACACACTCAAGTCAGAAGCCCTATTCACGCATTCATTCATCATTTAATGCAACAACAAAAAGCTCAACAGGACAACAGACAACAGACCAATAACGAAACCATCATCAGAACGTATTAAGATATGCAAAGTAGTGTAAATATGTATAAGATATAAAGTATATACCAGATATACCTTCAAGTGCAAGAGGTTTGCAATTCAGAAGCAATAAAAACGCACAACAAAATATCAAAAATATGCAAAATACAAAATAGAAAAGCAACCATAAAGAAATAAAAAGCACCTTATGGTGTGAGAGGTTTACATTCAGGAGCTGAATAGCCTCAGGGAATGTATTCTACTTCTTTCAAAGCAATCCAAGATTGAGTTGTCTGAACCTCCCCCCCGATGACGGACGGGAGCTGCTGGCTGAGACTCGTCTCTGACAACATGCAGAGCCCAACTTTAAAAATTTAACAGAGATGAGAGAGCGTGGCCGCTGATGTCTGAACCGTTTTCACTAATTGCGTTTGCGTCTGCAGTCGTCAGACCGAGATAAAGGAAGCTGGCACAAATTCAGCAACAGAGGTGTAAAAACTGGACTTTAAGTGCCAAATTTCAATCTATTCGATGAACTTTTATATGGTGTTATAAGTTGTGACCTTACATGTTAATGATATTTATTTAAAGTAAATGTACAAAAATCTGTATGCTTTTGTTTAATTTTAAACATACTACATGTCTGTCTCCTATATTTGCATATATAATATCTTAATATATTGATTGGGTTTGGCATGGAGATATTGTACATAATGTATACTGTATGTCTACAATAGAGGCATATATTTTATATGTACATATGCATTAACAGCTTACAGAGGAGATTTTTATGGTCTATGACACATAAAAATAGCACATATTGAGGGATTGGGGATTTATTTTAATTCCATACACTCTTCATTGGTGCAGTTGGTGAGAGGCAGGGGTAGATGATGTTAGTGCGGCAATTGGCAGTTACATGTGGCATCTAGGCCTGTGGTAGCATTGTAGCAGCTAACAATAGCTAAAGCGGTGGTAGTATGAAAGTATCTTAGCAGTTAGCATTGGCATCTAGCAGTTAACATTAACAGTGTAGGTGAATCTAGCTTTATTGTCTTCTTCAGTTCCTCTTAGAAGGTGGCGGTTAGCAGTTAGCATTATCATTAGCTAAATGGTAGGATTGGAACTGTATTGTCTTCTTCTGTTCTTTTTAGCAGTTAGCATTAGCATTAGCTAAATGGTAGCATCGGTACGGTATTGTCTTCTTCTGTTCTTAGCAGTTAGCGGTTAGCATTAGCATTAGCTAAATGGTAGCATCGGTACTGTATTGTCCTCTTCTGTTCTTCTTAGCAGTTAGCAGTTAGCATTAGCATTAGCTAAATGGTAGCATCGGTACTGGCCACTACCTGGAGCATCTCTGGGTCAGTTGAACGTGGCAGTGCTGTTTGGATTGTGTAGGAGCAGTGTGAACTGGCACTAGGGGGGGTGACTCTGGGACGCCGGAGTTCACCGCCTAGCCTCCTGGAGGTGTCGTGGGACTAAGTAGGCGAAACACCGTTGAAGGGAGGTATCCACCTGATGACCCCCAGACACGTGTTAGGAATCACTGCTCTTTGGCAGGTATAGAGGCAGATTAGAGCTCCAAGGTTCTTCACTGAGAATGAATCCTCTTTTTGAGCACAAGTATCTTATGTTTAAATTAACCCATACACTCTTCAAACACTCTTCAACAAAAACTGTTGTTACACATGTAAAATAGTCATTAGTCGCAGTACAAATAGTTAAAACTGAGCTCCACCTCAACCAATTCCAGCAGGAAAATCCTGCTTTTATATTAAAGCATTAGTAATGATAATCCAATAATGTAATATATAATAGTATGACACAATCACAGGAACATTGAACACTCTGAATTCTTCCAGGGCACTTTCCTGATTATACTTTTAGATAAGTAACATTGTAAATGCAGGACTTTTATTTGTAACAGTATTTTCACAGTGTGGTATCATACCTCTGCTTCTTTTACAGATCTAAATACTTCCTCCACCACTGTCTAATAATAATAATGTGAAGCAGACTGCAGTGCTATTCTCTCTTCTACCAGGCGGAACACATTCAAGATTTGAGAGAGATCACTGCCACGACGCTGCCGCACTCAGAAACAGGGTCTAATATCAGCTTCAAATTAGATATCAGCAATTCTGTGGAAGTATTTCCTCAAACAATAAAATCCAGTGCTTGGAAATCTCCCTGCAGTATTTTAGTGATCCTACAGAGAGAGCGGCCCTGACTCCATGCAGGATTACTGTCAGGACTGCACTGTATGGCGTTCTGGAGTTTTGAGGCTTCCATCAGTGAGAAATTGTTATCTGTGCTTCTTCTATAATTGATTTCACCTTGCGTGACTGCAGAACACTGGTGCAAGTCCTGATTCTCAGGGGCAGCACAACCGATCTGCAACACGCAGTATATTAGGATTTGTGTAAAAATGTTCTCTTTTCGTTTCTCTTCTTCCTTCCAAGAGAGCAGGAGGCGCTTGTGGTAGAAATTTCATGTAGTCAATATTAGATATGTCATCATCAGGGTCGTTGACAAGGCAGTGTCAGGTAATGTTGCAATATTTACCGTGTCTGCTATCAGTCGCTCACACTGAATCCTAATTTGTCCACTGTGGTTTACAATGTTCTCGCTGGATAATGGAAGGGAAAATAAAGCAGCTCCGACTCCAAACAAGTGTGCAATGATTTGCAAATTTTGACCTGTATTCAGCTGAATACAGTACAAAGACGCAGATGTAGAGTTCAAACTGATGAACTTTTTTTGTAAACATGCATTCAATCTGGATTTGATGGCTGCGACACGTTTACCACTGTGTTACATCACCTCTTCCCTTCACAACTTCCTCTGGCAACCGAGGACACTATTTATTGAAGTTTGAAATTCTTTGCTGTTCTTATTCGATATACGACTTCAGTTGACGTATTTTGTGGTTCATAATGACACCTTCAGTGGGAGACAGGACTGGACTGCAGGCAGGCCAGCCTAGGACCTGCACTCCTCCTCCTGGAATAATCGAGGACGTCCCTAAAGAAGACGTCGTCTGGATGGCAGCATGTGTTGCTCCAAAACCTGAGTGTACCTTTCGGCATCAAAGGTGTAAGAACTGACCCCCTGTCGAAGGTTGTGCCAAACAAATAGGGATAGCATATCACCAGAGGAACCGCTAACTGCTGCTCTATACTACACTACAGGCCGTTAGCATGTTAGCTCAGTTAGCTGTGCAGCACCGCTGGGATCGTTGGTGTTTCCACCGCGGGCAACACGAGAGGCCTTCCAGCGAACATGGCTGGATCGGGATTGAACAAAGCCTGTTATCACCAGTGTGGAAAAGCAGCATCTTGAACCAGAATATCTAACCCAGAGAACCAGACCAGAGCTGGATTTATGTGAGTCTGTGATTTTGGCGAGTTTGTGCCAATTTCGCCCAGAGAAGCCAGCAGTGTTTCTGGATGTTGGTGACATTTCACTTTCACTTTGCATGGTCGAGTCTTAACTTGCCTTTGGACCAAAGAAGTTGATGAGGTAAAACATTTAATATTTTGTCTTTGTACTGTTTTCAATTGAGGAGATGTCAGAAAGAATTACCAGATGATCACATTCTGTTTTCGCATCACAATCTGGGTTGGAAGTAAAAATAAAGGTTATAAATGAAAGCAAATAATAGCTTGAAGTGTAACAGAGATAGATAAATATGTGGAATATCTTTTAAAATATGAGCACTCATTTGTTTCTGCAGGACACTCTGTCCAACAGAGAGGAACACACAGGAAAATAAGCCATCCTGAATAATAAACCGTATATATTAGTATGCAGGACAAAGAATAATAAGGTCTAGGAACCCTGTGGCTTTATAATCTCTCAATACTAAGATTTCATTTCTCATCTGCCAAATAATAAAGATCACATCACTGAAAACAGCCATCACACAAAAACCAAAGAAAAT
This sequence comes from Chelmon rostratus, assembly GCF_017976325.1. Taxonomy (NCBI): domain Eukaryota; kingdom Metazoa; phylum Chordata; class Actinopteri; order Chaetodontiformes; family Chaetodontidae; genus Chelmon; species Chelmon rostratus. The sequence continues at coordinate 23,586,716 of NC_055671.1, read as the reverse complement.
TCTGTATTATGAGCGTGGTGCCATTATTTTAATTGCTCCCTGTCTTTATGGTTCTTTCTTTAATGGACCAAAAAGGGAAAAAACAAAACAAATATGACGTCTATTCACCCACAATTATCAGGCTTAATAGAGGAGCTCGGCTCAAAGCCCAGCACTCAGCAGGAATTACTGGCAGCAAAATGACACACTCAACTGTGTCTCTAATAAGGCAACACTACTGCTTTAGATCCTGTCTGCACAAAATACAACCGCAGTTTCTCTCACAAACATGTCCACATTTTGATCGTACCTAAACAACGTTGGAAGGAGTTTGTTCCCCGACATCACATGAAAAGACTCTGAAGGTCCAGACAGAAGAAAGCACATTATAAAAACAGACAATTAAATCAGTTTAGGAGGAAACTCGATGAGAGGTGCTTTCTCTGGGTCTCTCTGATTTCATTTAAGTTTGTCACAGAGACAGTCATGACTACAAACAGTCAGGAATCATTTCAACAGCAGTGACATTGTTCTTTGATAAGGCAGCTCTTGTCCTTTCAGGACTTCCAGGTAAAACAAAGATTACACTAAAAAACGACGATGTAATGAAAAACTCGCTCACATGACAATGTGCTGCAACAATTTGGTCATAGCTGTTTTAAAGCTGCTATGAGGAGTCTAAGATTTGACATTTTTAAAGCAGATTTGAAGAGAAACATGATGGTCTGTTGGCTATTTGTATGATGCTGAAGAGATTCATACAATATGTACTGTCCATCAACTGAAGCGTGTAACAGAGCTGGTGGTCCATTAGCAATAATAAACATCCAACATCCGCTCACACTTACTCAAAACCTGCTGAGAAACATTTTAGGTCAAAGTCAAAGGTTGCTTAGATTTAGGTTGTGTTGATGAAACGATCGTGGCTGCTGTTCAAATATGTACATTAGTTACGTAGCTTAAGTATGTACGTGATGTTATGACCATGGCTTAAGTTAACATACGTATGTACATTTTGCAAAGTCAGTGCTGACTTTTGGTTTCACACTGGACCCAAACCCAGTCTCCTGGGTGAAAGTCCTGTGTTTGACCCATCCATCCACCCCGACCTCCTCCATTCATGGACGCTGTTGCTCTTTATACTACGTCGCTGGTACTGCACCTTCAAACATGCGTGTGCTTTTCACGCCCAGTTGAGGCAAAACAAGACACGTCCGGCGGATCAGCGGGTCTGCTCCACCCTTTGCTGTGATACTGGGCTGAATGTTTTTATATGTCTCAGGTGCAGCAGCTACACGTGATGGAGCACGAGATGCATTTCTGGTGAAACATCAAATTGTTTAATTATGTGACAGATGTGAGTATAACTACTCCACCCAGTGTTAACCATTCAACCATTATAGGAACACGGACGCAAACTGATTTTCTAACTTGTAGGACAGCATTTTTTCCTCTGGAAAGGCCCAGAGGTCATATTTTCTTGCACATTGGGCTACCACAGAAGGCACTGTATCATGTTTTAGCTAACACTGGGGCATCCTGGAGGGCGCTTTGCAGTGTTTCTTTCAAACACAGTGTCTCGGTGCCGGCCCTGAGGCCAACAGTGTCTTTGGACGACATATTAATACAGTAACAGGTGTGAATTAATGTTGCGAGACAATTTGCTGCCCACACAACAGCAGATGTTACTGTACACAGAAATGAACATTATTAATTCGTAAGGGTCTGAATTTGCAAAATGCATGAAAAGAAACCTGAAAAATAAAAAACAACTATCTCACCCTCATTATGTTCAGTTTCCTTGACAAAGCTGATATTTTATGATAGATGATAACCGACTGATGTTAAATTTAAGCATATTTTCTCCCGAAAAACATGCAGAGGAGATGGAGGTACTTTTTTCAACCCTGAGTGATGCCTGCAGGTTTCCTCTCTGGCTTCATTCAGCAAACAACTGCCCTTAATAATGTAGGAGAATGTGCATGGAGCCTGAGAGGCAAAACCTGGGGCAAAAAAAGGCTGCTCACTACCCTCTGCACTGCTCATTAAGCCTAACCGCTGTCAGCGCAAGCTAATTAGAGCTTATCAACATTTTGATCAGCTCTCTTCTCTCATCAACAGAGACTTTGGCAGCTGGACAGTCAGAGGACAACATTTGGAGAGATGTTAGGTAGTGAATCAAACAGAAACTGTAAAGGTGCAGGACGCTTTCCAGAATCACCCCAGCCTCAACTGAAATTAAGCTCACGTGTAACTAAAGTGAAATAAAATAACAGCAGCTATATGTTCAAATATTGAGCCTAATATTTTGAACAAATTCGAGTCTGTTTTTCTCTCCTACATGGACACAAACTGTAGTTTTTGCTCAGTTTTGTACTGCAATCACTGGAGAACATTATTTGCAGCCATTGGCGGCAAATGTTTATCCAACAGTTTTGCAGATTACACAGATAGTTGGCTGTTGCTAGAGTGTATGACAATATTTGGTTAGCAAGCCAGCTTGATAGCAGTCAATATACTTGCATAAAATTATTTAAATGAATGTGAAAGACTGCCTGGAATCATCAGATCATGGACAAAAAGCAAAGACACGTTTAACTAAATGTATAAGTAATGTAGTACAATGAGTGGCTATGTATCTTTTATCCTGTTAACTCATGTCCCCATCTTTCTTTTATGATGGTTAAATATGCATTCAAATATTGCTAAAGGCCTTCATTTGTTTGCATCTGAAGAGAGCACCGCTGAAATGATGAATTCACAGTTAGACGTGAAAGAAAAACGAGCCATGTCGATTGAAATTTGCTTTGATAGCCGGGTCGTGAGGCGCCCGAGGGTTGAACAGCGTAGCTGGGAAATTTATCTTATTCTGAAAGTTTTCTTTAAGGTGAAATATATTATTGTATGGCACAGTACCATGCACCTCTTAAACACGGAGGTGGGGGCTATTTCATATGTAATTTATTGAAAGTATTTATGTATTGTACACTTGGTAGGGCTGCTGACAAACACAAGAATACAACCTTGTTATAAACTGCTTCAATTACAGTCAAACATGCACGCTGATGCATGTCTGCAGCCGTGTTACTGAGGACTGTACAACTCATCCACAGCAACAAGGCAAAGCTGGGAGGCAAAGGGATCCTGCTTTCTGCAGCATCTTGAAAATGAGGCGTTACAACACAGTCAACATTCACTTTGCAACCCCAATCTCTGTGCCAGCCGTGACCCTTTCTCCTCAATCTTGCTCCTTATTTTCTCCTGCCTTATTCAAGCAGCAGCCTGGCTGAACTAAACACGTAAGATATTTGCCAATATAGAACATGCTTGATCCGAAACACTTTTTTTTCCACTGGCAAAAAGAAAGAAAGAATACAAACCAGCTCAGAGTAAAACTGTAACTCTGCTCCAATGAGTTTGGTTTCTACGATTAGATGCTCCTCTGCGTTTTTTTTAATTCAAGATCTTTTTTATTGAAGTTTTGTCAATATAATAAATGTGCAGCACTACATAGGTGTTACAAAGACAGAAAATGAATCGAGGTGTACAACATCAATCACGGCATGCACAAATAACATATATGAGAAAAAAATAAAATAAAATAAGAATAAATAAATCCCTCCCCTGTCACTGCCAGTTAACTAGTCGCTGTATCAGATCACTGCAGTACCACATGTAAACAGAGAGTAAAAAGTGTAAAAAGCTGAGCTGTATTCAAGGGCCAAGCCATTACAGGTTCTGGAATGCTTCTAGAAAGGGACCCCATGTCTTCTGGAAGTTCTTATTTTATTGTTGAAGTGAGTATCTAATTTTCTCCAATTTAAGGCAGGACATGGTGTCCTCCAACCATTGTTCATGAGTGGGAGGGGAGGTATCCTTCCACCTGAGCAGAATTGCTCGTCAAGCCAAAAGGGAGGCGAAGGATAAAGTGTGTTGCTTAGTCGTAGTTAATTTCTTCACCCCTCCCCCTCCCATGACCCCAAACAGAGCGGTCAGTGGGTTTGGTTCCAAATTAATGTTTAACACTCAGGAAAGCGTATGAAAAACTTCCCTCCAATATTTGTTAAGGCTTGAACAGGACCAGTATGGATGAGGGATGCTTCCACATTTTTACATTTGACACGGTATGGACTAATATCTGGGTATATGGAGGACAGTTTTGCTTTTGAGATATGGGCCCTGTGAACCACTTTAAATTGAATTAAGCAACGACGTGCACAGAGTGAGGCTGAATTGACCAATTTGAGTACGGAAAGCTCGTCTGCGTTTTTGCTGATTTTCAGCTGTGCTTCTTGAGCGTGTTTTCCTCACAACAAAGTTACTGAGACGAGTTGATTGGAGAGGTTAACGTGCCGTCTTCATCTGCCTCTATTGTCGCCCTCGTCAAACACCTGAGCTTTCATTTCGGCGGAGGCGCGTTGTGTGGGGTTGGACTGCGATGAACAGACAGCTGCGTCACGCCGCTGATTGCGCGAGCACACTGTGAATACTCCGTTGATCATAATTACCGAGGGTTGGAGAAAAATGACCACTGCGAAAGGCAGATGGGTAACATGCATCAGTGTATCCACACGCCACCCATCTCACACATACTCATTCATAACAGTTCCATTGAATAACAGCCTTTAAATGCTGTGAAATGAAGTTGAGCTGTCTTTGTTTTGGGGATTAGGAGCTTCCTTGGCATCTCTCAGAGGAAGTGGGGGGTGTAGTGGGTCTTGGCATGTGTGCGGGTGTCGGGTTTGGAGCTGGAGTTGAACTGAAAACATCATAATGAACAGAAAGAGAGTTATGTTGACTGAAGTCACGTTCAAATAATGCAATGTGCATACACGCAGCTTTATTAACTCTAGATGTGAAAGACCTGACTATATACAGAGTGAATCAATCAAAATCATATAAACCAGTGTGTGTTCAGTAAATAATTTCCATATGTACCTCATTATGTTGCAGAAATAGTTACTTGGTATACAGCTCACAACTTGCATCCATCAGTTTTATTTTTATTTATCATTATTATATGGCGTACTCTGAACGTGTCTCTGTCTTTAGTTCAGTCTTGGATTCTATGTAAATTCAGTGTGTTGCTAATTTGACCTGCTTCATTCAGATCAGTGCAAAACTAGACCTACAGAAAGACTAATTCTAGGGTTTGTGGGACAATTCTGGTTTTTCCAGCTTGGGTTTTATTGTTGCAGTTTTGGTCATTTGTCCTGTTGGTAAAAATCTCAAACTCATCGCTGAGATCTGGCAACATCACCACATTTTAAAAAGGAGTCAGATGAGGCAGGAAACATAGACCAGACAGGTTTTAAATAAATGTTTAAACTTAAACATCCACCACAGTTTACAGTTTATTTTTCCAGATCTCAGTAATTACTCTGGTGAGCATATTGTAGTCATAACCGGTAAAAACTATGATATTATGGGCCAAATTATAGGAATTACTGTTATTCTGCAACATAGTTATTGCATCGTGATTTTTTTTTTATTGTAAGTCTTTTAGAAGAACTTCATATTTTATACCAGGCAGTAACATAACGGTGTAATATCATCAGACAGGTGACAATGGCGCTTTTGTCCCCAGTGAAAGGTGCAGCAATGCGAAAAGCCACTGATCCTGTCATTGATAATGATGATTCAGTACGCCCAGGTCAGCCGGAGGATTGGGTATTGAAGGATGATTAAGATTCATGTATTGCACACATGTTGCACTAACGTGAACAACAAAGATTTCATATTTAGTGGTCTGTAGTTCAGGTTAAAGGTACGTTTCCTGATAAATACCATAACACTGAACTGAGTCTGCAAAGCTGCAGATTACAGCACTGCAACTGTGTGTGTTGTTACTTATTCAAGTTGTTCGTACAGTTGTTTCTTATGTTTGTTTTCCCAGTTCATGTTCACGTATTTTCTGGTTTCCTTTTCATGGCACAATTTCCTAAGAAGACTCGATAAGGTTTCATGTTATTTATGTATGAAGCCTTAGGACAAACAGTTCATTCTGAGCTAATACTGTTCATGTGTATTTTCTAAGCCGTATGTCCCACATGGGTGCTTGTTTTCCACGGAGCCTCTTCATCATCGGGGCATATGTCTTCATTACCATATCTGACTGGCCTTGTATCATGCAGCTGGAGGAAGCATCAATCACCAGGAGCAGCAGATAACAGGATGGATGAAACGGGGCATTGATCTCAGCCAGAAGGAGCTGACGCACAGTCATGTAAAAGAAGGGGTTAATGCTTCGGGGGCCACCTGGGATCCGCAAAGGTGCTCAGGTCAAGGCTACTTGAGGCGATCCCGGAGTGATGGAAGCAGGCAAAATGGAGAGTCGGCAGATGGGTCCCGTTCATCACCAATGACTGTCAACACTGATGATGGAGGGGCTTGAGGAGGAGCGGGCTGGGGGTGGAGGTTGTGTCGCGGGTCACGTTGGGACACATTAGTCCCAGTGCCAGTTAGGTTATTGATAACGTGTCATTGATTTGGTGGAAAAACGCAGCAGGAACGGGGGAGAGAAACTAAAGCAGCTCATAAGCAGCTATTGGCTCTGCATGCATGTTTTAAATGATCTCATGGGTGAGCAGCTAAGCTAAGACGCAACGCAACACACATTTCCAACAATAAAAGGCAGCCATAGTAAACATTTTCGTGTCAGTCCAGCTGAATCTAACAGCAAGGTCCTGTTTGCAGAGCAGCCATTTGCATTAACATTCAACAATAACATTAAATATCCATTACAGAAGAGGTACCAGTTCCTCCACAGCAGCACACGCCGTGTTTTCAGTTACGACACATCTGACGGAGAAACTCCCAGCGCAGCCCAGACTCACAATAACATGTTGGATTTGTACATTTCTGCAAACCACAGATATGTTTCATTTGTAATGCACAAACATTGGTGTCATATCAGTGTTCCTACAATAAATATCAAAGTGATGTAGCTCGGACTACTGCTGCAGGGATTTTTCTCATCAGGAGGTGGAGGTGGAGGCATCACCGCCTCCGTTCGAGCCATGTTTGTGGCTACAAAACCAGGTATTTTTAATGAGGTGTCGGGACGTTTTCAGGTTGTGCTTGTGGTTATTTTAAGACAAAACTTGATCATTTCCTAACCCTAACATGTAGCTCCTGTGCCTAAGCCTAACGGTAAAGAAATGGAAAGTTTGGTTTGCAGAAACGTACAATGCCAACATTTCTTCTGGCGATCATCACTGTCTGTGTCCCACTCTCTTCCATGTGGTCGTATTGGAAAAAAGTAATCAAAGACGTTAGAATATAAACTAAACCCTCTTGAATTTTCAGCATGTTTGCTGATAGATACCATGTGAACCCCACAGTGCAATAGGGCCAACACATAGAAGACAGGAACACTTCTCACACCTGGAAAAAGATTAAAAACTAATTGTGGTTGGTGGCGAGAAATCTCCAGGAAGATCTTAAAAGGCAAAATACAAAGTTTTCAAATTGTCAGTGCCTTTGCAATAATAAAATAAAATAAAAGGGTTGAGTATATTGATTTATTGCACTCTAAAACAAAACAGTATACTATATAAGACAGTAGTACGTGAGAATATGGGACACAGTATCTTGATGTTGATGGTGCATTATTTTTTTTACTTAGTGTAAAATAATTCAAGGTAGCTTCACTTACTCATTTTGTTCTGATTGAAGGTTTGTGCCAGCAGATATTAATCAACCTTGGGAAGCTTTGCAAACAGCAAACAAGTGTTTGTCTGAGGATTATTACTCAGTTACTGGGTTTGTGCCAGGATCACTGACCCACTTTTCAAACTTTGACATTTTTTGCTCAACACAGAATAAGTGCAAACCAACAACTCGCTTCATCGACTCGAGGAGATTCGTGGAAGGGCTTCCAGAAGGGGAGAACAGAAGAAAGGGAAAGCTGGTTCACCAAAAACACAAATAACAACACCTAATTACAACTAACGACCTGAAAAACTTTGATTCATGGTGTGTAACGACTTCACGTATCTGAGGAGGGAGTTTACCTTTACTTAATCTGTACGTTGGTTGACCTTCGGTCCACTGTCGTCAATCACTGCGGTGCTTTGCGAGCTCTTGTCAGTATTTGTTATCAGAGTGTTTGCTTTTAATCAGCTGACTCTGTGAGTAATAATTTACAATATGCAGCACTGTGCAACCAGGTAGGAATGAGAGCAACATTAATTCATACGAAACATCTCTTTGTGTTGTTACCAAGTAATGAAACCATATTCTAAAGAGAATGAGAGGGAGCTGAGAGGAGGTTGGAGGGGTTGACGATGGGTTATAGGGGGCTCACTGGGTCTGGACGTGGGTTGAAGACTAAGGATTGATTAGAGGGGACTGGCTGGGATGTGGGCTTGTCTCAGCGGCTTACCTTCTTGTATCTGGGGACAGGAAGCTGTTTTTTTTTTCCAGCAAACATAAAGCAGCGACGCAGAGACGACGAAAGCATGCAAAAGAATAAGGTGGAGGAGAAAAAGAAAAATGACATTGAGCATGTGAAAATAAAGCTGAGAAATACAAACAGAATTAACATGCAAAGAGAAATATGACTCAAAGAGAAATGAAAGGAAGCCATATGTATGTTTCCTGGACTGCTTTAGAGTAGATCAGAGCGCTGCCGATTGAAGCTTCACTGAATTCAAACAGTCTGTTTTTACAGTAATTTTGAACACACTTGTTAGTTAATCTACTTACAATTAAAGCCAACTTTAATTTAATTGCAGTTGGAGACAATAAGTAAAGCAGTGTGAGTTACAAAGACTTCAGGACCTCTTCATCACAGCAGGTGATTTCCCCACAAATGAAGGCAGAGAAATGAAGTAGAAGTTTCAACACATACAGATTATTAACTCTGGTCCACCTTCATCAACCACAGCTCGACTCCAGCTTTCCACTTAACAGATGCGAGACTGATATCCATCTCATCTCACTTTTGTGATGCACTGCGCTGCTAACCTTTAAGATGATGATGCACAAGCTTAACTAAATCTAAACAAAAAGCGCCAGTATTAATCGTCAGGACATGAATCACTATTGATTTTTGCTGCGGCCGTGACATAGCAGCTACTCACTTCGGCCTCTCTGAATAGCCAACCTGGAAAGACATTTCATCAATATTTAGAGCTGAAATGTGACACGTTGAACAATAAAAATGAAGCATTTCTCAGATTTCTCAGATGCTACTGTACTGCAGGGATTACAAATGGAGACAAGTTGTTTTACGAAGACGTTTTATGTAAAACCAGCAGAATGAAAACAGATACAAACGAGGATAATGAATAGAAAGAGCAAAAACATATCTAAGAAACAACCTTAGTGTGTGTGTGTGTGTGTGTGTGTGTGTGCGCGCTCCCACACACGAGTGCGTGGGCTCACAGGGCAATGAAAGGCCAGTCTGCAGAAGAAGAAAGAGAATGAAAGACTGCAGTGGAGTGTTAAGGTAGGTTGTAGTGTAGGCGGTGCGGAATAAACAGGTCTTGGATCAGCGACTGAATAGTGAGACAGCGTCTGATTCACTGATAAGGGCAGGAAACGTGTTTTTCTACGAGGGGAGGCGCTGCCTTAGTAAAACCGTCTCCATGCAGCTATTTGCTTTAATAAGCGTGGGATGACAGGCGGGGATACGACAAGGTGTGACTGCACTTAAAGGCAGGAAGTATAATAGCAATGCATCAGGACATGAGGTCAACTAAAAGCTTTGTAAAGCTCTAGTACAGCATGTGAAAAACAATATACTGGCACCTTTGACAGAACATCAGAATTTGCACTTATGATAAACACAACGCCGGATCTGAAAACGTGGATGCAGCAATGTTGTTTTTATCATCTCCGTAAAGTATAAACAAATATATTTTGGATTTTTTTCTGTCATTTCTGCCCAGATATCCAGACGAGCCTGTCTCCTGAAAAACAGACTGAATCTGAAAGAGACAGAAACATATGCTACAGTCTCAGGCAGCAACCTCCAGACCTGAAAAAAGAAGCTAACGCAGAAGAAACCTGCAGTTCCTCGGTTGGCCACTTGAGGCTGGTTCCAATAGTGAATCAATCCCCATAGACCCCCATGTAAAAATGCCCAATGTTAAAGCAGAAATAAACAGCCTGGTACAAAAAGCTGTTTTGCTCTCTATAGCTAATTTCCTTGTTCATGACAACTTAACAGGGGTGAATTTTATATCATTTTTTAGACTCGCTCATTTACTACTTAACTACACACACACTTAGCTAAATTATATACATTTTAGTATATTGGTACATTTCATTTCATTGCTATATTTTATTGTTTACTGTTAATATACATTTTAGTGTATTTCAGCTGCTGTCGGTACATTTCGCTGGTATATTTCATTGTTTATTGTTTAGTATATTTTTATTGTCTAGTATATTTTCATTCTGGTATATTGTTAATTGCATTTACGAATAATTTTATTGCATGTTGGTTTATTTTATTCTAGTTATCTTCATTTTATTCTTTCTAATCTTTCTTATCTTTCTTATTATCTTGTTTCTAACATGGGGGTTGCAATGCAAAGAATCTTGAATCATTTGAAATGCATTAATGCTTAAAATTATGCATAATTATGTTTGTGGCCGCTTGAAAGGGGGCCAAGGTTTCAGCAACTGGGCTTCGTCTGGCCCACCTCGGCTCCAACCACGCTCCACCCGCTCATTGCTCATTTTTGGATTAGCTGGGAGTTTGGTTAAGTCAGGCCAAGGTGGCAACGGCCGGCGCTGTCAGAAACATGTGGGTGACGTCATGGAGACTACGTCCATGTTCTATACAGTCTATGCTCAGGAACAAACCGGACCCTCACCCCCCTGACAGAAGTGTTTTAGTAGCCTAACCACATGCAGAAAGCAGGACACCATCCTCAGTCTCTGGTGTTAAACTCCTGCGCTTTGTACACCCATTATTTACTCCAACCACCCACATACGACTTCTGTGCAGCACAAGAAAGTAACACTTCATGGACTGGAAAAACACAGTGAGCACAGTGAACATAATCAAGGCAGCAATTACATTTGCTCCAAAACATATCTGATAAAACAATTCTGCAGAATATAAATAGGTTGTTGAATAATGGGAGACGAGGTTTCCATAGACACAAATAGCATATTTACAAGGCTCTTAAGTTAGGTGAATACCTAATTATATCCTGCAAGACTCAACTATATGGCTGCTAAAAAACAAAGGAATACTGCAGGGATTTAGCACTGCAGCTCCACAAAATCCATTGTTACAGACAATCAAAGCAGCACAAGCTGAGATATCCTGACTTTTAGTTCCTCGTGTGTCCTGAGATCTAAAAGTGCTGGATCCCATAATGCAACCAAGCATCTTTTCTTCAGACCCTCCCTGCCTGATAAACACCCGTGCCTGTCAAACTCTTTCTAACCAAAACATGCGTTTGCAATAACCCAGTGAAGAGATTATGTTGTGCTGTGCAGAGCACACCGGCTGCAAAGTTTTGAAGAACTTGGACAGCGATGCTGAGCTGAAGCCAACTGTGAAGGAAGCAAATGGCCCATTTTGGCCACTGAAACGTTTCCAAGAGCCCATGAACTTCCTCAGGAACTCAGGAAATTTGCCACACTCAGGGTACACTGACTCTCTGGCCCTGAAAAAGTCCCTGCTATCAAGGCAGTACTTTTTGTTTGACCGATCATGAAGGTTTGAAGAGCTGAATGCTGCTGATTCAGTATGTGTACAACATTCATTCAGCAATCTGAGCAGCAGTTGTTCAGATATTTTGCCGTGCACTGAACTGTTGACAGATGAATAGACAAGCTGACAGACTGGCGAGTATTGCCATCCAATGGGTCCACCCCGGGGGGCCAGCAGGGGCCACAGCCAACCTGATACAATCGCCGGCCCCCATTCTGGACTGTTGTGGAACTCAGTGTTAACTGTACTGTATTAGTCCATGCACATCAAATAATGAACTGTAAAATAAGAAACCAAAGTATATCAGTGTGCGATTCCTTAACTCTAATATTGACATAGCTTTCAGAACATCCTTGAAATTCCATTATGCTACCCCTGTGAAAAAATTCTGGGGTCGCCACGGTCACCATCCTTCGGTCCTGCTGCTACTGAGGCAAAACTGAACAACAAACCTAAACAAGCACCGGCCCGTCAGGCCATTAAGAAGCTTCTACATGTGAGCACAGGGAGATGCAAAACAGACCTCAGATCAGCTGTGAACTGTTCCCAGGCAAGATGACAAATTGGAAAAGTCAGGTGTGAGTGGAACCGCTTAGAAGATGCGATGCGGATGCCAGCGAGTGCCGTAAGGCTTCCAGGCTGCTGTGTCTGAGGTGCAGGACCCGGAAGGCTGACACGGGGCACTTATTGGCCGTTAATAGGCTGTTTCTTATTTTCAATGGAGCTGAGGGGGATTGCTGAAACTCATCAACATTTGGCAGTTGTTCTTTAGCGAGAGGTGTAAGATTGTTTTGGCCTGTAATTTTTCAGCTCTTGTGAAGCTGAGTAGCTGGAACAAAAGCAGAAGAGCGAGGGCTGCATCTTTCCATACAGACAGGCCTCCTGCGGTGAGTCATTCTTTGGATAATTTTATGGTTGTGTGGTGATGTGGTGAGGCATAACAAGCTATAAGGATGCCTGCAGTAGAACTGAAGTACAATGACAGAGACAATCTCACTTTGCCTGATTTTAGCTGCGCTGTAATGCTCAGGTGACAGGAGCTAAAGAGGCAGGGTGCTCCTTGGTGAAATCTTAAATAGTTCAAAGTAGAAATGAATGGTTATTTTATGTTTGCATCAGGTGAATAGCTCACGTTACAGCAGGTAAAGCTGTCCGACATCATTATCATCGGACCGGCAGCTTCAGAAAACACCATTCATGCTTTTATTTACAAAGTGCACTAAGATGTGTTTTAGCTTCTTGTAGCGTCGCTGCAATAACTTATAGTGGTTTAATAATAAACATCTGATGAATTCAGCCTTCCTCTATCATCTAGACAAATTAACTTTGAGTTTCTTGCATAAATACTTTTGTAAGGGTAGCTGGCTGCATGCGCATGTATTGCCTCAAATAAGCATATCAATGTAAATGCATAGAAAAGAAAGACAAGAACAAATATCTGACTTTGCAGAATCTTAACTCATCACTGAATTGAGAACAAAACCGGAAGAATTAAATGTCAGGATGCTGATAGACGTTGACCAACCATAAATTTTTTCTTACATAGTTTTCCAAAAGAAGAGTCAGTACCAACTGTTAGGCAAAATAAATGTATAATATACTATATACTCTATTATTCTCACCTTCATGTACTTTCACATAAGGGTTACAGAAACACTAAACAGTCTCAAATGAACTATGCTGATGTCTGTCACACCGCGGTGAGGTCTGTCTCGTCATGGGGTTTTTTGTCTTGTCATTTCCTGTTTTATTTTGAAGGTCTAACTCTCCTCTCGTTTCAGAGAACTTGCCCTTCCTCGTGTGTCCCGTGTGTCCGCCCTGATTACCCATTGTTTCCACCTGTTCCTGATTACCCTCCACGTGTTAAATAGTCTGCGTCTCCCTTGTCTTGTGCCAGTGTGTCTTTATCCGTCGGCGATTCACCCGAGCCTGTCTTCCCCGTTCGTCCTTGCCACAGCCACAGTCTTTGATTCAGTAAGCTCTTGTTTCCTCCTCGTGAGTGTTTTTGTTTGTAAGTTTGATATTTTAGTTTTCTGATTTATTTTCGTAGATTAGTCTTCAGCCGAATTGTTTTCCTCTTCATAGAGCGATTTTCTGTTGTTTCTGTTTTAGCATCTTACCTTTTGTTCTTCCGCTTTTAGGGGAGTACTTTTGATTTCATAGTTTTCCTTATCTAGCTTCGTTTTCCCAGTAGTCATAGTCCATTGTGTTTTCCTCCCTCTGGAGCGTTTTTTGTTCTTAGTTATTTCCTTTACTTAGTGTTTTCTAGTTTATCCTCATAGTGAGCGTTTTCTGTTATTTTCTTGATAGCCATAGTTATAGCCTTAGGCCTAGAGTAATTATATAGCCCATTTGTTTGACACTCATTGAAGTGGATCTTGAGTTGAATATTTCAATAAAGATCTGTGTGTTCAAACTCTCTGCATCTGAGTCCCGGCCTGACAATGTCAAACTAAACTACCTGGGCTGGATGACAAAGAAGAACAGATTTGTTCATGGTTGAACTGGTTGGTGAAATGGACACTTCTTGCAGTTTTATGCTGATCAACCATGCGGCTGCCTGATAACTGGAGAGGATCTGCACCTTGATCAATATTGGCTTATTCATTACATTGAAGCGCCGCTGTCATTACAACATTTGGACATTCAGTTCAATTCATTATTGACTTTGTAGTCCTTAAGCTCTGCCCTCCAATTCTCTCCTCTTTTTGTAGGATGGCGAGGGCGTGAAGTGACAGATCTGGACATCAGTGACTGCATTCGAGTGGATTTAGTTCGAACATGTGTGCTCTGTTCTGGTTCAACTGGAAATTCAGCATGACACATACAGAAGTATTACAGTCTGTAGCTTTAAAACCAGTGACGTTATTGAGTTTTACTCAAAGGCTGAGATTTTAGACCAAACTCTTTTATCTGCGTTTGAGTTATGATGATCCTACACATCCTGACTTCTCCAATAGAGCATGTAGAGGAAGTGCTCTGAGCTATTTCCGTCTCCGAGTGTCTACATGCATGTATTCCCCTTTAAATCAATTAAAGTCTAATTCAAGGGGCTAAATTGACTTATTTCCATCATGTGAGCCATTACAATGGATGTGGCCTGATTCACTTAGCGCAGTGAGCAGCTTGTGAAGACGGTGAAGCTATAGATGGACTGATGTTAACGAGAAGAAACTGTGAGTTCAGACATAATCTTTGCTACATCTGAATGAAAAGTGCTTCATAATTAACCACATTTTCTTTTCTAATTGCTGTTATTATCAGGAATCATACAGGCTGCTAACGAAGTGCTGATGAAGATACTCTGATTACTTTTTTCAGTAGTTATACAGCTTAAAATTCAGAAAAAGCTGCAGTTCCACTGCATGGTACGGCTTGGCTCAACTCTACTTGCTCTATTTTCATTTTCCACTGTGGATAGTACTTTTTCGAGGTTCCAGACGCGCTGAGCCAAACTAAAAGGTGACGTACACCCATATCCTCCGTTATTAGATTAGCGATGGATGAGAATGCGAGCTGAGCAGGGGGAAACGTTAGCGGTGAAGGTGTCAGCTAGCAGTAAATGTCCAGTGTAGGTTTCAGTTTGTCAGTGAACGAAAGCCCAAAGCAAAGCTCCTGTGTTGTTTCCCCAACTGCTGGGAAGGTGAGGAGGGCGGGGCGTCACTGCGACGGCCAGCTAAAAGTCCCACCTACGCTGAGAAAGAAATGTCTGCACTGGAAAACGAAGCAGAGGAAAGTACTTGAGTCGTATCATACTGCGGAAATGTGGCTTCTGTTACTTTTGGTGTCAGATTTTTATACCTGCTTATGCCCTGATGATAAATTACAGACACAGTATTCTCGGCCGTGGTGGTCAGTCTGCAGACGTAAATCAGGTGCCGTGATTATTTGTATGGATTTACAAAAACCCTCCTCCAATATTTTGCACCATTAAGAAAGGAACGCCTTAAAATCCAGATCCAACAGGAAGCTTCTCTGGTCTGTTACTAGCTTCAAGTAAATTAGATTTACTGAATAAGAAAAATGCTAATGTGTTGTTTCGCACCTAAATAGGGGGTTGCAGTTTTTGACTTTCTACATTTGTTAGACACAGAAGGTGTGAATTTACCACATTACAAAGCCGTCTGATATGTGCTGCACAGCTAGAATATTCCCTCTTCATCTGTCGGCCTCTGGTTGCATTATGATGTACTTAAATAGAATTGCTTCATATAATGAGTAAATAGCCATTAACTGGCAACTATTCTCTAAGTAATATTACATTTTATTGACAGATGGCGTGATAGTCATCACTGTTTGTGGCTCCACCATTTGTGCCCACACCCAGAGCTTAATTGAAACAGTATTTGATGTCACTGGAATGGCTTTGGTTCAAATGAACACTTTCCCCTCCAGCAGTGATTTGCTTTGTTGTATGACGCCAGTAGATGCAAATATCCCTGTTCTTCTCATAAAACAGTCCTACAGGATAGAGAGCAGGAGCTCCAAAGGGAAAGTTTCTGCATTTGTCCTGTACGGTGTAAAGAAAAAAAGGATGGCAATTTGTCATTTTGCCACGTAAAAGTCGCCTTCATTAAAAAACTAAAAGGTAATTATCAAATAGTTTTGGCTCTCGGACTGTTGACATGTGAAGGTGAAGGATGTGATGAAATGTTAACAAGAGTTTAAGTGCTGTTTGTTCTTCTTGTTGCTTGGTTGGATTTCTACTTTTTCTAATTAATTCCAGTTAGGAAATCCACAGACTTTATGTGTGTGCGTTATCCAAATCGCTCCATTACACGCTCAGAAATATTAACAGGCTTTATCAGTATCCATAAGAACTTTATTAATATACTGCTAATTGTAAAAGACTGAACTAATTGGTGCAACAAGGAACATGCAGTAAGGAAAACAGCATGCTACTCTTGTGCTTTTGTTATTTTTGTGTGCAGTAATGAGGATAAGAGCGGCACACTGAATTACTCAGTCCTGCTTTTTGAATCATACGAAGCACTAAAAAAGAAAAACACACAAAGTGACTCATAAATGATATATAATTTTCTTTGCGACAATAGAGCAGAAGGAAAAAGGAGAAAAAGTGAAAATGCAGAGGTGATGATTGGCGGCTTAATTAGAGGGCAATAATGCAGGTAACATTTTGTCTGTATTGTGTTGGCAATGAAGGGCCTCGGACACGCTGAAATGCGATGAGATGTGGAGCTCGATCCGGCTTCTCGCTGCTGGATCGAGCTGCACCATGTGGTCGAATCGGGTCTCATGCAATAATAGTCCAGAAAATGAATTTTAATGTGGAGTTTTAAATGACATGTCCCTACAAAGCCCTATTTTTAGCTAATTCAAATCCAAAAAAATCATTCATAGCAATGGTGGAGGACAATCTAAGATATGCTGTCATTACAGAAAGGAATGGAGGAGAACATTACAAGCCATCCAGTTCTGAAGTCATCACCACAGTCCCGTTAAATTGCACTGATTATTTCAAAAACACAAAGAGCATCATACCAAGACAGCAAGTTGTCAGTTTCAAACAAGAGAGGGTTTAAATAACAGAGAAAAAACGTCTTAAAATTGATCTGCAGTATTAAGCAATCCTTCATTACACAGTCGCCAAATTGGAGAGGAATCAGACAGAGAGAAGAATGAGTGATCTCAATATTTGAATTAAAATGTTGATATTTTGACATCTGGGAACAAAAGAAAAAAATTAATATTCCTCACCCGTTTCAGTGGTGTTAGAGGAGTTAATGACTAAATGGATGAAAGCGGCTCTGGGTTCGTGACAGTTGTGTCTTTCAGTTGTGACTGTTCTCTGATAAATACTGAAACATTCGTTCAGTTTGTCAAAAACTGCAGCTCTTTCTTTCACAAACTCGCTGAGCTCCGCGCCCTTTGTGGAGCTCTCGTGTATCATTCAGCCCAGGCTGGATTTTAGGCTTTGGTTTTTCCATTTTGAGAGGGTCAGCGTGGTTACGAGTAGTTGAGCAGGTGGAGTTGTATATACAGATAAGCCCCTCTGCATTCCCAGCATCGACACATTATTCCTTTAGAAAGCCTTTTTTATGCAAATCCAATCTTCCTTGTTGGAATAATCATCAGACCAGCGGCCTTTCGTGCCCTCTTTTAACCTCTTTTCTTTGCTTAACTTATGCTGTCTGATAACCTGCTGTCAGTTTCTCCAATGCACGCTCTTTATTTTTCTGACTAAATGCCAATGTTATGATAATGTAAGCATTGTAAATGTGAGCTATCACTGCTGCACAACTATGAAACCCTGTCTCCACTGCACACCTTCACTCTAACCTGCTCAGCAGTCGCTAACATCTGGTTAACCTTCTCCAGTTCCTCCACATCCAATCAGAGAAATGGTTAATTACGCTCAGCACGCCTAGTCACAGTTCCTATTAAAGACAACAAAAAAACAACAAAAACAAATCGATGGAAAGTGTTAAAGAGAGAAAAAGCTCTTTCCCTGGTCAGCCAGGCAGCAGCTGAAGTCCAGCAGCAGAGCAGTATAGAAAATAACCAACATAAATCAAGATGGCCCGGTGCCCACTCTGCTGGCCGACACTCCTGCCAACACCGGCTCCTCTGATGCCCACTTTCCTCACAGCGACCATTCAGGCGGACAGATAGGAAGAGTTATAGCTGCTGACGACAGCCGTGGCTGTCAGAACCAGCTCTTCATCACAACAAGCAGACGAATCAGAGGGGATGACACCTCCGGACTCGTATTTCCTGTACACCGGATCAAATCTTTATTAAAAACTAGATGTGGTTGAGCTGTTGCACTCCCCCTCCAATACGCTGGATTTTTTGTTGATTGTATATTATTTTCACAATCGATAAATGCTGCTATGGCTGACCATAGGAAGTCTGTAGCCCGTATTGATTCAGTTACGACGTTCATCCAGCGTGATCTACAGCTCCTTGATATACAGCCTGTTTCAGCTATTCAGCTTTGTCGCACTTTCGAACATAAATAAGGAAATAAAAATGGCTTTTGAATAAAAACTGAACGTTGCGTTTTGAATTTTATTGACTTTTCACAGCAACGGCTAATAACTTAAAAACTGCACAGCCATTGAACTTTATCACAAACATGTTTTTGAATAGAAATTCATAATTTTGCATTTCATCAGTGTTTGACCAACTTTTGACCTCAGCTTTGAGTGAGATTTGTTCCTGGAGGATGGTGGGGGCGGTGCTGCTCTAATCTCAACCCCGAGCAACACCCGATGAATTCATTAAATTAGACAAATGACTGTTACATACCTGCCATGTTAATGTGACGGAAATCCAGGAGCCACCCCCACCAACCACACACAAGCGAAAGAAGACAGTAAGCATGATGTACCATTTAGAGAGCAATTTAAAAGCCCACACTCATAGAAACTGTGGTTACAGTATATAACCACATTCAACCACTGCTATACCATAATACGTCCACCTGTTCATCTGTGTCGATGTCGTGGCATTTTGGCGTGAAAGCGTGTGTCACACGCCAGAAGCGTGAGTTGGAAGCACTGATTTCATTGAAGTGCGCAAGTGAAACCCGAAGTGTTCAATATGAAATGAATAAAAAAGACGTGAGAGATAAATAATCGTACATATAATCTGGATAAAATACAGCGCTCTCACCCTTCTGCCGATCACATGCCCCCAGCCTCTCTTAAACAAGCTGAACGACTGCTATCATGCTGAAATGTAGCCTGCTAGCCCTGCCTAGCCAGATATATATATATATATATATATATATATATATATATATATATATATATATATATATATATATATTAAAAAGCAGCAAAATGGCTAATTCTGGTAGCAGTGTTAAACTAGTTAGCTTAAGAGGCAGGGGGCATGTGATTGGCTGAAATGAGAGATAAAACAGGTTAATTAAACCTGCAATTGGGAAAATTTGCTACAATTAAAATTTTGAAAACAGAATTTTGAAAACAGGCATTTTTAATTAATAATTTCTATTATGAAATAAAAATTAACTGTGAAAATGAGGATGAAATACAAGCATTTAACATTAAAGTGCAACGTTTCATTTATTTATTTCACAAACGATTGTTTCATTCTAAAATCTACACATATTAGTCGCTTTACACATGTTATTTATTTCATAAATACTTATTTATTTAGCCTGTCTGATATTGAACATTTGGCTTGACTTGGCGGGGTTTACTGTCTCATCTTAATGTGACAGAGCCATCATTCACACTGTTAGCTACACCTGCTTCAACTAAAAGTGCGATCGTGAGAGGGGTTTACTGGCAGCTCCAGTCTGAATTTAAACATGCGAAGGACGGGTTGAGTTTAACTGACAGCAGTTCAGTATACAGAGAAAGAAACAAAGACAGGGCAGATCTGATAGGAATTAATTAGTGAGTGAGATGAAGTGTTTCTCTTCACAAGATAAATTCAGACCAACCGAGAGGACTGTGGGTATGGCAGGAGTCGCACGTTTTGTCGTTCTGTATGGAAAAGAGGTCAAAATGATGCTCTGTATTTATCAGAAAAACAATTAATCATGGAAGAAGTAAATTTGCATTCACAGCAAACAGCAGTTCTGGCAAATTAACACCTCAAACAGGAGCAGATAAGAAAACAGAGGGTCTTCTCACCACAGAGTGATGAAATATCTAGAAAAAAAAAAGAAATTGAACATAAAAGCTGCTCAAACAATACCCTGTCTTTCACAGAGGCCTCTCTTCAGCTGAGGTAGTGAAAGACGGCGTCCACTTGGGGGCGTATCTGTGTTCCCAGGGTCTTGTGTTCTCCAGTTATATGTAGTTTCAGTGTATGAAAAGTTGGTAATGAGAATATGTTGTGGGAACCCTGCATAGAACCCTTTGTCTTTTCCCATTTGTGCCATATATGTGAATCTGGGGAACATCGGACCCTGGGAACACGAGGAATGACTCCCACCATTTAAGATTTTACAGTTAGCCCAATATTCACTGTCCTTTTGGCTCCGTTTTGGCCTCCATCAATTCCAGTAAAAAATACCTGGCTCTTTGGCTGGTAGATGTCTGACTTTATTCACCAGCTCGTCACACTGACTTCATTTTTCAAACAAAAGCGACTCATTAACGCTGCTTTAAGCTAAGAAACACAGTCGCTTGGATGCACATTCCCGGTCTGTTAGTTAGCAATATGCTTTAGAAATAATTAATGCTTTCTGAGATGAAAATAGCTGTAAATCACAGAGAACTGTGGGACGTGTTAAGTCGCTTCTCCACAGCCTTTTTGCCAGTGCGTGTAGGCTGATACGAGAGTAGGCTGCTACAAAAACATTCATCTTTGACAGTTATATTATTGGACGTGAAAACATATTGAAAAACTGTCATTTGGTTTATATTGATCTGCCTTTTATTGATTTGTTACGAGGTGGTGACTGCTGTTTGTACAGTCAGTCATGAATAATGAGTAAAACTATCAATACGGCCACAACATTTGGGATCAGTTTAGCTAAATCTAACTGCTCTTTGCTCATCTCATGTGAGTTTATTCAGTATAACCAAAGGCCTGATGCTGACTTTGATAAAAGCAGAGACAGTCAGGTGTGACAGCCACAGATAAAGCTAAACTGCAGGTTGACACAGTCCTTTTTTCTCTTTCAAATTAAAGTAATATCCAAGCATCTAGCATTTAGAAGCAGCAAATTAATATCATCGCTCTCGCCATCATGACGGCTCACCTTGGCTTTGTTAATTGTGCAGTGCAGCGCATTGTTCTCCTGGTCATACAGCAAGCTGAAGTCCAAGGTCCCCAATGTAGCTGTGAAGACAGATAAGGACAACAGAGAGGGAAGGAAATCAGTACGTGGAAATTAAGTTCTTCATGGCACGCCGACAGCCTCGCTGGGGAGAGAGGAAACACGAGCCTGCCGGCCTCCTTTCGTCGTTAGAAAGACGAGTCCTGACGGGAAATCTCGCCATGTGATGTGATGTAATAACAGCCATGATAGTCAACATAGAAACAAACGAACAAGAAATGGGCATGTTGAAAATTGGTGAGTTTCGTGTTTCATCAACATTTTCTGTCTCAGTTCGTGATGTTCAGACGTGATTAACGAAGTAATCATATAAATAAGAAACATAGTAAAAAATAAAGAAGACATTCTTAATGTCTCCCCTGGCTGGTAAAATAATGGTTAAATAAAAATAAAAGTGAAAGCGTGGCTGAAGATCTGGTATGTTTAAGATCCTATTCCACATTGATTAAAATAGTAATTAACATGATTTGTGCACGCTCATCTTTCTTCATGCACAGTGCATCAGCAGCACAGCAAACTGTTGCTCATGTAGCTTGATTATCCTGCTCACTGACAACATTACAATGAACACAGGATGGAGAGCACAAAGTGACAGGAAAAGGAGCTTAACGGATGTATTTTTCTAAATGGGCACTTTAGGTGTTACATTATCAAATGAATTGATTGGATTAAATTAAGTTAAAATGTCAATGACATGAATAGTTAGCAGAGAATTAGCAATTGTCTGGAAGTCAGGCTGGTTTCGTTCTTCACAATCCACCAATCCACTGTCCAAGCTTTCAGAGAGGGAGAACAGTGACCATGAGACAGGCAGGAGGACGCAGGCAGACACATGACAGTTTGTTAGTCAGAATTTTAATCAGGTTATAGTCTGAGTGACTTAGCATCCCACGCAAGTCATTTGTAAAAGACTCAAATGTTTTTCTTTCCGTTTAGAGTTACGTGTTGTTGTTGGTTTGGATGAATTGTGTCCTTGGCAACCTTTTCCCGTTTACCTCCGAGGCTTGAAGTGAGACCCCACCTCACCCCTGCTTGTAATTAACCAGCTTTTCTTTAAACTCAGAGGCGACCGCAGCCAATTGAAGTGATGCGGTACTGAGCTGAGACAATTAGTGGCATGATCTCATCCTTTGTCCTTTCAAAATGCCAAGTTACAAAGTGACTTCCGAGATTGATGAAATGTTGTCAGGAGGAAAACAAACAACATAAAAAAAGACGTGTGTGGGCTTCAAAAGGCTCTAAAGCATCGTGTTCTTGGTACCAAATCACACCCAGTTTGTGCTTCATTCACACTTTGATATTTATATGAGCAGCGAAAACAAAAGAATCCATAGTTTTATGGATTTGTAATTGTACTTATAGCTACTGTAAGTACCACCTCCTCCATGTTTTACCTCCTCATAAGAACATCCAAATAGATTTGGCTGAAATGTAGTGGATGAGCTTTTTAATGTGGGATGATTCAGAAGTTGGATTTTTTAGTACAATTTTACTTTTTGTTTGTTGGTCAGTCAGTCACCTTTGGTCCAGACTGAAATATCGCCACAGCTGCCGGACTTACTGTCAATAAATGTTGTACAGACATTCATTGTGCCCAGAGGATGAACCCCAATTACTTCCTGTAGCTCTACCAGCAGGTCCAGAGTGATATACTGTGTCTCGACCATTCAGTTTAGTGCTGGTGTCAACAGGAAGGAGATGCTATTGACCAACTTCTGAGCACAAACTGGGCAATTATCAGGCTGATACTGGCAAGTCTGAACCCGGCATAATGTTCACTAGACCAGATTCCAGGATGGATAAGTTTTAATACTCAACCATATAACAAGCCCTCCGAATCAAACGGCTGAAAACGTTGTTTGTCTGTGCCCTCAGGTGCATACTTTACAACAGTAGGTAATTTTCCTTTTCATTGCTCTAAAGTGCATTTGCAAAATATTTTTCCATGACTGTGTTACTGCAGCAGGGATGAAAGTTAACAAAAGACGGATAATATTAGTTTCACAGTAGACCAGAGTTTGAAAATTAACAGATAAACTTTCTTTTAATGCAACAGTTTTATGGCAGCAGAGGAAACTGCAGAGACATTATGTAGTTAATGTAGAGTGGAACAAAGAAAGCTATTTAATTGCCCTTTAATGCACCCGAAGCCTTCCACGCTCCAGGCTTTAAAAACCGATGAGTTACAGGATAGTTGGCTTAACAACCAGACAGAAACTAGGACCTCTGCCAACATTAGCATCAACAGTTTGTTGTCTTACAGAGCATTAAAGCCAGCTTCCACCAGATTGGACTGAAGTCTCTGTTTGTGGTTTGAGTAGAACTGAGTCTCCTAAACAGAATGAATGAATCAATGCTGCTTTAGAGAAAGCTGAGCTCGACAACACTGAACGAACCTCTTCAGCACCTCCACCGCCAACAGACACACGAAGACGAAGAAGACATTCAGCTTGCTGCTCAGTCTGTTGGTTAATGGGTGTTGTTTTACAAAGTTTAACTGTGTACAGTCGCTGTTTGCTGCTGCTTGCTGCTGCAAAACTGCCCCAAGCTTCACCGGATTAAAGAGGTCCTGGTGTTGTGTCAGATTTCCAGAAAAACGCAGCACCAGTGCTTGAAGTGTGACCTTTTAACCCCCCTAACAGCAAGCCCTGAGGATGCTGGAATCACATGGTTGGCTGGTTGGTCAGCAAGTGCTGTGCAGATTTCCTTGAAACTCGGCAGAAACAATCATGATCCACAGAGGATGGATCAGTTGTTGACCCCCTGACCTTTAGTCAGCTTCATGCAGAGGATAACAACAACATGGACGACATAACATAAAATTTGCTGAGCATATTTGTGCTCTTGACATCTCTCTTCTATCGCAGCCTCACCACTGGTTCATCTTTGCCTGATAATCTGAATCAGTGTGTTTGTTTTTTACTGCATCGTGTGCTGTTTGTGGGGTCCAAACAGAAATCCCAAACCGTGCTGTCTACATCATTTTCAGCTGTGGAAGTCGCTGCTAGGGGCAGTTAATGTTTGTCATGTTGTCACAAAAATATGCCAAATTAAGACAAGTTATTTTTCCAAGTCTACTCACAAAAGGACATACAGCCCAGTTAATCTTATCCACACTCGTCTTTTTGTTTTGTCTCAGGAAATTGATTCTGGCTCTGGTACAGGACAGAGATGTCTCTATCCTTAACCTACAAAACTCTAATTTGCAATTGTTTCTCCAACTGGGGAAACGGCAATCGATGCAGACCGACCAGCTAAATCACTGAAAACTCAGATGTGGGCAGCGGTTCAGAGGCCCTGAACCACACTTGGTTTGCCTCTAAGAGCAGAAAAAAAAGATCAGGTCACGATAAAACCTTTAAAATGTCTTCACTTAGTTATTGTGATGTGCCGTATTTCTGTGATTTCATGACCTTCTGATGCAGGAACACTGATGATTTGTTGATGCTGATTGCTGAAGCTGACAACAAATTGCTCTTGACATGTTCTGTTGTGTATTTCGGCTACAGCGTTCAGCTTCTCCTTTAAATGAATCCATAAACTTTTCTCTGTTAATGGTTAATTAAAGGTTAAGCAAATTGATTTGTTTAATATGTTTCATAGTGGCATGAGAAAGGCAAAACCAGGTGTTCTGAAAAGGGTTTTTTAGGGATAAAGGAACAAAACATAGTTTGTCTGACCAACATTAATATTCCATTTACTGTAACATCGCCTGTGTTTATTTCTGTATTCAGGGTAACAGTAGGACTGTATCAGGCAGTTTGTGGAGGAGCTGCTTGTAACACTATTTTGCAGTGCAAATGCATGAGCCATCTGGAGAGCTGTGGGGTACAGCCCAGTAAGATGCAACAGTGCTGTGAACTCTACAGGAGTATAATAAAGTGGAGTCATTTTTCCGACAGTGGAGTCATATTCCAGTCATGCTGTGCAACCTAATTTCTGTGACTCTCAGGAAAAAGATGATACGTTTAATTCAATTTCAAGTAGCGACTTTATTGAAGGCAATAATCATCTGATTCCCTGCAAAGAATCATTAATGATGTAATTCAAGAATTAATGAATGTAATAATTATTTACATCCAGGTTTTTAATTAGAAGGTGTGAAGTTACTCTGAAACAGACCCACTTACATTTCCTTTAAATGTGCTTTTCCTTTCTGCACCTCGACGAAGGTACATGAGAGAATGGGCGAGCATCATTAGAGCGCAGCGCTGTGCAAATATGCTGAATTCATGAGATGTGGAAATACTGAACAACATCAGGTGAAGACCCAGAGAGAATTGTGTTGTTAGAAACAAGAGATGAATCAGGCGATGTGATTGCTTCTCGGGGAATGAGCGATGACAAGTGCTGAGAAATTGTTAAAATGTTCACAGCTTCGTCGTTTATTGTACAAAATATGTTGCTCCCGCTGTGTGTAATGATTTATGTGCTGAGGGAACTCTCTGCCTGTTACCAGAGCATCGCTTGAAGTCGTGTTTTGAAGCCGACACATCGATCGCTTGTTGTTGGTTTTTTTTTTTTATAACAATGGCTTGAGGCTGGAGTGACACGGACATCCAAAGCGGGAACATTTGCTGTGCAGGACATTGATTAAAAGTCAGCTGTAAAAATACATGATAGAGTTTAACACTTTTGAACACCAGGCATGCTTTCACAGGCGCCAATTTGTTCCCCTGCACACAGAACAGCTGTGATCTTGCTGAAGCCTGAAAATCTCGAACCCCATTGATTCCATATTTTCTGTATTACCAGCGGAACCTGCTGGTGAGTTTAATCAAACTGGCTTCCACATGACTTCCACATTGCTTGCTTACACACCAACTGTTTCGACAGCTGTTACTGAAAAATGTCGGAAAACATCAGTGAGTTATATTTTGGTATTTAAGGTGACACTTAAAATCCTTTACATGTACGAAACGTTGGCCAACAGATGTCTCTATCAGACTCACCATAACGCTGGAATGAACGACACAGTCCATTGGAAAGCTCTGTTTCCGCCTATTAACCCACAAACACGACAGCACAGAGTGCTTCTGTGGGCCAAACTCCAGCCGAATTAACTTGAGCAAATTCTGGAGAAATCCCTGGCTCGCAGCAAAAACAGGCAGCATATTCCTGACTCCCACATGATTTGTATGAAGTGACATTTCACAAATCTGATCTCCAAAACAGCGCTGAGAGGGCTGCAGAAAAACTGGCCTCCACCGCTGTCAAGAGCTAGCGGTGAAAAAAGAGGCTTAATTTACGCATCCACACATTTGTGCTCGATGTGACGGCACGACCAAACAGCTTGTTGCACATGTCAGAGTGCTTTTTATAGTGATGGCGGTGATGGTGTTAAAAGAGCTGATGCAGGAGAACCAGCTGACGGGGACAGGGGCTTTTCTGAGTGATGACTGCTGTCAAAGCGGCCACCACAATGCTCAGTTCAGAGTGGCGCCGCACCAGCTCCATTACTCCCCTCCAGGCAAAACTGCAGAGGCAATTCCCATTGAGTGAGGCTGACCGGGCAGTCACCTCCCTGCTGAGAGTTCATGATGCACAGCAAAGCCGGGAACCCCAACATACACACACTGAAACATACACATTCAGAGGTCTTAAATGATCCACTACAAAGATCCACTGGAGCCGCACAAATCTGTTGTTTCCTTTCAAACTTCGACAACTGATCGACAGGCAGCGACTACGTAGAGTCGCTTGTAACACAGACATGAACATTTTCAAGAAATAATCAACACAGCCTGTGAACACCACCACAATTTCTTTTTTGGGCTCACTCAGGTGGAATGGAAGCGCAATTAGGATGCCATTAGCAGTACAAACAGCTCAAAAATTGTATAAATTGAGTGCCGAGGAATGCATCTTTCAAAACTAGGTTAAACGCCTTTTGATTTTCTCACACCACTGTGCAGGAAATGAATGGAAATGTACAATTATAACTCAAATTTGATTCCAAATCACTGATTCCATGTGCAAAACTCAGTCTGTTTTTTTTTTCATGTGTGTGACAAAAGTCAAAACACCATTTCCACCTTCACTTTCATTTTCTTTTACAAATTGCTTTCACCTCATCTAACATCTCATCTAACAAGCAGTATTACAACAGCTAGTGTAAAGTTTGTGGCTACTGCAGCTAATCTTAAAGCTGCAGTAATCATTTTTTATGGCAACTAGAAAGTCAAATACAAGCTGACAGACCTGACATATTAGCACTTAATGAACTTGTTTTGGCAAAAAATCTGCAAAGCAGTTTGTCCCAAAGAAAAGTTCAGCAGAAGTAGCTTCATCATTGTCGCTATCCTCTGACATCAGACGTCTCGCCACAGAGAAGCAGCTCCATCCAGAGACGCTACCTGAGCGACATCAAACAAAACCATCCAAACCTCAGCTCGGCCTCGATTTTAGACAAAATAGTACGGGCACACTGAATTTTTAATTAGTGAGAAGTGTATTTTTGTACTCATGTACAATATTACTACAGAAAACAGGGCTATTAAAACTGTCCGCTGGCATTAGTACACTGACTCATCAATGCAGAAAATCCAGGTTAATATCAGGATCTTAGTGCAAATGTTGGATGTGGAGACACGCTTGAATCTGCATGACTAACAAAACAATTCAAAAACAAAACCAGTGTGTGCAAAAGCGAGGCGGGGGAGGCGGGGGGAGTCCCACCCTATGCACTACATTACTGTAGTCGAAGGGACAAATTAGCCAAGTGTTAATTTGTCTGCTTATGCAGTGCTTGAGTGAACAATTAGATTGCATGTTTTGCTTCGGCATCCCATTATGTGCCTCTCATTAGAGTGGAAAATTCTCATGGGGGACGACAGGTTCTGTTAAAGATGTTATTTGTTTTGCTTTTTTACCGCCGCACATCTGATTTAATGTCGGCCGAAGGAAAAGGTGGGATTTCGCCCTCAGCTGTCACGAGATTCGAAGCTGCTGAACATTCAGATCGGCGCACTTTACAATGTAATCTGTTTTTTGACATCGGATGTTGTTTTGCGAACATGATAGAAGCTTCCCCACCACACCTAGATCCTAGAACTCATGACTGCACACATTTGCATGTTAATAAGAAATAAAACGAACACTTTCACATCTTAATGCTGTTACACACAGTTCACATTAATTTAGAACTACCTGCTAGCACTTTGACACGGAAACATTTACTTTTTAGTAATGTTATAACATCAGAGCAGTTGGTTATGTTTGATATATGCTAATTACTGTAACACATGAGGTGCCTCTTATTTAATATTTTAACAGAGTGGTATGAAATGCACAGATCCTTTTAGACATACTGGTAATTGAAAAAGATCATGAGTCTAAAGATCTTAATCTGCAGTACATTAAACTCATGTCTTGTGCCACCTTCTTAAAAAAGCAGTGTGAAACATTTAACACTAATTTTAACAAGGAGATTACGTTTGCTTAATAAATCTCCTTGAAAACAAAATACAGTGAGCGAGCCAATTTTAAATCAAACACGGAGACGTGCTCTCAGGTCAGGTGTATATTTAGTGACAGTCTGGCAACAAAGCAAGAAATCCCCTTTGGAAAATCTCATTTAACAGATTAACAGACGAGTCGATCAAAATTTTCTCCTTTTATTCATGCGAACAGGATTAAAAATTCAGCAAAAGGCTTAACCTACAGCAGACGGTCGTGGCTTCTGGACGCTGGCAGTTTAAGTAAAATAAGCAGCAGAATTCAACATGTCATCTAAGAGAGTGTCACAGGTGGAACAAGTACTCAGAAGTAGAAAAAAAAAAAAATCAAGAGTAAAAGTAGCCATTATGCAGAACGGTACCTTTCACAGTGTTATATTACAATAGAACATTCTGTTTTATCACTACCAGGTTCATGTAAGAGCATTTTAAGGTTGTGGTTCATCAATGTCAAGCTAATTTTAAAGATGGCAGATGGCTCTGACCCATACCTGTTGGCACCCTGTTGAGCCGAAGCTGCCATTGCTCTGAAAAGACGCCAGGCAGAGGCTCTTTTAAGAGGTGTAGGAAGTTCAGAACACGTCGTTAATGCCATTGGCAACTGAACACGCTGCCATATTTAATGAATTGACCCACAATCTGAAAGGGAATTTATCTGAGCTGCAGGTCCTATTATCAGTTTTCTAATTTTTAGCTTCAGCTCAGTGTACAGAGCACATAACGCTTGGTGGTCGGGTGTTTCTTTCCAATATGCACGAGTTTCCCAGGGTGTGTCTCCAAGACGATACGTCTGTGACACGTTTTTGTTTCGTCCTCCACGTGGCTGCAAACCCCACCGAGAGCGTTTCAGAAGTTTTTCCTGTCTGGTTTTGTTAACTTGCTCAGATTTTGCTGATTCGGTCATTGACATTTGTGTTTCTACCTCAGGTCTCCCATCCAAGTACTAACCAAGCCCGACCCTGCTTAGCTCCCGAGATCGGAAGAGATCGGGCGTGTTCAGGGTGGTATGGCCGTAAGCCAAGGTCTGTAGTCTTCATGGAAACGGTTTGTTTTTTGTCTGCTTTAACTGTGTTGATTGTTGATGTGCGATCACAAGCCAGCACAGCGTATTTTATTGTGAAAATTTCTCTGCACCGTTGCTGTGTCTGACTTCCTGTGCTATGCTTTGTGTAGATTGACGCGTCGTCCGTCGGTGCATGGTCAAACTGTCTGGTGATTGAACTGTGAGAGTTTCATGCTCATCTAAGCTCCAGCTGTAAATGACTGAACATTGTCTACGACATTTACTTCCTTTCTGGACAGCCAAAAAGTCTCCACTTCTCAAACAAACGACCATGACTCAGCAAAATCTGAAAGGGGCTACAGGAAGGCCTGCAGTCCTGGTCCTTGCTTGTGAAGGAGTATTTAAGCCATTATGCTATTTAACAATATGTCAAGACTCCTGCCAGCTCCTCGTATGCATTCTGTTCTATTCTCTGTTTTTCCTGCCATAGAATAACTTTCAGTCTTGGCTTTCTAGTTTGCTATTCACCTTTCCAGCCTCTGTTCTGCAGGCTGTTTTTGGGTTCAGGCTTACTGTTTTTCGGAGCCATTGCACAATATGAAATATCGGATGGTAGATTTGCTTTACAGCATTGCAGTTAAATGAAGCCCACAACTTACACTTAACAATGTTACTACTTTTCATTACTACAAGATGAATTTATATTTATATTTTCTCCAAAAATTGATCAAGTGAATTCTTAATTTGTGCCAAACGACCAAAAAAACCCACCAACTGCTGACAATATATGTTGTCTTATTTCCAAACACGTCAAACACAGATGACGTGACATCACATCTAGAAATGTCCATTATATCTGAGCAGAGCTTTTTAAACCTGGGTACCCGTATGAACCTGCGTGGCGGCTCGTCTGATTAGTGCAGCTGACAGGAGCAGAGGTCAAACTCCTGTTAATTACTACAGCCGGTGAAGTGTGACACATTTTGTCTGCGTCGCTCTCTCTCCGGCTTCTCTTCTCATGAGATGAACACTCATAAAATATTCTGTGTGTGCGCTTACGCTCATATGAATGTGCATCACAATCTGGATTCAATGAAGCATGCTGCCACGCCAGTGCACAGTATGTGATAATATGTACGTGGCAGGTAAAGGATGACGAAAGGCAGCAATCTCCGACAACGTGGAAGTCTTATCATTTTACTGTCGGATCGCTGAACCGTGCCTGTTTAGGCTCAGAACACAAGCTGTGGCTGCACCCTGCGAGGCGCCAGTGATGTAGCAGCAATAAGTCGCACCAGTCGTAGTGTTTCATTGTATGTAGATTGTTCGGATCTGTCTGGAGACTGTTCTCACCAGAAGACAACGCCGTACTCTTAACCAAAGTTTTGGACAAAATGGAAATCTGACATGATGATGATGCTCGATAAAAAAGTTCCAAAGCTGTTCCAGCTCATCCTGAGGGGGACATGAATGTCTGAACCAAATGTCCAGACAATCCATCTCACAGATGTTCAGATATGTCACTGGATGATTGGAATTTTGACCTTCTGGTGGTCCTAAATGAAAAGTCCTTCATCCTCTGTGGACAAAAACCAAACTGGTGGACCAACCGACATCCCATCCCCGGAGCCACACTGCTAGCATGTGTGGCATGAACGAGGGGACGGCAGGAGAATTTGTATTACTGTTGTCGACAACGCCACCTAGGGTAGGCCTAGGACACTGCACAAGGCAGACACAGGTTCGTTTACCACCTTCAAGTACGGGGCAGAGACAGTACTTTTAAACATTTAAAATACAGATTTTATTTAATACAATTCTTTTAAAATTAGGCTTCAATAAATGACCAATATAACATGAATATGATAAGTGATGCAAACAACAACAAAAAAAGAAATCTCAAACCAAAAATACACACAACATGCAAAGAATATAAACACAAAATTCACATTAACAAACCACCAGTTATTTACAGTTAAAATTTACAATATATACATCAATCCTGACTGCTTCTAACACCACGGGACCTAAGTTCTTTTTGTGCAGTACCAGTCAAATAAAGAAACAGTTTTTACCAGAAGTCCGGAACCCACGACTGAACTGGGAGGAGGGACATCCAGAATGGACCAACCCCACACTTGCCAGTGCAATCCAGAACACCGCAATCCAGAACACCGCAATCCAGAACACCGCAATCCAGAACAGCGGAGGTGGGAGGAGTTGTGCCAGCCGTAGCCGGCGCTTTCAGGAGATGCAGCTTAACCCTGCAAGCAAAAGAAGCACCGGTCTCCAGACCCCCACGGAGGCGTACTCTCAGCCTCCGAATAAACGTGTGTGTTACCACGCACTAGAAACCACCACACTACACAAAGAAGAGAGAGCATTAGACTGGCTGGGCACAGCCCAATGGGTCAAAGAGAGAGACATGCCACTTACCCGAACATCAAATGCCACAAGACCACGCAAACGGCGGCCTTTACGCACAGCGGAGACACTGTAAGAAGGGAGCGCATACATAAGTGCCAAATACGCGCCGCACAAAACCATGAAAGGAGGCAACGCGTACACACTCACCCACAGAGCAGCGCGAGGTTCCCAACGGCAGCTGTAATTTGTTACAGCTGACCAGGTGTCCACACACGCCACCAGTGCACTAAAACAAAGTGGCGTTAAGTGCCAAGTAATCGCAAGGATGGTGCGTAAAAGCAAAACAAAACTCACCCACGGAGAGCGGAGTGCTATTTATGCGGAGTAAATCCAACGCAGCTGGACACACCAAGCGCCGCCACAGGCACAACTCCCACGAGAAAGCAGCAAGGATCCACGCACAGGAGAGGCAAAAGAGAATCTGAGCCACTTCAGACCTGGGTTTAAATCCCCTCGGTCCTGCCCCGCAATCAGCGTGAGAGCCAGGTGCGCACACAGGTGCACTCCAAGAAACGGGTGGGGGAGGGCGCACGCTCTCCACACTGCCACACATGGTTGAAAGCATCTTCCAGAAGAGTATGTAATGCACTCTTCTGTACAAACTTCAGCAAGAATGCGCTGAAATACAGGCTGAACTCGTGTGAATTATTCCTCGGACACTCCCAGGGGGCACATCTATATTATAACGGAGAGCGTTAGAGCACAGGTCATTGTGATACATGGGAGGTCTGTCTTCAAGGCCAGACGCTCCTCTGAATCTCCGCATGTGGAAAGCGGGATGGAAAATAATTCAGAGGAGAGGAGCACGTTTGACAGCGCTGAATGGTTTCCTTACATGTGAGAATCCTGCCTCTTTGTTTTTATCACAAAGCTGCATCTCTCTGTGCAGACGTGAGGTCATGTTCATTCTCTGCCTTTATTCTCCATCTCAAATTGCTTCTCTGTTGTTTTGATAAAGCTCATCAATACGTCACACGGCTGCTATCTGCAGGCTGGTTTAGAATAACAGTCAGCGGATTGATTGGATGGAGTCTGATATTCATATCAATTATTAGGAGAGGAACTCTATCTTGAAAGGCCCGTTTTAATAAATGTGCAGCATAATCTCACTTTGATTGGAAACAGAATCCACGTTCACCCTGGATCCCTCATCTTAACGAGTCCGTCGATTCTGCACGCAGATCGAACACTTCAAACGAAGCAGGTGAAAAACCAAAGAAGTCCACTTTGCAGATACGACCGTTTTCATCACGGCAGCTCAGTCCTCGCTGCGACCTTGGCTGCCAGGATACTTAATTACTCAACTCAGGTTGAAGCATTTACACAGAAAGATTACAGCCGTCTTTATTTATAAAATAAATGTCTAGCTATACCCTGCCCCCCCCTCGGGCCCTTAATAAGCACCCAAATCTCTGTGTGGGATGAGCGAACTGCTGAGAGTGTATGAGTGAGATCAGAGCAGTACCAGGGGGCACAGGGAAGACAGCAGAGGAATTCACACCAACTTAAGGCTCAGATGAGCTCAACGAGAATTAATGATAGATTTGCCAGTAGTCAAATAGCAGATATTCCTAAATGGATGGCAGTAGTGCAGTTTTAATGTGCACAAACTACTGTAAATACTGGAGAAACTCTGTGCTGTGGCTCACTCGACTGCAGCTCGCACTGTGAAGCCCACCAACAGATATCAAAGTGCTTTTATTTTCATGACCACAGCTTTGCACAGCTGATGTTGATGTCTCTCCATTTGCATCCTTTTTGGAATAAACCAAATGAAGAAATTGCCTCCTAATTAAAGAAGGCTGCTACACGCACCCAGAATCCGACATTCAGACTACATGATTTCTTTGTCTTTGACGATGGTCCCCCTGTCAGATCTAACGATCACAGCGCCATAAAGACTACAGGTATGACCCCGACTAATTACAGCACATCTTATTTCACAATCACGCATGAATTAGAGGTCATCGGGGAGGCGAGTGAAGCAGCTGTCAATCAAACTGACAGAAGCGCTGTGTGTGATGCTGGCGGTCTCGTGTACCGAAAAAAGAAAAGAAAAGACAGAAAAAAATAACAGTTGTGGATGCGCTATCACATTAAAAGCAAATGCAAGAGGTGGCGTAAACTTTGGCCCATTCGCTCGTTATTTATACATCTTCACAGTTTCACATACAGTCATTTTATTTCCGTGGTTATTAATTCTATAAGGAGCAGGCTTTGTGTCGTCTGATGTCTGCATTAGACATCACGTATGTGCACATGCACGTTAGTCCTCATGCGTGTGGACAAGACCAGCAAAAGGGGGACCCACTAACAGAAAAAAGCTTCACAGCATCGCTAGAAGTAAAAAAAAAATGTACACACAGCTCTGATTTGTTATAACCTTATAAAGATTCATGCATTTGAAGCTGTTTCCGTGAATGTGTCCTTTGGAGTCGTGTTTTTGGCTTCCTGGCAAATGTGAGGTCAAAATTCACTCTACTTTTAGCTCGGTTTTGATCGCCACCGCCTCCTAAACGCTCCACTATGTTCACCAGTGAGTCTCAGACTGTCTGTCTGTCGTTTGGTGGGTTTATCAAAGCGATCAGCTGTCTGATACAGCCTGAACGATGATGAGAGCGCAAAGACTCAGACATGTTAGAGGGCCATAAAAACAAAACAAGTACGCTAATAAATGCTTACAAGAGATGATAATTCTCTGCCAGGACGTCACTACAGGTGGCCCCTTATTTGACCCACTGTTAATATAAAAAATTTAATAAGAACAGCTTTAAAATGGAATATTCTTCTTGTATTCCCACCCCGCTTTTTTGGCGCAATTGGTGAGAGGCAGGTGTAGATGATGGTAGTGCGGCAATCGGCAGTTACATGTGGCATCTAGGCCTGTGGTAGCATTGTAGCAGCTAACAATAGCTAAAGCGGTGAGACTATGGTAGTATCTTAGCAGTTAGTGTTGGTAGCTAGCAATTAACATTAACAGTAAAGGTGAATCTAGCTTTATTGTCTTCTTCTGTTCCTCTTAGCAGGTAGCGGTTAGCACGTAACATTAGCTAAATGGTAGCATCGGAACTGTATTGTCTTCTTCTGTTCTTCTTAGCGGTTAGCGTTAGCATTAGCAATAGTTAAATGGTAGCATCGGCACTGGCCACTACCTGGAGCATCTCTGGGTCAGGTGAACGTGGCGGTGCTGTTTGGATTGTGTAGGAGCAGTGTGAACTGGCACTAGGGGGGGTGACTCTGGGACGCCGGAGTTCACTGCCTAACCTCCTGGAGGTGTAGTGGGACTAAGTAGGCGAAACACTGTTGAAGGGAGGTTTCCACCTGGTGACCCCCAGAGACGTGTTAGGAATCACTGCTCTTTGGCAGGTATAGAGGCAGATTAGAGCTCCAAGGTTCTTTACTGAGAATGAATCCTCTTTTTGAGCACAAGTATCTTGTGTTTAAATTAACTGGGAAACATGGCAGCGACACACCTGTCAATGCTAACTACTGATATAATGCAGCAAAAGTGATTGTTAGCGTTCTTTTCAGCTGACTGCCGTAGCATTATATCAGCTCAGAGAAACATAAACCTTTGTGCTCACTGATTATTCAAATGTAGTTTTATGAGAACATATTCTCACATGTACAAATGCATAAACATTTAAATATGCATGCACATTAACTGTATTGCACATGTATTGAAATACAGTCTCACAACTCTCCTCAACACGTCTGCATGTGGGCTGATGCTGTAATATTAATATTAGTCCACATATCCTTGTGTGCTTAATCAAGAACTGATATGGTATCCCTTGCAAATGAGGGGGGCAGATATAAAGGTTTTCCTTCAATTATTTTTTATGATGTACGCTGACCTGCTATCACTGAAAATACAGTGAAAGAATCCTGATTTGTTTTGGTTCTTTGAAGATGCAGTAACATGTGGAGTCGGCTTTTTAATTAGCTTTTTCATGTTTTTCTTTGGGCGAGATTTAAAGGAAGAGCTTGACAGACAGTGGCAGTGCAGCCTGCGTCTGCGGTTATGGGACAGTTTTGTACAACTGGATCTTGTGAAATGTCTTTTTGTCTTTTTTGCAGGTGTTCGTCATGAAGTTTCACATCGGTTGTTTTTGGTGAGGCCATATTCGCTGGGCGTGATTAGGTTCAGGACTTTATTTCCTCTTTTTAAAAACTCTACAACACTACAAACACCTCTAAGCTCTGGTAGTTGTCTAAAAGCATTCTGGGAAATGTGCAGAAAGAGTAACTGGAGTTGGAAATGAGACAGCAAGTTGAGGCAAAGTAGATACAGCAATATTATTAATTTCTTATCCTGACAATTATTCTGGGAGGCACACATGCAAACATAATGGCATCTGTAACAGATGTAAAAGTTGATTTTTCAAGCAGTAACAGGAACAGCAAGAGGAACAAAGCCCCCGGTGGTAAATATATGGTACACTGTGGGTTATATTGTTACCTTGTCATGTCTTTTTTCAGCATTTCACTCTTTCATCCAATTACATTTAACTTCATCCATTCCTTCAGTAGGATTAAGCTGTCGGCTTTTCTGCTGGCTTACAGGAACAAAAGCTAACTTTGAAGACACTGGCCTGTGTAACACCTCTATGATACTGTTGTCTTAATCCACTTAAGTGAGCGAGCAGAACGTCCGTCATCCCTTTGGAGTTAGAAGTCGAAGTTCCTTTCTGAGCTGCAACTGATAAAACGCAGTTTAGCTATTGGCTAAATTTCGGCTGCGTTTTTATTCATAAGGAGAGAGAACGAAGATGAAGGGAGACGGTGATCAAGAGTTGTGCCTGGCAGCCTCCCCTGAGAGAAGTTATCTTTTCCACCCCGCTGTACATTCACTGTTGCAGCCCAGTGGATTAGACAGGGAGAGGAGTGCTTCTGCTTTTGCTTTTGCCCCCCCGCGATAGAAAATCCTGCCGACAGAACTGACAACAGAACGAAGGCTAGAAAAAGGCTCCTTGATAAGAAACGACACCCCGCAAACGTACTGCCACCTTTTATAGTTAGAGGAAACGTATGTTTGAATTCAGCGCGACTCCTCAGATTCATTCAGCTCGTAATGCTTAAGATGATGATACGCAGATGAATCATCAGCTACATACAGTACGTAGAAATGTTATATAGTCCATTTTGCATAAAAACACAGCAGTGAAGCTGGTGAAAAGATGCCATCGTATGAACATTATGACGAGCTGCTGGGCCTCCGCGCTCTGCATCCTCTGGAAGAGATGAATGCAATCACAACCCAGCAAGCATTTGGCAGACGGCGACGTGCAAGAGGAGGCCAAGTTCAACGTTCCTCCGACGGGGTACAAAAATTTTCACAATATGATATGATAGCGGAGTGAAAACAATCAGTGAAGCAGCTTTGGATGCTGTTGAACTGTGTCAGAAAGATATTTAGCTCCTGACTTCACAGGGCGATACAGCGGGTGGCGATGATGGATGACGTGCAGACGTCGTCCCCACTTTCATTGTGGCTGGGACGTATTTCAATAAAGGCTGCGGGCTGTTACATGAGCATCTACTGAATGTCAAAATGTTTGATGAGAAAAGTAGGAGCAACTTAACATGAAAGATGAGGCCAAAGGGCACAGATGCACATTTTCTGCTTTAATAAAATGCCATTTAGATTTGGCTTGTAGAAGAAATACAGAGCTGGAGCTCATACATGCATCTGTCTTCGCTTTTACCTGAGCTACAACCATCAAATGGAAAAAAAGTTTCTTCTAGTGTTCATTACAACCAAAGATATATAGAGTTGGACAGATGAAATCTGATGATTTTACAGCCAGAGGTGGGAATAAAGCTGGATTTAAACTTCTACATTAAGGTTTATGTCGAAGCAGCCAAGCCTTCATACTTCGCCTCTGGCTAACGTGTCCCTCCTCAAGCCTCCAGCGTCCACAGAAATACAAGCACTGTGATTGGAGACGGGGTGCAGGGTCAACAACTGAAGGATCCACCATTTCAAGACCATGAATATTTACAGCACACTTCAGCGAAATGTGGTCCAGCAAATCAAACATCGTGGCAACTGTTGACCAAAGCGTCGGTGTTAGAAACTGACTGACCAACCTGCCGCCAGAGCCCGCTGTCAGCTGGGTGGTAACACCAATAAAGAGCTGCTCACACCTGCATTTAAAACAGCAATATGTTGACATTCAGGATGTAGATTCAACTGTGAAGATCAGATCTTTCAAACAGCAGCAGACAAAAGACTAATTACACCCGAGTTTATAATGTTAGTGCACAGGATTCAGATTTCTACATCAGCAACGCTGCTATCACGCCACTGTCTTGATGTTGTAAATGCTCACGCGGCACATAAAGGAGATAGAAGGAACACACAGGTGTTGTGTGTGCAGCACTAGCATGTCTTAGCGGTTAGCTCGTCAGCTACAAGACACCACCAAGTATTTTATTTTCTGACAACATGAATTTTCCACAATCTTAACAATAAATCACCGACTCCTGCAAAAGACACACAACTAATCAGGTTACTGAAACGTTGAGTCTGACTGGACCACATTATGGGGGGGTCTGCAAATGCATTCTCCATCAATCCATTAGGAAGATCTATGGTGCCAGAGTTTCTACACTGAGATGTGCTGCAGTGAAGACAGGCTGAGTCTGTGTGATGGAGCGCCGCTTGATTGATGCAGCGCTTAATCTTTGTGTCTGATCAGTGCTGCGTATCGACTGTGAAGCACCTGCCTGGATGTGCTGTGTGTCGCCACAGCCAAGGGCTCCTGCAGTTACAGTAAGAGTGGGACAAAGAGCAAACCTCGAGCAACACTGCCTGCAAAGCCAGAATGCAGCGACTACATATTTGGAGCAGAATCGGACTTTCTGGCATCCTTGTGTTTAACCGTATAAGGTTAGCATGTCATAGAGGTGAGTCATTTTTGAAAAAAATAAAAGAAAGGCAGGAATGACTAAACCAAACAGGTACAATCAAACCACAGAGACTGACTTCCTGTAATTAAAATTAGGAATAGTAACTAGTAGCACTGTGTTTGCATTGATGTGTGATTTATCATACGTGAATTACTTTATCCAATATTACTTTTTTCTTTTCACTCTCATTTAGGACTCTACCGTGTGCAATTTGTTTAAAAACTGAACAGAATTTTTGGCAGTATATATATATATATATTTTTTTGTCTTTTATAAAGTCCTTTGTATAAAATGCACATATACTGTATATAGTCAGCTTTTATTTTGTATTTTTATTCCTCTATTTCTGCTATTTCCTGTTGCATGTAACACTCAAATTTCCCCCGGCTGGGGATCAATAAAGTCTTACCTTATCTTACATCTTATCTTAACTTTGTTTTACCAGATAAATAAGACACTGGCTTACAGTCAATAATGGAGACATAACACCAACTAATCATGCTAAAAGCTAACTGTATTGGCTAAGATGCCCTTTAGAGTGGCCAAACATACGCAGATGACAGTATCTGATTTTATTTGACAGTTACTTTTTTGGGGGGGGGCGGATAATCATTGTGTGGAACATTATTTTGAACAGCAGGTGTTAAAGTTTTCATGAACAGCCTGAAAGCTGAATCAGTCCTGTGCATGGTAACACCTGGCAACAGAGAGCTGAGCAAATCAAACATTCAACATTAAAATCAAGTCTGTTTTCAGAAGACACGGCGTCCTTGATGTTAGCCTACTGTGCCATGCTGTGTGTGTGTGTGTGTGTGTGTGTGTGTGTGCGCACGCCTGGCTTGTCTCTGTCAGGCACCTGTCACACGCAGTGATTTTACCTAGCAGTGGATCAGCCTATTTGACAGTAATCCCGTCCATTTATCTTCATATTTCTTGTTCTCTGGCTTGTTGTCTTATCTCAGCATCACCATCCATGTTATTGTCCATGATGTGGCTTTGCCCCCCGCAGCTACAACATGCTGCGGATCAGAGTTTCTTCACGTCTCACGTTGCAGAGCCTGGCTGTTTTCCTGCCTGCCCCATTGCGCAAAGTGATCCTCCATACAGCAGCTGTGAGGGCTTATAGGGTTGTTGATGAAAACCGATGACTGAACGGTCACTTGAAGTGGTGTTTTCAAGTTCAAGTTCATTTACTTTTCTAGGCCTTCACAGTCAACATGAGGCTTCAGTGAGGCTGCATCCATCTCATCAACTATCAACTACAGGACAAGATGACAGAAGGAAGAACAGTTTGAGAGAAGCAACAAGTGACTAATCTTTCAGCCTAGTTTACCTTTCTGAACGCACTCTGAAGCCCGGATGCTGGTCGCAGTCTAGTAGTCATCTGTAGTTGATGCATGCTAAAATACAGCAGCTGTGAAAGCCCTAGTGTCCCATAGTGATTAATCATAGCTGATCTGTTGTGGCAGGATGGTTTGTACAGCCTCTCCAGCATAAACACAAGTGTCGCCCAGCGTCTGCACTTGACTGCGGCATCGACATGCGTCTATCCTGATTTGTAAAGTGAGGCCATAACTTCTCATGGTGCTTAATGTAGTGTAGACGCCACACTATGCTGCTCTGCTGGAGCTTCTGAAAGCACCGGCAAGAGAAGGCAAGAGAAAATGACGAGGCTGGAGAAAACTTTGTTTGGTTAAACCCGCGTCTACCTGGTGATTATCAAAAAGGAGATTACATTCAAACTGCAGCGATATTGTGCTGATTCAGACACACGTCATGATTTTACACAACTTGCAAGAACTCTGAAGGTTTTCTTTTTTCTAACATTGTGACCTGCTGATTTGATTATTTACCATAAAGTATCATCGTCACCTGTTAAGCTGCATCGAACAGATCATGACTCCTCTCTTCTGGCCTCTACCTTATCTTATCTTAACTATCGCTAAGAATTGAAAGTGAGTCATGTTCACTGGCTGTGTTTTACCAGCCCTGGCGTTGTGTTGTTGCACTGCACAGAAGGCGAGAGGCGTGCAAAGACTGCATCACATGTATAGTTTGGTTTAGGATGCTACAACACAGGTTAGGCAAGAGAAGGATGATGCATTTGGTTAAATAATTAAATGCATCCTGTTGACATTTTCCATATTTAATGGAGATGACAATTTGTGCCTTGAGTTGTCTTTATGTACCCATAAAAACATTCATCGTGCTTCAGGTGCTGAATTGCTTCACTGAAATTCACTTGTTGCTTCTCCATTAAAATGGTTCAAACTGAAATATCATCTTTGTTTTAATTAGACAATATTACAAATTCAGTATATGTAGAAGGTCTCAGCACAGCGTGTGCACCTGTTTGTGTGTGTTCATGTTGGGAAGTGGTGGCAGTTTTTCTTAATCCACTAAAGGGGCAGAAAGAAGTTTGGGACTCGTTTATTGAAATTATTTTGTCCTCACACACTCAACACATCTATTTTTTTGTACATATGATCTTAAAATGTGCATCAGCAAAACGCAGCGGCTGAACTCTATTTAACAAATAAAAAAGAGAGAGAATTGAAGCGGGATTGCCCTCTGCGACATTGATTGCAGAATTTCTTCTATATCCACATCTTCTTTTGAATCACTGATTTATCAGTCGTGTGTGTGCGTGCGTGTGTGTGTGCAGACACATATGTGTTTATCTGGTGTGCATGCATTAAGTCTGTATAATGTGATTAGGGCATCTGCCTGCACTCTGGGTCTTTCCAAACCACTGAGAAACAGACAGTCTAATCTTGTTGGTTGCTAGGAACTGGGCAAGCTGGGGAATGGATGAGGCAGACAATTTTGCATCCCCATCAAATAGCTTACCGCATTGAGCTAGACTTGATCTAATATCAGGGGGGGAAATAAATGAGTGGTTGTGGAAGGGGGATATGCATTGGGCTGGAAATAATCATATTAGAAAACGCAGCGCGGCTGTATATGTGGTCATTGTGTGGCTGAATGATTTAAGGTTAGCAGGAGTCAAGAGATGCATGGAAATGAACAAAGGTGTGTTTTTTCCATGACAGCAGCTTTCAGAGTGACAATTACATGCAGTCATTTTCATGGATATTTGCTGCGATTTCCATAAATATTTGTTTGGGGCATAAATGTCTGGATGCGACAGACTGCAGCTCAATAGTCTATATACTGTTTCAGTGTGGGGTGAGCAAAAGATGCAATTAAGATTTGGCCCATCTGATCCATTTTGTGACGTTAGGCGTTTATGCTCTCAGCAGGTTAGTCACATTTCCAGCACACTAGGAGACATCTTTGATTTGGAGGCTTTTTTTTTCACTCTACAGGTCTTAAGAGAAACAGTACATAGACCAAATATGCTTAATCCAGATTTTTTTTAAATCTCATGTTCACATAGAAGGCATATAGATTGCAAACAATTTGAATTATTCCAACCATTGGATTATGATGCAGTGTAGTACAAAAGCAATGGCTGCCCTCAAGCATTAGATTATGTCGCTGCCCAAACGTCCTCAAACCTAAATGATAACAGAAGTCTGTCATGAAGCTGAATGATTCATCGTTTTAACATCGAAATCACAACTTCATGGACTGCAATTCTCATCTCATAACTCTCACTCTCATCGCATACATTAAACTATAGCTTACATAAATAACTGGAACACAGGAGAACTTAAATTCACCCAACCTGACATTTTGAGACAGTATGACAGCCATTATTCACATTACTGCACGAGGTTGCTTCGTAGGAAACTGATACAAAGATGTGAAAGTTTGAGGGCATAAAATGCATGAAAACGTTGTTTTTCCTTCTGGCTTTGAATAACAGTAAAAGACTGATAGTACTAATGTGTTTACAGACGAGTTCATGTTTTTCCGATGAAGAAAGTTTTTAGAGTACATGTATAAACGTGCAGGACAGAGATGTTTGTAGTAAGTTTCAGGTTTAAGGTTTAGTTTCAGTTAATTGTTAAAAAAAGTAAACACTTCCTCTCTCGTGATTCATGCCACTGTTGCCTTAGTCAATATTTAGCCAGTACTACATTTTTTACCTTAACCAAGTGCTGTGAATGTCTAAACAAAACTATGGATTATTCTGTAAATCCATCACATAAAAACATTCCTAATCATGATAATAATAATAAAAATCGTTATGTTGGTGGCATTATGCTTCTCTCAAAAAGTATTTGCTATTGAAAATGTGTCGTACAGTATATGACTGTGATTTCCAGGGGGCAGGGTTGCAGGCTGGACACCTAAATGTGTGCAGCTATAGCCAGAAAACAGCATCATTTGTAACCGTAGCTTGCAGAGGCTCGCAGAGGAGCCAACATGCACACTGCCCATATTTCAACATGCAGCTTTGTGCACTGAACGAGCACATTGGTTGATCCAATTTCCTGTCA
The DNA here is from genome assembly GCF_017976325.1 of Chelmon rostratus. NCBI lineage: Eukaryota > Metazoa > Chordata > Actinopteri > Chaetodontiformes > Chaetodontidae > Chelmon > Chelmon rostratus. The sequence continues at coordinate 23,543,062 of NC_055671.1, read as the reverse complement.
GGAGAAGGGCTGCTCTCGTACGTGCAGCTCGGAGAAGCCCAAGATGTCAGAGCCATCAGTCAGGTTTCTGCTCTTTCGACTGAGACTGCAGTTGTAAGGTTTTAGGAGTACTCCATGTTACTCAGGCTGCCTCCCTCTTCTCAGTCAACCACCACCTACTCTTACGAACACTCAGACATCTTGGTGTTTCCAGCAAAGCGTTGCAGGGTTTTCCTCCTACTGGCTAGTTGATGAGTAGTTTCATGGAGGTCTCTTGTTCACCACACATCAAGCGTCCTCTGAGTGCTTGGTATGCACCAAGTCTCTCTTCGCATCAACTAGGATACACTCCGCCTCCCATGCATGGCTGACATTTCCAAGTGGATTTCCTCCCACCAGAAAATAATGTGGAACAACCTGCAAGTTACTCTTCATTCCTGTGAAATCCAGTTTGCTGCATGAGCTTTTTTATAATCGCTGACAAAAACTAATTAACACCTACCCCAACCGTCAGAAAACATCTTCTCTCATGGGTCCCAGCTCGGATCATCTCCCTCCTTGTTGGCCTCTGTGAATCTGCTCTTACAACCCATCTAGTTACTCCTGTAACTCCTAATGACTCCTCGAGTCACAGAGCAGTAAACATAACTACAGAGGGGATCTAGCGGGTTAAGATTTGCCAGTAGACTAAGGAATGGTTGTACATATGCAGATTTCATATGCTGAGTAATTCAGTAATTAATTCAATCAAATAAATATAGAACAGATCACAAAGAGTTAAAATAAAAGGGCAGAAACATTCTGCATCAATAAAGCTCACAGCTACAAGTTCTTTCTGACCATCTCCTCCTTTTTCATTCTGTAAGTGTTATCCATCCCGCGGCTACTTGACACATGCACATTTGCATGCACAAGTATAAACACAGCACATTGGGAGAGAGCAGGTGAGTCAGGGTGACTTTGTGGGCTGTGACTGGATCAGATACATCATCATTTCTTATTTCAAACAGGGTTGGCAATGCATTTGTTGCACTTAGACATTTCCCAATGGGTTCAGACAGGCTAAAGCTGACAGGGTGAGGCTTTTGCACGGTTAAAAGTTGACCATTTTGGATGAAATGCAGCAAAAATCACAGAAAAACCTGAAAAATCACCTAAAAATCATGAAAATAGAGGCTGTAATTTGCTGTCATCAAGTCATCATGAAGATCACCTGCAGGCTGGTTACTGCTTCATTGTGCTTTAACTGCTAGCAGCTACAGTAGCAGGCATCAACAACACTGCGGTTATAATTAGTAAAGCTGTCTTAACCAGCTGTGAGCGTTAGATGTGCTTTCTTTCACCAACCAGTAACAGTCTCTATTTTTGATGTGAGCTACAAAGGGACGAGGGAAGGTTGTTAATGAGGTCTGAGTTTTGTAAAGCAACATTTTCACTTGACGTCCAGACCTTTAAATGTGCAGAAAGATCAAATGTAGACCTCTGCAAACCTTCGCTCAGCAGCATTTGAATTTGAGGAGCTTGTTTAGACATTATACATGTTTTATAATCGAGTGACGTCTCTGAATCCAGAAAGCCTAACTCTAGCCCTTTTCCCTGGGAAAATACTGCAAATATAATCAAATCAGGCAGAAGTTAGAGGTACTAAGCAGAACTCAGACATCAGAAATCCTAAAGCCTAACATGCAGGGGCGGGGCTATAGGGGCACTGGCCCCAGCTGAAATTTGATTGGCCTTCATTGAATTAATTTTAAAATAATTAATTAAATATGTATAAATAACATTGTTGCCTGGTGCCTGAATTTCGTGTTTGACAATTCAGGCTCAAAGTAATTTGCTTTTAGGTTTTCTGGTTATTTCCATGCATATAAAGTCACCAGAATGCAGGAAAGGGAGAGTCTAGTCCTCAAATAATACCGGGCCTCGCTGTGACCCCCTCATCCCCCTGCTAACATGACACCAGACTAAATGTAATGCCATGTGTGTGTTTACAGTAGATTTATGGAATTCACCGAGGCGCACCTCATAAAGCAGAGATTTATGAATGAAGAAAGACATACGATGCACGAGGCCCGCAGCCTCAACGCCAAATGGCAAACATTGCCTTCACACCTCGACCGTGTTCAGCCCGCAGCCAATCCGCCAGACGTCCAGCAGATTAAAGATGTGCAGGGGTGATATGATTTGGTCACAGAGAGAATTAGAGGGGCCGTTCGTTTCTCCTGATGCAGGAATAAAATTGCCTCCAGATCGATAACCTGCTGTCAGACATGACTTGAGTGATCTTGCTCTTATCCCTGGGTTGAATACCAAAACATGTCATGGCACACTGAGCTGGCCTGCAGCTGCCTCCTTTCAAATATAAAGGGAAATGTAGGGAGGGGGTGATAAAACGTACGTCTTATTGGATGTGTTATCCTTGTGTGACCTTGTGTTTCTCCCCAGAACGGTCGCCTGATGTATGAAGACTAATGTCTTGGAACAGGAGCAAATGATTTTTTTATATTTAGCTGTTCAATCTGGGAAAATGCATGTTTCTGATGACAGAAAGAAAAAAAATCAACCCCTTATGTTATGAAAATGCCAGAAATTATATTTTCTAAATGAAGTCCTGAACTGTTAAAAGGAAGAAAACAGTGTCTTTGGAGATGCATCAGTAGTGCTCTGTTGCCTCAGGGCACTCAACACATTTTAACTTCTCCTTGCAGGTAAAGCACAGGTGTAATCACTTACATCTGTAATGGCTTGCACGCTTGCAAAAAAGTCGATCAAGCACAAATCAACTGAATGGAAAGCTGTTGCAGCATGTTTCATGACACAAACACTGCATAAAGTTAAAGCGATGATGAAAGCCAATTCTGCTGTTCACTGTGTGCGCCGCCACATTTTCGTGGCGTCAGGTGCCTTTACGTCGGCAAACTCTGAGTTTCCAACGTGGAAATCTGACTTGAATGACTGTTCCTTTGCACTTTGAGTGTCCAATCCTGTGTGTGAATTTTGTGCACTATGTAGAGCTCTCAAAAATTGTGTCCAAGCATTTTCACTGTGTTGAGCGTCTGAAATCTCAGTTAACTGCTCACCGCAGAGTAAAGTACTGACTGTCAGCTGTACAGGAACGACTGACTGACTGACTGACTGAGTGAGGCACTAAGCCAGCATGCACAATAGCAGGGCCTTGTAATCAGTGAAGCTAAGTGGAATGCAGCTCTTATCATTATTAGGTACACCTGTGGTTTTCCTGCATGTCGAACTGTCTATTAGCAGCTGTGTTGCTAATTCTACCTTACAAGGAAAGTACAGACGGACAGGACTTTGTTGTGTGGCTGTGTCACCGTCACAATATAAAGAGAAAGCTTTTGATTGGTTTTGTGCAAAGACTTTCTCTGACTACATGAGTAGAGAAACAACAACAATCTGACTGTAACATGCTCAGATGGGGCCCTGTAACAGGCAGATTCAGATTCAGAAGTGATGATTAAGAGAGATTATTTTTATATGAAACTACACTGATTATTAGGAAAACACCATTTTGACTTGTCTGAGATAATTTAGTGTAGAATGAATGTAAGGGGGGGCAGGCGAAGGAAGCATGGCACAAACCTGAGCATCCTAAAGCCACGGAACATCTTATCGCTGCGATACGGAGCATTTACTACCATTAATGAAGGAGTTACGGTTTGAGTTATTGCTATTTATGAGCACTGAAAGATTCCTGGACCTTCAAAGAATTCATGATACTGCGTTGTAATGTGATTTGACCCGTAACACAAGTCGAATGCCTCTTCTTTGTGTTGCTGTGAAGGAACATGCAGAGACTGGACGTCCACATGCCAGGCTGTTGTTCTCTTTATCACCCCTTTGCTCAGTCTGGTTTTGATTGTGTAGGCGGCGTTTTAAAGGCATGCAATGGGTCTGTGATAATCAGCGTAATGAAGATTCAGAATACATTTTAATACTAACTGAAAGTTTTTCATTGCTGATGCTGATTCCATTGACGCATGCAATTCTCCAGATTTGTTAAGAACCGAGAGGCAGCCGCCCTGACTGGGTCCAGTTTTTAAGGGTGTCTGCATGGTGGGTGGAATAAAGGTAAGCAGATAAGAAGACAATAAAGAGAAAACACTGATGCCAAATATGATACAGTATGTGAGCAATGCACAGGGAAAAGAGGGAATATTCAGGAGAGATGTTATAGATATAGATTTAATAAAAATCTGACTATGAAAAGTCTTCAGTCATTACAGTCTTATCCCAGTTGTCTCCATTTTATTGTTGTTTATGTAATTCTTCAGTGATATATAATCATAACTACAGCTGGTATATGATGCAACAATGCATACAGACAGGTGCAGCAGATCAGCGGGGCTGAGCGCCAAGCAGTGTTTCATCCGAACATATCTCACATTTCCCGTCGTCATGTGTGAACAGCAGACAAACTGGAGCTGCAACCACTCAAAGGTGGACGGCAGAACTATGAAGCACGTCCGGAAACGACCTGGACTTCACACCTTTGGGACGCAGCTTTTCATCAGATTTCTAAAGCAGGTGGCTGTTTTCCAAATCTCAATCTTTGTGGGAGTGGTTAGCAATAAATGGACGCAGACACACTCTTTATCATCCGTCAGTTATTCCGCCCGCTCCACCATTCGACAGTGAAAGGAACGGAAAAGAAAATGTGCCGTTTTTATCAACTGTGTTGCATCAGCCGGGTTCTCCAGCAGCACCAGATCAGCTGTCATCACACACAACCGTGGCCATTTATAGCCACATACCATTAATTCACCTGCAATCCATCAGCAGTGACATCTCCACCGTTATTAAACAGTATCAAACGACAGAAAGATGATCAGTGATTACGTTTTAGTGCTGATATTGAAACAGACTTTGCAAAGTGCTTCACATTTGAGGATAAAATGAAAAGTTAATTAACAGGGAAATGATTTGGTTTTGATTGACAGTTTACAGATTGCTGTGTCGACTTCAGAAGCAATAACACAATCAGTGCACTTGCTAACAAGCTAAGCAGGTCCATCACCATACATCTAATCTCCACCTTATCATGCAGCATCACTTGCAGCTGGCTCGGGAAAAGCATCCTTTACACCCCCCTAGCTTGTCTTTCTTCACTTTTCTGTCATGCAAAACAAATACAGCTGCTTCCTTCATGTGATTCTGTTGTGCTGCTTGTTAAAGTGCACCTTTGTAGTCCCTCTTCATCAGGCCAGAGGTCGGCTGCTAAGACATGAAAACCAAAAGCAATGAAACACATCGGCTGCACTGTTTGTAAGCGATCTGCTGCAAGTGACGCATTCGCCTGCTGACGCCATTTTCATCTGACGTACAAGCTGCAGGAGAACTTAATGTTTTTCATATCGATCGAAGAAATATGCCGTTTGATGAACAGCCCAACACCAGACCTGTCTGAGTCTGGAATCAGGTTTCCAAAGAAGCAAAACCAACAATTAATTGAACTGATCAACAACAAACTGCTCATATTTATCACAATGAAGGAACACCGTGGCTTACTGTGGTTTTGATGGAGCTCTATGGCACAGACAATACTTGTTAGCATGACAAATTTATTGTTGGTCTGGACGACGTTTGGACTCTTTTGTGAGTGAGACACACAGAGCGGTCAGATGTAAGTGGAGCTGCATGGAAACAGGTGATCAGTCAGGTCTGAGTGATGCTTTGATCGGCTTTGGGCTCATAAAACAGGCTGTGAAACGCCCGGCTGTGAATATATGACATGACAGTCACGTATGATGAAATGATATGACCGAACCCCACCACATCCTGTGTGAGTGCACTGACAGAGTGACCACAACTCTCCATCACTCCTCGAAGAAAAGAAGCCATCAAACAGGATGAGTCTGTCTCTCAAGGCCGCTGTTATAAAATGTGAAATTGCCCCTTCAGAAAGGCCCTCGTGTTGAAAAAGCAATAGCCCTCCTCAGGTGTGATCCTCAGGCAAAAATTAAAGTGTACAAGTGTCCTTCAGACTGATTATTTGATTGGCCCTTGCCCATCTAACTTTGGCTCCAGATAATTGGACAAATCTTTGAGAACACTAGCTCGCTGGGGGCTTAGAAGCAAGTGAAAAGAACTGCAACTGAAAGTCGATGGAACGTTAGCCAAGATTATATTAAAAATACAAATAATAATTATTTGCATTGAAAGTCACTCTGGAGAAGGGTTGGCGAAAGCAAAGCGGAGACATACATGTGATTAGCCTCCACTCGCACAGCACTCCTTTCACTATAGTGGCTCCACTGAGCCGCTGCTGACATTATCAGGCTACGTAAGCTCATCTCGCTGATCAGCGAAACATTTCCGAGGCTTATTGCAGGATTATTTCATTTCATTTCTTGCATCAATTATTCAGGTAAACGCTCTCCTGAAACAACTGATGTTATTCTTGTCATACCAGAGAATAAAAGTGTTGATTGTCTCTCTGACCCGCCCCGACCTGAACCAAAAGCGTCTTTTGCGTCAACGACTCCTGACTGAACAATGAAATGAACCCGGTGAAGGCTAAACTCTGCCGTCTCTTTCAAGCCCTCCATGTGGCACAGACCTGGGAACAACTGACTGCATTTCCTCCTCAAGGCCACCATTATCAAATGTAAAACAGCCTGTTTTCATCTGTCGTGCCTTCCTGTTAAAAAAGCCACATTTCAGTGTGACATTCAGGACAAATTAAAGCGTAGAAGTGCCCTTTCCTCTGATCCTTTGATTGGCCCTTGATTTGACCCCTTTTTTCACAGACGATGATTGGACCCCACTTTGCCAAAGATGGTGCAATGTGAAAAGGGGAATTTGGCTCCCCTCCCCAGATTGCATGCTCATGCTTTGCAGCCCAGCAATTCCCTTAAGAAATGCTGTTCCCTTTGCCCTCCCATCATGCACACCACTGCCGCCTCAATATCCACCGACACCGCGTTCATCTATTCGGGGGAGAGAAGGAGCAAAATAAAAGCATTTCCACTGCTTTTTTCAAATCTAAATCACAGCAGCAACACTCAGGAAGAGCTGCTAAATTAACGGTGTATTCAGGTTGGATTAACTATTGTGAACTGTGGGGTAACACCAAAAGAAGCCTGAGCTGGGTTTTTTTTTCCTATGCGGCAACCGCAACAACTGCAGTTAATCTTCAATGCCTGACTGCGACTGTGATAAAAAGTTTGGACGCCTGGAAGCTGCAGATGGATACAAGAGATTGTGACTCACTCGGCACAACAGAAGGGATCAAACGATCCGCTTCTCTATTAAACTTGAAAACGTACAGTATGTTTTATTAAAGGAGAGTTAACGGTACAAAGTCCTGTCTGTGCGACATCGTTCCCTGCAGCACCCTGAGCTTTGAAGGACCATATCAGGGATTTCACATACAGTATCTGGTCTCGTACGTTCCAGGCAGCAGCAGTTGGTTTCCATTGATTGAGATGAAGCTTAACTGGTGGACTCCACAACAGCAACAATGGAGCTTGGACACATACTTTCCCACTTTCGTTCAACATCACAAACGCACCTGACTGCAGGCCAATTTGACTTTTTCCAAATGAAGACAAAAACCAGCTGTTAGTGGGTGTTAGAGGGTTTTTTGTCTGGAATGAAAGAGGCTTAAGAGTCCAAAGGGTATGATATCGCCTCTCTATACGGTAATACATGGTTGGCAGATCAGCTGTGGAGCTGCCACTGAAGAGTTAACGGAGCATCAGTCTCCACTGAATCCTCTGGCTTGAGATGAACTCCAGCTCAGGTCACAGTTTGAGACACTTGATTGTACCAGAATTTGAAGGTTTCCGCCTGCTCAGACACAGCAGCACATCATCACCGATGGCTTCAAACAGCTTCCTCTGGAGAAATCATAAAGTTAATTAGGTATCTAAATTCATAACCCAGAGAAATGGGTGTTCCTTTTTACCTGGAACGTTCCACTAAGCAGCCAGGATGCTGCTGAAGTAAGGAAAGACAAGATAAATAAAATAAAAATAAATGTGATGAATAAAGAAAGCTGCAGAAGGGATCTCTGATGGATCGTCATAAAATGTGGTACAAATATCCGTAGTGGCCTGAGGACGAATCCTGAAGACTTAAATGATCCCCTGCCTTTTTATCTGGCGCCACCAGCAGGTCAAAACTTCCATGGATAGATGGATCAGCTTTTTGATGCATGTATTCATGCTTCCAGACAGTAGCTGGGTTTCTACCCAAATGTAGAAATTTTGAGAAAATCGTCAAATTAATGCCGTCCATCGCACTTTTCAACCCCTGCCAAGTGTAAAAAAACTTTATACCAAGATTTTTTACAGATTTTTGGCATTTCCACTCTGGTTTTCACACACAAACATTGAATTTGTCTCATACTTTGTTTTCTAACCAAATACCTGCAAAACCAATGCCATTCCCATCACCCTCAGTCGATTAGTAACTGCTGATACTGAGCAAACGCTAGCATGCTAACACTACAGTCTCAGGTCATGAACATGGTAAACAGCATACCTGCTAAACATCAGCTGTTATCAATCTTGAAACTATGAGATCTGCATTTGTAATTATGAGAAAAAGACGTCACACTGGTGAAATCTTGAGTGACAATTACAAGACACATTTCTGCAGAAACATGAAATCAGAGCCTGAGCGCAGTGCCTGGAAATTCAATCTCAAGTCTCTAAGTGATTATTGAAGCGAACTTCTAATAGTGATTTCGAGCTTGTTTTTCCCATTTCATTGTGTTTGATTCAATTCAAGCTTCCCCAGTCACACATTGAGCCACC